>NW_028277056.1:6447000-6751500 GCF_059951505.1 Python bivittatus
ACTGAACTGACTTCACATTGCTAGGGTCTCCCCATGGGTGTCCACAGGAGAGGCCAAGTGACCTCACATGTGGGTTCTACCAGATGCATACGGTTCTCCCACACTTTCTCCTAGCCTGGGAAGCACATGGATCATGCTAGATGTTTGTGGTGTGGCAGCTGAGTGTGGCAAATGTTGGGCTCCATCTACTTGTGTCTGTAGAAACGTTCATCAACACCCTTCAGAAGCTATTATACCACTACTGGTCCTGCACAGCTTTTAGGCCAGTGTTGTCCAAACTTGGCCACTTTAAGATGAGTGGACTTCAACAGCATGGCTGGCTGGGGAATTCTGGAAGTTGCAGTCCACTCATCTTAAAGTGGCCAAGTTTGGACAACACTGTTTTAGGCTAAATAATAGAAGTATCCTGAGTACCACCCTCTTAGCTTACTGGAAGGCCATGAAAACACGGCTCTTTACTCAGGCATCGGGGTAGACTGGTGGAACCTGTGGAGAGTTGTTGCAGCTCTCTGGGAGTCTGATAGTGGTGCCAGGTTTTTAGTTTTGTTTTTTTTAAATATGTTTTCATGGTTTTTATAGCTTTATTGCTGTGAGCTGCCCAGAGCTGTTTTAAGATGGGCGGCCATACAAACCTTCTAAAACAAACAAATAAATGAATAAGAGGACATTGTCCTTTTGCACACACACTAAACCCTAAATCATGGATTGCAAACTGCAGTGGCTGAGTTTACCTATCCCACTAAGCCAGTGTTTCACAACTTGGGTTAACTTCCAGATGCAGGAACTTCAACTCCCAGCATTCTCAGCAATGGATGGCCATGCCGGTTGGGACATTCTGGGAATTGGAAGTCCACATATCTGGAAGCTGCTTAGGTTGGGAAACATGGCACTAAACCATAATGTGGTTGGCCTGGTTTTGATTCAAAGGGAGCATGAAGACAGCCGGTGGGTTTTCCCTACTTAAGGGCCTCCATCCATCTTGAAGTCAATAGCTTCACTTCATAAGAGTTGCCATGGTGAGGCATGGTTCCCTTGTGGTTTTCCTTTTCCTAGACTAATTCTGAGGAAAGAAGTCCTTGTAAAGTATCTTCAGACAACTTCATCTGATGAAGAAAGCATTA
Organism: Python bivittatus; assembly: GCF_059951505.1. Taxonomy (NCBI): domain Eukaryota; kingdom Metazoa; phylum Chordata; class Lepidosauria; order Squamata; family Pythonidae; genus Python; species Python bivittatus. The sequence continues at coordinate 6,448,122 of NW_028277056.1, forward strand.
TCCTCAAGTGGCATAGACATGAGCTCCTGGAGGAAAGGCTGAGTATAAGTATAACAAATAAATAGGTAAGAATTTTATAAGAACACACAATAAAACTAGAGTGCCAACTTCAGGTATTCTTTCAAATGGATGTCTTCATTGGATTGCAGCATGGGGTGTGAACCCACCACAATTTTCACTACTTAAAATTCCTAAAACCTCCAGGAATTAAAATGTTGGGGATGAAGTTTTTTAGTTCAGCAATTTTACACAGTACTTAAGCCGCCTGATGTGATTTTCATGCTTTGAGTGAGGGGAGGGGGGCGGAAAGAATGGGGTGTCATTTGTCTTTAACTCTTATCTAAAATGAAAAAAAAAAAAAAAGACTGGAAGAGCTGTTTTTGCTGGCTCAGCAGGCCAAAAGGCTATTTTACAGATTGCAAAGCAGTTGAGTAATTGGCATCGGGCCAAATCTCCTCCAGTTGGTTAGAAAAATTACAATCACTATAAATGAGGCTCATCTTGAGTTCTGTGCATTGGCTTCAGGTGGAAGAAACTGGGTGCTTTTTGGAAGAAAGATCTCAAAGCACTGAAGAGGGGAAAGTGGTTAAGTGATAAATGCATAGTATCTGCTAAACTCATTGAGATCTAATGCAAATGTTCTCTAAAGAAGAGTAACAGCTGCCTTTGGTGACATTCATGGTGATTCACCGGTATCAGCCAGTGGTCCTCATGAAGCTGAATGGAAGCTGTAAAAAAAGCCCACAGAGCCCATGGGGCTTTCTGTCCTACCCCAATGATACTTTGCCTTGCTCCTGGCATTAAGTTGCACAAAGGACAATGAAGAAAATTAGACTCAAGTTCCCGGGAATGTTTGAGCATAGGAAATAAACATTACATTGAATTAAAGTATTGATAGATCTGGTTGAGGAGACCAATTGTCTCTGGGTGAGCAAATCAAGAGAAGCATAGACCAGCATTTGAGAAGGCTGCTTTATTGCTGGCAAGTAGCCAAAGGCGTCCTGGGGGTGGGGAATGTCAGATGATGAAAGTGTCATTGCAAGCTCTGCTCCATTTGTGTGAACGTCATGTTACCTGCATGCACAAAAGGGTGGATCTCATGGTGGAATGGCACAGAGCTGCTTCTGTCATTTTGATGAAAGTCTCTGACCTCACAGAGGCCTGTGCAACTTCCACAATTTCTGGTTGTCCAGACCCTGCTAGTTCTCATCTGACTCTTCTGAGTCAGAGACTCAAGGTCCTGTTCCAGCAAATTATCAGCTTCAGGATTTGTCAAGCAATCAACTACTTAAGACTGATTCAGCCAGTAATCAACTGGAGAAGGTATGGGAGGAGTCAGCTAATGAGGGCCTGATTGTGAAAGGCCACCTAGGATACATTACATCATACAAGGTATGGTACATCAAGACCATACAAGGATACATTAGGAGCTCCAAAGAGCTGTCCTTCTCCTTGAGAAGCAAAGACACAAATGGCTTTAATTAAACCACACTGCCTTGGCTAGAACAGTCACCAGCAACAACCTCTTTTTGGAAACAACTACGCCAACCTTTGATTTGTGCTCCTTTGTCCTTGATTCCTGCTTCCAGTTTGGCTTGTTGATCTGGACTGTTGTGGACTATACTTATGTCTCTGAATGCTTCGTCTTGGCTCTGTTTGGCTTTGGACTGAACTCTCTCAGTGTCCTCCCACTAGGTAGACCAGAGCAGGAAATCAACCCCACAGGAAGACTAGAACTATGCTTTATTGAGATTGGCTATAATAACAGAATCTTGCAAGTCTGATTGTGCTGGACCTCCTTTTCCTTCTTACCCTCCAATGAATCAAGGAGGTTCTGTCTGAGCCACTCCTGAATGTTATCTAGTTTTTTAGGGCTTAAAAAATGTTTCAGCCCCTTCTGACTAGGTAACAGTTCTTGCGTATTTCCATCAAGGTCATCATCTTCACTCTCTACAATTAAGCAAGATCTTGCTCTCCTGCAAATGCTGCTGGAGCATACGTGCAATTTGCACATGTCAATTCTCTGCCTGCCATGTTACTCACCTTACCTGCCTTTGCCTATTGTAGTTTCTTTAGCCATCATGTTTCTTCACCAGCCACAGAACTGTTCTCTTTCAGGATGTTGCCCAATCCTGCTTGAGTTCTCGCTTAGCTGGTGGTCACCTCCAACACTGATGGTTGCAAATTCCATAGTTTTGCACTATAGGGCAAATAGTTTCATTTGACCTGGTCTGGGCATATTGCAACCAATTTCATTGACTAAACCCCATTCCTAGAGTTGTGGGAGAGCTTCTCTCTATGCAGTTTCCCTGCGCTCTCCATAAAGTCTGAAATCTCCATCATTATCCAATGAAAAAAAGATAATTAGGTAATTTTTAGTTTTGGGTTGCAGGAAAGGCTCCCATCCCTTTGGTCACTTGGATAGAATCTTCCAGCTGTTTGATGTCCTTTGGGGAGGTGGTAGGATCAGAAAAGATTAGGGTCCTCACCCCATTTCCTACAATAGTCCTAAAAATAGTTTGCAGTGAATATTTTTTAAAGGCAGATGTTCTGAAAGGATCTTTCTCAGCTCTCAGCCTATGTTCCCTTGATTATGCAGATCTAGGGAGGGGAAAGGATCACAAAAGGCAACCATTTAGCACATCAGTTAATTAAAGACATCCACTCTTGGAATTACTAATAGGCCTTGGTCATTACAACAATTGCATACATTAGTAGTGTTAAAAAAGATTGATTCCCAGTGGGGAAAGGAAGAGAGAGAGAAAGACTTCTGAAAGGAAGGAAAAGTGTTAGTTAATTATGAAAAAAAAATCATTACAATTACTTTACTTATGATTTCAATCCCATGCTCCAGATAGGAGTACAGTTGCTGCATGAAGGGTCCTAGAACACCTATCATTCTCAATCGACGGGGATAAACAATATTATAAAACCGTTTGGCAGAAATCTTCTTGGCTGAGAAGGAATGTGAATGAATGCCAAGCCAAAAATTTACCTTGCAGTTTCTCAAATGCCTCTACCTCCTGTGAAAAAGGGTTCCATTTTTCAACTTCATTCTCAGAAAGCACGAGAACCTATTTCAAATTTCTCTTGATGCTGTTTCTTGCTAGAGCTGGGGAAGGCGCAACTGCTGTTATTGTTGTGTTCTGTTGCTCATCTTTCCATTGCATCACTCTGAAGTGATGCACAACACTCACTCATTTTATTGCTACAATTTAGAGCACTGTTGTCCAAACTTGGCCACTTTAAGATGAGTGGACTTCAACTCCCAGAATTCCCCAGCCAGCCATGCTGGCTGGGGAATTCTGGGAGTTGAAGTCCACTCATCTTAAAGTGGCCAAGTTTGGACAACACTGATTTAGAGGCTCCCTGACTCCAGAGGCCTTTGGGGCGCTTACACTTTAAAAGCAAGAAACAATAAAATGAGAAGGAAAAAAACCCCATAACAAACAAACAAACTTCTTAAAGGACTTGACAACCACCCTACCCCAAGGCCTGGGAGAATAGCCAGGTTTTCACTGGCTTTTTGGGACACGTTCAGGGTGGCAGCTGAGGGATGGTGTTCTGAAAAAGGGCCCTGGGAAGACTTTGCTCCTGATTTTTTCTCTTTGGTTTTAATGTAAGAGTGGGAAGCTAGGGAGGCTGCTGAAACCACTAGAGCGTTGATTGTACAATGTAAAACAGATAATTCACACAGAGTATCATTCCTGTTGCAGAGCCTCACCTCTGCAATTTTCTCTCCCCTCAAGAGACAGCTGGCCCTGATCCTGTTGGCCTTCAGCATGGCAATAATACTTGGCGTTTTCCTCAGGCTTTGGGGCTGGGAAAACTGGAGCTCTCCATCTGGAGAGGGTTACGAATGTGATTTCCTGGTTGCCTCCTAATGCTTTTGATTTTCCTGAACTTTTTCATTTTCTTTTGTTTTTGATTTATTGCATGTTGCCCACAGTTGCCATGTCTAAGTTGGGGCGGGGGGGGTCATATCAATTCATAAAAGAAAAGAAAAGAAAATTTGGTTCAAAGACACAAACCTTCTGAAGCTGGCAAGGAAAATTATGAATAAATAGAACTCAGGCATTTGCATGCTGCAAAACCATGATGTTGCCAGTCACTCACTCAAAGCTACAATGTGGTAGGGAACATGGCATTCAAACTGTCACTCAGTGAATAGTAATAATAATGGTTACAGTAGATGCCCTATGTTACTCTTCTTTGAACGACAGTTCTGTTACCCAGGCACAACCTCTAGTTGCTTGAAAATATATTCAAGCAATGTTTAACGGTGTTCTTAGTTGTGGACTGTTAGTGCATGCAACAGAATGTATTTACCCCCTTTGGGATCTGTTTGCCTCCTTACAGACCATCACTCTAAATATATTTTTAACCAAACAAGTTCATGGATGTGGGCCTTGCATTCTCATTCATAATGTAGCTCAGACAGTAGTTACTGAAATAACTGATTTGGGGGATTTTCACCATACAGAGACTCATAAACTAACCCAGTGTACTTGGGTTAGTTTATGAGTGTACTTCTTATATTATGCTCAGCCACTAAAGAAAACTAACCCTGCTTAACAAATTGCATAAATGCAGTTTCTGGCTCTTTTATTGTCCTAGTTGAACATGTTGTATGAATGCATCCACCCTAGATGTGTTCATATAACACATTAATATGGAAAGAGGCCAACCATATTTTGCTTGGTAGGGCTGTACAAACCCAGTCTCTGGGTTTATGGTTCAGTGTGCTGTGTAAACCAAGAAATCGGGTTGAGTAAACATTGGTTCAATTAACCACGAACAAGCATGTTGTGTGAAAGCAACCAGAATTGAGCTAAATTCTCCACGCAAGCATTTTCAATTTGCATGGTGTGCTGAATATATGATGATCTAAGTTACAGAAGGATTTCTTCCTTAATTCATGCATTTGGTTAACTAAACATTTGGGTCTCTATAGTCTGCTTGGGAACCCATTTGCTCTTGCATTGAGTTAAAAAATTATGGGTGACTCAGAGCCACTTCAGTTCACCAGAATTTCTGGGGGGAAAAAATAAAAATAAAAACCCTCATCATCTTTAGATGTTGGTCTGTGACTGACCCGCAAAGCTGACAGAAATTTGCTAAAAGACTGAAGCAAATTTAAGCTTTGGTTCACAGCCCCGTGTCAGGATGACAACGGAAAGTGTCGAACTAGCTGTGCATTGTATGACACTACTTGTACAATAGGTGCCTGATGGCTGATTCGTGTGCTTTTTCCAATGGCTCACTTATTTATAAAGTGAATCCTTCTGTTTCTTAGTTTTTCCACAAGAAAAGCTAATAACCCATAGCATTTGATAGCATTGCCCCCCCTGCTCAATTTCATATGATGGATATTATTCTTACTGAATATCCTAATGTCTATTACTCATGTTAATTTCATTTTCTCATAGAAAATTAATTAGAAAAAAGTGGCTGTGCTCTTTTATCATGTACAGTGAGCTTTTCTTCTGGAGGAAGAAGGACATACACTGCCATAAAAGGGGAGCTGTGAACACGCACACAACCTAGAAAACGGGTGGTGTAACACAAATGTCCATTATGTTCCATAATCCTATATATTATTTATGCATCATTTAGATCTCTAAGGCTGCCCAACTCAACAGCGACTCTGGGTAGCTCACCAGTTAAAAACATAAGCTCAGGAGATTAAACCAGGAAAAAAAAAAAATATAGAACATGGTCATAGTGAGGGACAAACAGGCACCATCAACTAATCTTCATAGTCCAATCCAGATAGACACACCTCCAGGACCTGAGGAAAAAGTCAGGTCTTCCATGTCCATTTCAAGGATAGGTCAGAGGTGTTCAAACTGTGGAGGCAACCTATTCCAGACAACAAATGCACTGCAACTAAGAAAGCTTGCTTTCTAGGTCCCATCAGATGGCATTGCTGGAGAGATGGGACATGGAGTGAATCTACTCGATCAGATCTTATGATACGGGCAGAAACCATGGAAGATCTCAAGATAACCAGCCCCTATTCCATGAAGGGCTTTAGAGGTGACAACCACCACTTTGAATTGCACCAGAAACCCAATGCAGCTCACACAGCAGATACTGTATGTTGCATAGATAGACTGATGTAGATGCATAACTTCTTACACCGCTGCATTCTCAAACAGCTGTAGCTTACAAGTAGTTTTCAGGGGCAACCCCACGCACAGCACATTGCCGCAGTCCACAGAGGAGGAATTCACCCATTTAAGCTCCTGCTTCAAAACAGAATGTAGAAGGAACATGGAGAGACCTTATGAGGTATCCTCCTTCCTGGTTTATTTTCTTGGCAGTGATTCCTATGAAAATGCACATTACTAATTTATTAGCTGACTGATTGCTTTTTTTTCTCTCTCCAAATAATAATTTAAAAAAGCAGTTGAGCAAACAGTGGATCAGCAAAACAGGAGGCATGTGCACCGAATAGGGTTTTCCACCTTCTCTGTATACACATAAATGCCATGGCTCCACGTCATACCAGAGTGTGACTAAGAAGTAGTGTGTGAAATGGGCGTTACGTAGGTGGTGGCCTCTCTGAACTGTGCTTCGCAACAGCACAGTCTTCTGGTGGAGTCTTCAAAAGTTCCAAGGCAATGTCTCTCTAACCATGCACATTCCATCAAGCCAGATGTTTTAATGTCCTTTCATGTGCTCTTGAGGGAAAGGAACAGTTCCTGCTAAAAAAATCAGAAAAGAAACAGGGGAAACAGGGAAGTTTTATACCCTGTCTTTCCTCAACAGCTCAAGGGTACACAGATAGTGGCACCTGTCCCCTAAAATGAAGGTCCACCTAAACTTTGGGTGGCTGATAGTTTTGGAGTCTCTTGTGAGTTTTCTTGTTGGGCAGATTCACCATCTTGGTTTTTTTTCTTTTCTTATCTTTTTGCTGATTGTTTTGAATTCCATTATACAGTGGTACCTCGGGTTACGAACTTAATCCGTTCCGTGACTCTGGTCGCAACCCGAATTGGTCGCAACCCGAAGCAAATTTCCCCATAAGGTTCAATGTAAATACGGTTAATCCGTTCCGCCCTCCGAATTTGGTTGCAAATTTGGTCGCTTTTCTATAATGTCCTTCTTCAGTTCGATCGTCACTTTTTTCTTCAAAGCCTTATTCTTGCCAAGCCTGCTCTGCATTTTCTTTGGAGCCATGCTGACAAGCACACCAAAAACCTTCCAAAATGTCACAAAACACACCACAAGCCTCACCGAACGTCTCCTTGCTACCACGATCTCGCCCACAGGAAGCCGCGACCACGTGGCAGCAGGGAAAATGGCCGCAGATCCGGTTCATAACCCAAGGTGGAGTTCGCAAACCGAGGTAAATTTTTGCGGCCGGAGCTGGTCATAACCCGAAAAGTTCGTTAACGGAGGCGTTCGTAACCTGAGGTACCACTGTATATACTTTTTTGTTGTATTTGTGAGTTGCCAGAATTGGGTGGCACCTCAGTCAAATAAATTAAATAGCCCTCCTCCAACTAGCCTGTGGAGTAGATTAAGCCAAGAGGTCCACACAACCCACCAAGACAAAATGTGGTTAGCTGCTTTATGTCATGTGTACCACGTAAACACAGACAGTTAGTGAATCTATAATTCAGTGTATGGCTTGGGTTACTGGAATAAATCATGATTAACTAAATTTTGGGACATCACACTCAGGGACTGGCCCAAAGCCACCTAGTGAGCTTCCACGCATGAGACTGCAATTGATCACTTGTAGTCACTTAGAGTCAACGACGACTTGAGGCACATTATCAATCAATCAATCAATCAATCAATCAATCAATCAAATTGTTCTAGTTCAGCACCTTAACCAGGACCCCACATTGGTATATCATAAGCATCAGTTAACTAGCCTGACATACAGAGTCAGTGGAACTCAAAGCTATTCTATTGTTCGCTAAGTTCTTAGCCAAACATTAGGGCTACTATATCTGCATTGCAAAACTAAAGGTTTTTGCTTCTGCTGCCATCGGTGGTCCTTTGGAATCTTGTATCCCAGATACGTTAGCTCTACCTTACATCTTCTCCCAGCCTGGTTACCTCTCCCAGTTTCATCCTTTTTTTGAACATACAGTCATTTTTAAGTGGGACAGTGTTCATTCTTATAACTTTGCTGTCCATCGCTGTCAGCCTTTTCAGGTAGGCCAGACTCAAACCCCAAAGTCATCAGTACTAAAACGTATTATAGTGTTACAGTAACAGAATTCTGCAACTCTGAGTGTGCCTCCTCGCTCCCTGCCTTTATCCTAAAGCAGTGTTGTCCAAACTTGGCCACTTTAAGATGAGTGGCTGGGGAATTCTGGGAGTTGAAGTCCACTCATCTTAAGGTGGCCAAGTTTGGACAACACTGTCCTAAAGAGAACGAGGGTCAAGCCTGATAGGCTTTCTCAAATTCCATTCCTGCTTTGGGCTCAGATTTCTTTTATCTGACCATTTCCTTGGCTGTGGCTCTTCCTCCTCTTCCTCAAGGTTATTCTTACAGCCCAATACAATCACTGATGACACAAAGCTTACTTAGATATGGCTGCAGAGATTAAAAGAGTTTTGGTTATGAGATTTTGGGCTCCTAAGGGGTGATCTAAGCTGGGGATGCAATTTTGGGGTGTTCTAGAAACCGGAAATTTCAGACTGAGGTTGAGGGATCTATCATTGTCCAGATGTTATTGAGCTACAACTCACAGTGAACTTGCTACCACTGTTCAGCCTCATATTCATTATCTTTCTAACAGGTTACTAGGTTCTGCACTAGTGTTCAAATCCACAGTTCTGGTTTCTCAAATTCTCCAGAAATTTTTCATGCCCCTCCAACGCCAGGTCCTTCTAATCATTCCTGGGTCTTGAGAACTAATTAAGTTCCAGCTTCCTTTGGCTGGCCACACTAGACTTCTGGTGCTGTGCACTAGACTATGTTCTAGCACAACAGTCCACAGCCCAGTGCCACAGTGATTTGTTGGGAGAATTGTTAACCCACTTTCTGAAGATCAAGGTTTAATGAGCACATCTGGATTTACCAAGGACAATGCAAGTTGCTGATCAAACACGTCCATCAAAAAATTCAATGCTAAACAGCTCTAGCTATATTACCACCTTGCTTCCAAATCAATGGCCTGGTTCATCCATCTAGTTGAGCCATGGTTTGTCTAACCATAGTTAATTGAGTAGATTGCTATTGGCTGGGTTTGCCAATTAATTTTTAACTGTGATTTTAATATTTAAAGTAATTTTGAGATTATGATTTTATGGTAAACCAATTTGAAACACCAGTAGTCTGAGCTATAACATTTAGTAATAAATGTTTAGGACCTTCAACACTGTACCCTGCCCACCTGACTTTTATATGTGTAAACCATCCAGAGTTGTTTCATGAGATGGGCAGTGACAAATTTGATACATAAATAAATAAATAAATAAATAAATATTTGTGCAGCTTTAACTTGAAAAAAGCATAGTAGGCACAATCCTCTAGCATTGCCTTGGTTTATAAATATGCCTCTGGGCTCGGTAGAAATTCTTAGGAAAAAAAATTAAAAGTGAATGACTGCACGGTGAATGGTTTATTTGCATCTTTACCCTGTTTGAAGAGATCCTTTTGGAGTACTTCATAATCATGTTTGGCTTTTACTTCCCAAACACCTCCATATCATATGCTAACTTCCCAGCTCATTGCTTCCTCCTAATTCAAGTTTATTCATGAACCAGTTAAAAAGCACTGCTCTCCACACTCACCCTTAAGGGTCTCCATTTCTCACTACCTTCTGTTCAGACAATCACCCATTTATTTCAACTTTTCTTCTTTACCCAGCCTTTCCACAAAAGGAGAGATTCTGTTCTCCCATGGCTGCTAGATTCACTCAGGAGCCTTTGATGAAGAACGCGGTCAAAGCTTTCTGAAAACCCCATGCATGCAATCTTAATAGGGCTACCTCTAGAAGTTGGTGAGATAGGGTTTGTCTTTGCAGAATCCATGCTGATTTTCTTCCAGCAAAGCTTCTTCCTCCATGCGCCCAGTTATTATTTTTCCCTTTTGATGACTGCTTATACCAGTTTGCCTGAACACGCATTAATTCAAATTTCATGGATCTTCCCTTGGTCCTGTCATAAACTGTGCCACACTGGTTATCTTCATATTCTCAGATACTAAACCTAATCTGAGAGATGAGTTATCTAGTGTTGCAAAGTGCAAGGATTCCTTTTGCTGCAAGTTAGCTAGTTGTTGGATGCAAAAGGTGCTGCTGTAGACAAAAAAGCACTTAAGCCCCACTTCATCTGCACGCTGGCAAATATATGAATAAAACAGACTTTATTCTTTTAACATAAACCATATACCACAGCAGCTCTTTGTGAATGCCAAACTCCACAAAAGCTTCCAATGCTGAACTAACCTTTGCAGGGAATTTTATTTCAGATGTTTTGGTCCTAACAGTCCATATATCTCTCCCTGCAACCCCCCCCCCCCTTTCTGTCTCTATCTCTCTTACTTCTGCAAATGATTATTTGGCAGGGTCTCTGTTTTATCTCAGCCTTTCAGTTGGCATTTATTCCTTTGGAAGTTACATGCCTTGTGGTGTTCAATATATTTGCAAGATCAGGGCTGTGAAAAACAAAGACATCAGTTCTGTCCATGTGTTCCTGGTCTTCTCAGAAGCTGAATCATCTTTGCATCCATTCTAACATTTGCTGAACCACTATAGTTATTATTCTCAACCAGGCAAGGTCTACACAACCACAGTGCCATTCATAAATGAGATGATTCTCCACCCAACCTTTTACTGTATGATGCCTCTATTTTGTTTCAACAAAATAGGATGTTCAAGTCCGTTGATCAAGATGTGAAGGGCTGGAAACAATCTTTTGAAGAACAGCTGGACCAAAAGAATCATACAAGGTTAGCTCAGAGAAGAGAAGATGAAAAGGACAGTGGTCTTCAATTATCTGAAGGCCAATGAATGGAGAGCACTAAGTTGGAGAAAGCTGGCTAGCCAATCACAGTAACTTAGAACACTCCATTTCTTACCAAGTCACTCAAATTAAAATAAATATCCAAGTGCAGATAGATGATGTGATGTTATGAATTCACTAATATTTTTGGCACCATTTCCATCTGGTTGAAGTAAGGCTAACATCTTCTGATTTATATCTAAACCTTATCTATTTCACCTGTGGTCTTGTACAATGATCCATAAGGGTTGGATGCATCTGGACCTATTCTTTAGTTTTGTCCGGGCCTCTGCACTGGTGTACCAGTTGCATTGTTTCCTGGATCAGAAGGCCCTTCAGATAGTCACTTGTGCCCTACTCACCACATGGTTTGACTACTGCAATTTGCTGTACGTGGGGCTGCCCTTCATGACCACTCGGAAGCTTCAGTTGTTCCAGAATGCAGCACTGTGGGCAGTGATGGGCATGCCTCAGTATGTTCACTTGACACCTGTGCTCTGAAAGCTGCACTGGCTACCGACCTGCTTCCAGATGCAATTCAAGGCACTGGTTATGACCTGTAAAGCCTTACATGGTATAAGACCTGGATATTTGAGGGACTATCTGTCTCCAATGGCATCTGCCCAGCTGATACAAATTGATAGGGTTGGCATGTTTCAATTAAACAGTGTCATCTTGAGGGACCCAGGAGGTGTGCCTTTTCTGTTGCAGCATCTGCCTTCTTGAATGAGGCAACTGAAGCCTGGGTGACCAGATCTCAGATCAGACTAGGCCCCCTGAGATCTGGGTGACTCATGGATGTTCTAGAGCTATCTTCTTCTTCTGCTTCTGCTTCTTCTTTGTTTTATTGGTTTTGTTTTGAATCGTGGTATTTTATTATTATTTATTGTGAGCCACCAGGAGTAGTTTGGAGTCAGGTGATCCCTAAATCAATTAAAAGTTAAATTAAATATTAAATTAAAATTTTGCTATGAACCCTTCTTTGAAGAAGCAGGAACTGTTGCCCTTCAAGCACACTTCCATATTTTATTTTATGTATTTGAGATATTTCTATCCAACTTGCTAGCCAGCTAAATCCTTAGAGGGATCTTATATGTGATCAAGGAAATAAAATCTGGTTTCAACAGCCCATGCTTTGGTAACAACTTATTTGCCCCAGGGCAACAGGTTGCATATGGAGTCGTGTTTGAAGACTGTTCAGCAATAATAGTATAAATGACATTTTTTTATGGGATTGGTCACCAGTACTGAAACAACTCCTCTGAACTACAGTCTATTGCTGAGCCCAATTCAGAGTCATGTTTTTAACATTGATACACTGGAATAGTTGAAGAGGATTTCAGTTAGCTTTATGGGTATTTCTCCCACCTGAACCTGTGTGACCAATAAGAATGATCCTTGCTCTGTGGCCTTCAGGTAAATCAGGAAGTATCTGACTTTAGGATGTCATCTGTTTCTCCATCCTCTCTATGTGTGTCCCTTTGAGTCAATGTTGACTCCTGGTGACTGCCTGGATTGGTCCCTGCTGTTTTCTTGGCAAGATTTTGGAAGTGGTTTGTCATGGCCTCCTTCCTAGGGCTGAGAGAAAGGGACTGGCCCAAGGTCACTCAGTTGGCTTTGTGCCTAAGGTAGGACTAGAACTTATAGTCTCCACATTTCTAGCCTGTTGCATTAACCACTACATCAGACTGGCTCTCCATCCTAGTTATGGAAAATCTACCCCAAGGAAGTTCACACAGCACAATTGTTATTTCCTTTTTTTGCATAGGTTACATTTATTTGCATTGATTGGGAAAGTGGAATGCTCCTCCTTTATTGGATTTGTTCAAAGGGAAGCTGGAGAGCCATCTGTCTGGCTTTCATTTGCAGTGAGCAGGGGCTGGATTTGGTAGCCTGAATGGCCCTTTCTATTTCTATGATTCTGTGGTAAACTAATCCAGTTAGACTATGTCTAGAGTCCTTTAAACCTCCTCATGGTTTACAGGTGCTCCTTGCTTAACAACCACTCATTCAGCAACTGTTTGAAATGATGGCGCTGAACAAGGGAGACTTACAACCAGTCCTCATGGTTGTGACCGTCACAGCATCCCCTTGGTCACGTGATGGTGATCCAGGTGCTTGGCGACCAGATTGCAATTATGACATCCCAGTGTCCCATGGGTTTGTGATCACTGTTTGCAACCTTCACTGCCTGCTTCCGACAAGCAAAGTCAATGGGGAAGCCAGCAGGAAGTTGCAAACGGTGACCACATGATGTTGCGCTTAATGACATCACGGGACTCACTTAACACAGCAACCTGAAGTGTTGGAACTGCCATCACTAAGTGATGTGGTCATGCGACATTGCACTTTACAACCATGTCACTTAGCAATGGAAATTCCAGTTCCAATTGCTGTCATTAACCGAGGACTACCTCTGTTTGATTTTGTGCTGAGAGAACACAGCCACTGTGCTTTGTAGATCATAATTTATTTCTTGGCATGTTGTGTGACCCCAGTCAACTGTTGCTTGTTCAATAAACCATGATTTGTAGTGTCACATACTGTGTGACCCCAGCCAGCTCTGGTTTATTAAATGGATCATGACTAGAGAACATAGACTAATATGCTGCCATTGTTGATGGACAAGGACAATTTCAATATCTCATCCCCCATATTCCTAAACCCCCCTATATTTTTAACCAATATTTGATTATAAAATAAAATACAATGATTGCTATCAAATTCCTAGAAAATCCCGAAAATACAATCACTGCCAGTAAAATCCCAGAAAATCCAGAAAATACCATCACTGCCAACAAAATCCTAGAAAATCCAGAAAATCCAGTCATTGCCAACAAAATCCTAGTGGTGCATTTGAGAGAAAGAAAATGTTAGCTCATCTGTTGGAAAGAATGTCCAGAATTCAGCTATCCTTGGTGGAAGAGAGAGGACATTGGGTTCATTTTTAAAAGGAATTTGACACACAGCTTTTTTGGCTGAAAAATATCCATTTTGGGGAATACATCTCCACTGCATACAGTGGGTTAGAAACGATATGCTAGATCCGAGAACTTCTCTAACCATTAAATGGCTATTCTTCTTCAAAATGGAGCTAGCTATGTCGCCTAATGCTGAACAATGGACTAGTAATTTCCTACCTCTGACAAACTTAGCAAGGATTTTGTGAAGGTCCTCAAATGTGCATATTTTACGATCCCACTCTAAAACTGTACGGAGGAGATCAAAGCCATATGAGAAGAAATATGAGAAGCTTACATACTCAGAATGGGGAGGTTGACAAGCTTTTACCTTCTCTAGCCTAATTGCAAATTCAGCTCAGCGTGCTAGCACGCACGAAGAAGGAAGACAATGTTTTGAATTTCTGCAGCATATGTTGCCTCAGAACAAGGGAGCCTTCAGATATCTGATGCATATGAAGTGAAAAAGAATTGCAGAAATTCAGAGCATGATCCCTGAAGTTAATATCAAATTACTTTCCAAATGGAAGTTACTGCTACTGAAACAGTTCATTTAACCCAACTAACAGATGGCTTATCGAGAGTAGCTTCTACATTACAACTGTCAGACAGGAAATCACATTGTCTTCTGCAGAACTCTTCTTCCCCCTTAGCCATTTGAAGATAGATCTATCCTGTAATGACAATGGCCATTTGGGGTATAAAGTAGCACTGATTATGTGCCATGAAGTCAGGGTTGATTCTTAGTCACTACATAGACAGACAGGTAACCTCAAGGACAACCTCTTCTCAACCTGGTCCTTCAGATCCCCCACTGATTAGAGTAGCATAACTATGCTAAATTGATGACTTTGACAATGTGCTTGAGTAAGATAAGTCCAGTTCAGAAAGAGTTTGGGGTTAATTGCTCACTTTTTGCTAATGGAGAGATCAAATGGTTTATGGGAACCCTGCCCCTTCAAACCTGGCAGACATACATGGCATATCCTGAAAGAAGACACAATTGGCTAACTACCTAGGACCAAACAGAACCTCCTTCAAAGAGAGATACTAGTCAATGGCTTCTTCAGAATGAGATTTTTGTAATGGTGAAACCTAGATTTAATGGACCTCCATTTAATGTTTATATGCAACGTAACCAAGTTTGCATTCAGATTTTACTCCCATAATAATGAACAACTCTACCGTATTAAAATCTTCCTGGACAGTGGTTGGTTCTGTACCTGCATTAGCATGTTTTCTTCTGCAAAGCCCTGCATTTTTTATAGATTTCCCTTCTTCCACCTTCAGTTTCAACAATCACTCCTACTCAGCAAATGGTTTCTTAAATCAAGGTTTCATTAAACTGTTTTTTTTTATTGCACAGAAGGATAATTCAGATGGAGGACACACAAGTTGAAATCTCATTTCACTAAAGGTCCAGTACAATGGCCAACCACTATCTCCTAGGCTAGGGTTTGACCACATGGTATCCTCCAAGTAGTTTGGATTACAGCACCTACAAGCCCACCAAGCATTGCTAGGAGTTAAAAGCGTTGCAGAGGTAGTCCTTGTTCAGTGACCACTTGTTCAGCGATCGCTTGAAGTTACGACGACGCTGAATGAGACTTACTGACCAGTCCTCATACTTGCGGCTGTCGGTAGTCATGTGATCACAACTGGGGCATTTGGCAACCAGCTCACAATTACAACGTTGCAGCATCCTCTGTCACATGATTGCCATCTGCAACCTTCACTGCCAGCTTTAGACAAGCAAAGTCAATGGGGGAGCCTGCAGAAGGTCACAAATGGCGATCACGTGACAACACGCCTAATAATTGCACAGGACTCAGCTAACGACAGCAACTGGAACTGCCAGAATGGTGGTCATAAGTCAGTGCGGTGACGTGACATTGTGCTTTACGACCACATTGCTTAGTGACGGACTTCCTGGTCCCAATTACCATCATTAACCAAGGACTACCTATAGTCCAAAATATTTGCAAGGCCCCAAATTGTGCAGTCCTGTTTTAGTTTAACCCTATAAGGTTGTTGTATGGATAAAGTAGGGAAAACAACCTGTATCAATTCCTGTGAACTTCTGAGTTAATGCAGAAAGGAAGGGATGCCTATGAGGAGGGGGCAGGTCAAGAAAATCAAGAGAGTGGCTGCAGTCAAAGGCCCACTTCTATTTTACATGCATTGCAACACATGGAAAAAAGGGGTAGGGCTTTGTTTGCATGATTAAGGCTCCCATCTTGACTTTTTTGACCCACCCCTGCAGGCAGGAAGAATAAGTAAACAATAAATAATAGTACAGGTAGTCCCTAGGTTAAGAACACCCAACTTACGGATGACCCATAGTGAAGAACGGAGCCTATTTGTCAGGTCCAGCCCAAGAACGACAACGAGGCAATCTAGTCCGGTCCAGTTCCTTTATTAGTTTGCACCTAGTAGACAAAATCTCACCAGACTCAACCTATGCTAAAGCAACTGGTGGGTATACACCGTGAGACTCTACGGAGGGGCCAGCCTCATCCTCTTTCTCTTCCCATGCTCTTGCTGCGGGCTGAGAAAGCGCTTGTTCTGGAATGTTCCCCCTCCCTTCTGATAACCTTGATCCTCCATTCCAGTATCTTCTTCGCTCAAGCCTTCCATCACATCATTGTAGCAAAATTCAAGTTAAATACACAATGATTCAAGTTCAATACACAATGGTTCAAGTTCATTACACAATACTACTTATCCCAGTATTTCTCAACCTTAGCAACTTTAAGATGAGTGGACTTCAACTCCCAGAATTCCCCAGCCAGCATGGCTGGCTGGGGAATTCTGAGAGTTGAAGTCCAGTCATCTTAAAGTTGCCAAGGTTGAGAAACACTGGCTTCTACAGTATTATACAATAAAAGCATTCCAGCTTACATACAAATTCGAGTTGAGGACAGACCTTGGGAATGGAACTCATTCTTAAACTGGGGCCTCCCTATAAGTAGGGAAAAAAAATCATTTCCCAACAGAAAGACAACCTTTTTCCCTCAAGCACTGTCAAAACTGGGGCTGGATTAGACCAAGAATGATGGAGGAAGATACCCGGTGAGACAATTTTATCCAAACGAATTCTCACTCTTATCACCTAGTGCAAATTCAGAACTTGGCGGGCCCATAACATTTGGCAAAGGATCTTGTCTAAAAGAGAGAGAACGTAAAATCAGACGTTTAATTACATTTGGTAACCGCTTCTGCCAAACAGGCATGAGGTAATCACCAATTATCCTATTCATCGATCAAATGTCAGAGGACCACGCAAGGACAGGAAACATAAGAGGACGGGAGAATTATATTCCCGAGAATACCAATGATGGAGAAAAAGAAGGGGGCAGAGAGACCCCCCCACACACTATATTTTACTTTTTATAAAATACAGTTTCATTGCAATGATTAAAAAGACACAGTGAGAAAATACCCAGAAACAAATTAAAAGACAATAATAGTCATCATATCAAAAAGCTATCACATCAAAAAGTTATCATATCAAAACAAAAGGAAAAAAAAACCCCAGGGAAATACATCAACAATATATTTCACTTAGAAGGGTTTACCTACCTCATCTGTTTCTTGAAAAAACTTTTCAGCCACTAACCCAGGTGAAACGTGATGCATGAATGAAGGCAGAGACTAATTTTAAGATATTGTGTTAATTAGCAAGTAAACCCAAGCTAGGCGTCCTCACTGAGCAGAAGAGTAAACTAGATTCGGTTTTCAACAAACCCACATGCCAACAGAGTTGTGGTGACTCTTCCCTCTTCATCTGTACGGATGTGATGGAATGGAATTATGAAGGCCAGGCTCAGAGAGATAAACATTTTCTTAGCTCGCCGGAGGAGTGTGGGAGCAACAAGAGGATGAGACTGGCACCTCCCTGAGGAATTCACACTGTTGTGGCTGGCTGACTTGGGAGATGGGGTTTCAGTCTGGGAAGATTCTTGCTAGAGGTTGTAGCTAATAAACATAGCTGAACTGACTCTGCATTGTCTCTTGGAGTTCCTTGGGCTAGGCCTGACAACAGGTTTCCTTTTGTTGGTGAGAAGATGAGCTCAGGTTTGAAAGGTGCAGAAACAGACTGCTCTTCTCCAAAATAGCATACTTGTAAAGTTGTTTGTATTGCAGCACCCAAAATTCCCAGCCAGCTTGGAAAATGTCTGCTTGGGAACTCTGAGCACACCAACCCCACTACATATTAAAAACACAGCTTTGGAGATCTAGAGGAAACATCTTTAGATGTATCCTAAAACACATCTAATTCAGGTATAAACCTGGTGGATGCATTAGCCAACATATTACATTTGGGTAAGTTTTAATCAAACAGTGTCATCCTAAATAGGTGGAAGGGAAATTTGCTCTAATACACACCTAAGGACACTTCTACACACTCACTATTTTCATTTCCAGGCTTCTAGTGGGGAGGAGAGACCACCAGGTCATCTCAGAGTTGTAGGCTGGACTGGGAAGTTGGAAATGTATCCTGGAAGGCAGAGGCCAACCATCTTCATCCTGTTATCTAAAAGTGCTTGGTTGTGACCTCAAAGTCATCAGGAATTGAACTTACAGTTGTTGAAAAGCCATTTTTTACCTTTGGCAGTTCCTCCACCCCAACCCACGCATGTTTTCACTGCTGCCAGCCATAAATGCAGGGAACCCGCTGAGATCATCAAGGAGCCAATTAGTATGTTCTCCAGCTGACCAGAGGGGAAGACGCAAGAAATATTGTTTAATCAGTGCCCCCTTGCCTGAGCTGTTCCTGGAAGAACAAAAATCCCTTCTCCTCCACTCTATGCAAAAATAAATAATTTTTTTTTAAAAAGTATCTACCATTCTTCTACCCGCAGCCATGTTACGATGATGCAAAGCTTTGTGAAGGATGGCTGTGTATAACAATGGGAAGACCACACAATCATCATTACATTGTACATAAAAGTATCTGGAGATAATAAGGATTCCATATTAGCAGTTTAGTAATCAGGCACTTTCCCTGGAATCTCTGTAGGCTGTAGTAGGGGCAGGGGATGGGGGCAGGGGACAGGGGAAGGGGTATATTCAAGTCCTAAACCAGTGTTTTTCAAACTCGGCAACTTTAAGATGAGTGGACTTCATGCTGGCTGGGGAATTCAGGGAGTTGAAGTCCACTCATCTTAAAGTTGCCGAGTTTGAAAAACACTGATCTACAGTAAGAAAACCCACAGGGCTACACTGCTGACCAAGCTATATCAGGCTCCCTTCCCTCCTTCCCTCCTTCCTTCCTCCCTC
The DNA here is from genome assembly GCF_059951505.1 of Python bivittatus. Classification (NCBI taxonomy): domain Eukaryota; kingdom Metazoa; phylum Chordata; class Lepidosauria; order Squamata; family Pythonidae; genus Python; species Python bivittatus. The sequence continues at coordinate 6,467,339 of NW_028277056.1, forward strand.
CCTCCCTTCCCAAAATCACATCGGCTTCTGTCCCCTTAAGCAATTTTCCAAGTGTACTCCACTCCAACATCTTTTTGGCCTCTCTGCCTGGGACCTTCCATCACTCCCTTTCAGGGTCACAGAACAGCTTCTCCCCCTGTAGTCGGCTTGATGGTAGAAGAGCCAGGCTTTTGTGCTGAGCCCCATCACTGCCACACTGGCATTGGCACAGACCGCCTAGAATCTGCAGAGACGCTTTCTGGATTTATGTTGAAATTATCAAGGCTATCAGCACAAGTGAGCTATCCTGGCAGTCCTATTACAGCCTCCCCACCCTAGATTAGCACATTAGCTTAGTTCCTCTGCACCAAGCCTTGCAAGAAAACCATGCTCTCGATAACACCATGATAGCATTCAGCAATGCTTCCCGTTGTGGCTTTTCATGCCAGAAAACAACCAGGTTGGTTTAAGCAGATGTAGGATATGCCAGATTTAGTGCCGGATTTAGGCAGAAGCTAAACAAGCTACTGCTTAGAGCCTCACGATCCGCAGGGCCTCCAAAATTTCAGAATATCAGTTTTCACATTTTGCACAACACTGTCTTAAACAACGTGCAGAAGCTCTGGAAATTTCTCTTTAAAATGGGTGGATCTGAGGTGCCTGGTCTGCATGCAAATCTTTGCAATTCTTTCTGGGGGTGCAGCCAGGGCAGAAGAAGCTGAAATTAAATTAGCAAGAGTTTGGTCTCTTTCTGATTATTTTTTCACAGGATTGCCCTAACACAACGTTGCCGGAAGAGGAAACTGAAATTAGCAAAATCTTACCAATATTTATCAACTATGTTTTGGGAGGCAGGAAAAGAAAAGGGAAAACATCTTTGAATCTTTAGGAGTTGGGCGGAAGATGCTAAATAAACAAAATATATCCCTGGGCTTAGACAGAATGACAAAGGAAATAATTCCAAGAGGCTAGCAATACATATTTATTTAAAGATATTTAAAATATATTTATTGTTTTATCAATTTATACGCATACCCCCCAGTTTGCATATTGTGACCCTGGAGGGCTAACAGGATCAAAAACCAGAAACCAAGCCAGCAGGAAAAAACAGCAACAACACAAAACAAGGTGTCAAGTAACCGAGGCCAGCCCACAATCATTCAATTCCAACTGTTATACATGGACTCCTCCGGTGCCCTGGCCCAGGGGAAAAGCCAGGTCTTCAAAGGTTCACAGAAGTCCAGCAGGGTCAGAGCCATCCAAATCTCAGGAGGCGACATTGTTCCAAAGGGTAGACACTGAGGCAGAGAAGACACGTCTCCTAGATCCTGCCAGATGACCCTGTTTTACAGAAGGGACCTTGAGCATGCCCACTCTGTTGATCAGACAGGCGTAATTGGAGATGCGTGGTCCTACAAGTAACCTGGCCTTATGTTATGAAGGTCTTTATAGGTGATAAAGTTGAACTGCACCCAGAAACCTACTGGTAGCCAGGGCAGCTCATAGAGCAGTGGGGTCACAGGGGGTTCCATAGGGCACCCATAACTATCTAGGCAGCTGCATTCTAGCCCAACTGTAGCTTCTGAATGGTCTTCAAGGATAGCCCCATGGAAGTTGGAGGCAAAAATTATGAAGTATTTATTTCATTTATTATGAAATAAATACAGAACACAGGAATGGAATATTCCACCAGAAAATAATGAAAAAATAATAGGGAAAGCAAATAAGGAGACATCTTCATTTCCACTTGGGTCTTGACAACATTCCAGTAGTAATGTATGGCTGTGAGAGCTGGACCATAAAAAAGGCCGAGCGCCGAAGAATTGATGCCTTTGAACTGTGGTGCTGGAGAAGACTTTTAAGAGTTCCCTGGACTGCTAGGAGGTCAAACCAGTCAATCTTAAAGGAAATCAACCCTGATTGCTCATTGGAAGGATCGATAATGAAGCTCAAGCTCAGATATTTTGGCCACCTAATGCGAAGAGAGATCTCTTTGGAGAAGACCCTGATGCTGGGAAAGATTGAAGGCAAAAGGAGAAGAGGACGGCAGAGGATGAGATGGTTAGATAGCATCACTGAAGCAATGAGCATGAAACTGACCAAACTCAGGGAGGCAGTGAAGGACAGGAAGGCCTGGCGCAATATGGTTCATGGGGTCACGAAGAGTCGGACACGACTTAATGACTAAACAACAACAACTTGACAACATGTTATCTTAGTGGCACGGTTAGGGTTGGGGGGAGGGGCAGGGGCGTGTCAAAGAAGTCAAGATGGTGCTCACAACCATATAATTGAAGATCTTCCCCTGTCTGGTGAAAGGGAGCCTCACCTAGACTTCTTTACATACACACACAACCTCCACGCCCTTGCCTGGTTACTCCTGTCTGGTTTGGCACATGAATCCAGCCCCATCATACAAAAGTGATCCTCATATTATAAAGAAGCCCCCCCTTAGATGGTCCCCAACTTCTGCCTGCCACAAGGCCCCACCCAGGTTCAAAGTAGATTCCAGACCTTGGTGATTAACCACAACTCCAGATTTTTGCTCCGTCGAAGTTTCACAACCCAGAATGATTTGATCGTAGGGAGGCGATGATTTTAGAGAATTAACAAGGGTGTTGGCGTAACCAGGTCCCCATTTATATGCCATCCACAGCTTTAATATATCGTTCCTAATGAAATTGCATTGGCAATAAAAGGTTTACACTGAAGTACTCCAAAAACAAAGCAAACAACACCACTAACAAAAACCAGTTTTTTAAAAAATGCTCATTTTCAAAGATTTACTCAAGGTCCTCAGTGGATTTCCAGCCTGGAAAATACCAGCCAGCTTTTTAATGAGAACTCCGATTGACCCTTTGTATATGTGGATTTAATTCAGAGAATTTAGGGCACAAAACAGACACCCTTTAGCAATAATTTTGCTAAGGGCTGGGAAGGTACACAAGCATTTGTATTGCTTGATTTTAGTACTAAATGATGATTTACATATATAAGCAAGAGGAATAAAAGCAGATGGATAGATGTCGGCCTTGCGAGGTAGTCCAGACAAGAAGCACACCCAGAAGTACTAATTTTTGTAAGATTACAGTAACAGACTCTTGCAAGTCTGAAAGTACATCTCTCCCCCATCTCCTTTACAGTCCAAGAAATGAAGGATGGTCCCTTCTGAGACGTTTGCCACATCTCCATTGTTTCCATTGGCTCAGTTGTCTCTTATCTGACCGTTGTCTAGTCTGTGGCTCTTCCTCCTCTTCCTCCTGTCTCCCAAGGTCATTCCCACTTACCATTGCAATAGATGGTTAAATGCTTAGTGACTCATGCATTTACTTAGTGTACAGTTATATCAGCCCAAACCAGGAGTTCTCTAGGTAGTTTTAAAGATAAAAGTGAAAATGCCCTCGAGTTGAGCTCAGTTCCTTGCAACTGCATCCATGCTGATTTCTTGGCAGAGTTACACATTTGATTTGCCATCGCCTTATTCCAAGATTTATTTTCTCTGGAGCGGAGGGAGACTTTTCTCTTGGAATGCTTAGGGGATTCTCCACCCAGATCCCAACAAGGGCTGATCCCACCTAGTTTCCCAGACAGGTTGGGAAATATGCAACGTTTGCAATTTCAGGGGGCAACTTTTGAACAACAGAGATGCACAATTGTGTCTCATCTTCTGGAGGATTGTGGGAGACTGTCTGGTGATGTGACAACACTGAAAAGAGTAGGAGTAATTTGGGGGGCTTTTTGTTTTTGGGGAGTGGGGGTTAAGGGTAGATTAGAAATGCAAGATCTCTGGGAAGCAAACTGCTTCCATTTCTAAATTTAAACAAATTAAATCTGAATTTTAAAAAAATCCTCCCAATTCTTTCCCAATGGCCTAAAATGGCCACCGACATTTGACATTTTTAATGCTTTTGAACTGCATTGGAAGGTTTTAACAGTGGAAATGGGAGTGGTTTTAATTCCACAGGGCTCCCACTCCCATTTTCATCCTTAGTTTTGAAAAAAAGAAAATATTGCACTGATGAAAATTGGAAATGTTGCTGCTGGCTTTTGAGAACTCCATCTCTAGCTGATAGGGAGTCAAAAGGATGCTGAGAAACCATATATGGCCCACAGCTCATGGATTGCCAAACCCTGAGGTAAACTAAAACAAACTGGTTCCAGTTCCTAATTGCATACACAGTGTTGTATGGATGGCACTGTACAAGTGATCCCATATCCATCTCACATATTTGGTGCATGTGTGAAGGGGATGTATGTATCTCTCTGGAGATTGCAACTGCTGAAGGTCCATCAGACACAATACTTTTCCTGCCTCAGGAGATCCAAACTGCATTATTTAGATATCCTTCCACACTCTCCTCCTTTCACCTTCCACTCTCTTTTTGGTTCACAGAGAAAAGAAACGCCTAAGCATAGCATTTGCTTGTAATCATGCAGCAGATGTTAGAGTCTGGCTTCTAGCACAGAACACTTCCCACTCATCCTTCCCATTTCAATTTCAAAACACTATTTTAAAAAAAGCATTTGACTTTGGATGAGTTGTTTATAAACCAAACTAAGTAATTATGGATCTCACTTTTCCCCCCAGCCAACCCCCACCTGGTTCACACGTGCATCTCAAACGTGGGTAGGGAACTTGCAGCCCCCCTAATGTTAACAAAGTGGAATAACCCAGCCTGGCCAATGACAAGGGATTCTGGGAGTTGTAGTTTAGATACCCCAAACTACTAAGTGAGATGACCCAGAAACTTCAATGGTGGTCTGATAGCTGGTGTTACAATGATCAAATTTACCCAAGCTATTGGGGAGGAGAGATCTTTCAATGTTTATTTTATTTTATATTGAGTTTTCTAGAATCACAAAGTCATAGAATTGTAGGTAACAGGAGCCATCTTGGCATTCAACTTGAAGTGTCCCAGATACATAGATGTCTAACCTCTGCTTGAATGCATCCAATTCAGCTAAGGGGAGACAACAATCTTTCTGAGTAATTGACTCTTCTGTTGAATTGCTCTGTTAGGATTTCCCCCCAACATCCAACTGCAATCTGCCTTCTTGTACTCCAAATCCATTATTTCTTGTCCTGCACTCTGGAATGACACAGAAGAGGTCTCCACCTTCTTACCTGTGGCATATTTCCTCTTCTTTTATGTGACATCTTTTGCATTCTGAGTGGGTGTTAGTACTATCAGTTCTATCTGCTAGTCCCTGGGATGTGGGCAACTATGCTGGCTTTCAAAGTAGTCTCTAGATTAGAGATTCCATCTTGCAGAGAATTGTATGAGCCTGGATGGAATAAAACTGGGCTAAGGTTATGTTTGTGGCATACCAGCCCAAATGTGCCAAAATGGATTGGTATTGTCCTTCCCTTTAGTGGGGAATGCTGTATACAGCACAGATCCAAACTAAGGTCAGTAACTCTGTCTAAACCTTCTTTATTACTAAAAGCATTGAGAATTGATTGCCCAAAGCCATGGTAGGTGAGATAGGTCAATCTCTATGGGCCCATTTGGGGATGACTATGGCATATGGGAGATTGAGACTTGGCATACAAGATGAGGAAATGGGAAGGAAGGAAGGAAGGAAGGAAGGAAGGAAGGAAGGAAGGAAGGAAGGAAGGAAGGAAGGAAGGAAGGAAGGAAATGTGTGTAAATATAAGCAAAGAAGAAAGGTAGAGACAATTTTAGAAGAGCTACAATATATGGTGTTAATTGGTGTCATCTAGGTTGCTTTCGGTGGGTATAAAAGTAGGAATCCAGACATTTTTGAAGACTGCATGTTATGGTGCAGGAAATGGTGACAATGAGAAATGGGTTTTGAGGAAAATGGTGAACATTCAAAATGAGCATGATCCAGGAGGGAAATTATTCTGCCAGATGACATGAACGGATGGATGGGAAGGAGACAAGAGAGCACTGTGCAGAAAAAGAGTCTGATCTCATTCAGAGATCCAGTAGAAAGGTTGGTGTTGGATAAGTATCTGCTTAGAAAATTGTCTCTTTCTAATACATGGTTTAAGCATAAGTCTATTCATATGTATGCAATGCAAAGGAATGAAGATAACTCTATAAGCATGAATGTCTTAATCATTTATGATGAACAATTGAGAGAATAAGTGAAGGATGGAAGGATGATGAGAAATTTTGAATATGGGACAGACCATTATTGGTAGTGTCAAGTCTGGATCTTAGGAAACAATAGGAAAGGAAAGGAAAGGAAAGGAAAGGAAAGGAAAGGAAAGGAAAGGAAAGGAAAGGAAAGGAAAGGAAAGGAAAGGAAAGGAAAGGAAAGGAAAGGAAAGGAAAGGAAAGGAAAGGAAAGGAAAGGAAAGGAAAGGAAATAAATGGATGCAGAAAGGAAGGGAAGTGGGTCAAATAGAACAATGCAGGATGCAAAAGTATACATTCTGTATGAAAATGTATTGGAAGACAAATTTTCCAACCGAGTGTATGGAAAGTAGAAAGAGAATGTGGAACCTGCTGGGAAGAGTGTGAAAAGCATTGTTACAGTGTGCCACAAGTGTGCAGAGTTATGCTAATGGAAAGTGTGAGAAAGGAATGATGGAATGATGAAATTAAAGGGCCTGTGGATGAGGAAAAAAAAAGAGATGAGAATAAGGATTGCCAAAAGTTATGAAACGAATCAATTGTATAGAAAAAGACAGTTGCTAAGAATGTAGCCAAGGACAGTGAGATACAGTTTTTTTAAAGAGGGCTTGAAAATGCAACAATGTTGATGAAAATAGTTTTGGTTTGGAAATGGATAAAGAGGGCCTGACAAAGACCCTCCAGCAGAGTCAATGGAGTTAAAAGTAAAAGTGATCTGGGGTGAAAGGAGAGACTGCTGGAAGGAATCTTTTAGAAATTTGTATGAGAATGATAGTGATATGTTGAAGGGTGGAACTGCAAAACATTTAGCAAAAATGGATGAAGAGGATGTCAAATATGCTGGGAGAATGTTGAACAATGGTAAACCTGCAGTTGTAAATGGTGTTTGTAATTTTAAAAAAATGGTTAAAATAGTGAAAGAGAAAAGGCAACCATTTACATTGCATACAGATGGTGTAACTGGAGAAATGCTAAAATAGGGGAGCGGTTTGGTTCTACTAATGGAGTGGCTATGCGACTACGTGGGTGCATAAAATTCCTCTGCACTTGATGCTTGGAAAAATGTGGTCATTGTTTCCCTACTCAAAGGAAAAGTAACCAGAGTAAATGCAAAAATGAGCAGGGGATTAGTTTGCTAAGTGTGTCTGGGAAGGTGTTTGGCAGACGTCTGATTGAAAAGATACAAGAGATGGCAATGAGTGAAATTTCAAAAGTACAGTGTGGATTTATGCTGGGCAAAAGGGATGCAGAACAGATTTTTGCCCTTCAGCAGGTAATTGAGAAATGTGTGAACATGAGAAAATTTAGCATACATCTGTTCACATAGAGAAAGTGCATGATAGAGAGAACAGGCTTGAATTATGGAATGCTTTGAGAGAATATGATGTTGAAATTTGGTTGTGCCCAAAGAGGGTGAAGTGTGCTTGAGAATACAGACAGTCCTCTACTTACGAACAGGTTACGTTCCAAGAGGCTGTTCATAAGTCCATTTTGTTTGTAAGTCCAACCAAGTATAAAACGCTCAGCCTCCCAACGCACGATGGTGCTGCCAAGAGTATGTATGCGGTGTGCTATAAACTAACCCTTTCCTGCCTTCTCCTGCCTTCCGGAACCCTCGAGGATGGAGTTGCGGACAACTTTGTTCATATTGGTGAAAGCTCGTAACTTAAAAGTTTGTAAGTAGAGAACTCTCTGTAAATGGAATGCTTTGGAAATAGTTTGACACTGAGCATGAAGGATGTGCGACGACCACTTGGTTGTATAATACATGTGTAGCTAAGCATATTAGGAATGTTTGAATGATGTTAGATGTGTGTTAGCTGAGGATATGAATGTATGCCTACTTCTGAATACAGATGATGCCATCGGCTGAATGTTCTCCGCTGAGAACCTCTATGATTTCCAGTGAAACCAACTGTATGATGAAATGACATGTATGAATCTGGAACCTAATGCATCAAACACCAAGATAGCTGGGTCTGACATGGAAAATGGACTGAGAAAATTACCATAACTCTCCATTTATGTAAATTATACATAAATGGTGAACTACTAGAGCAAGCAGATTAATCTGTGTACTTTGGTAGAATGCTTAATAAGGGTATGAAATGGGATGGATGAATTTTAAGATGTGCAAGTAGGAGTGGGAAGGTAGGTAGTGTGAGGTCTGCTGAAAAGAATGGATGTGTGTCAGGGTGAAGCAAGGCTGTGTATGAAAGCATGTCCTTGACCACCTTGTTATATGAGTCTTGAGTATGTCAAGAGAGACATAAGTTGAACACACTGGGAATGAACACTTCAGGAGTGTGTGGTCAAATAAGAAGAGATGGGATCAAGAATGAAGCTGATTGAATAAGGACTGAATACAAAAGGGAGTGACCAGCATGAAAGAAATATGTTGACAAGCTGTAGTTACTTAGAGACAATGAATGAAAATCTAATCACAAAACGAATAGGTGAAAGAAAAGGGAATGGTCAAGATTAGGAAGACCAAGAAGGACATGGATGGATGGAGTTCCTGATACCCTCAAAAAGAAGAACCAAAGGCAATGTATGAAAGCGTGTGTGAATGTGGCGGAAGCATGAATGGTTGGCCAGGATAAAAATATATGGAGAGATACAGTGATTGGTACTGGTGTAAATTAAATGTCGCTGTATTTCTTTTCTTTATCTTACCGCACGCCTTTAGTTCATTTGGATTACTATTTCTTACCACACTTTGCATAATGTTGCTTATCCTGAAAGGGAACAGTGGGATGGATAGATAAGGACGGATACAAGCAAGGCTGTATTTCTTGAAACATCTGGAGAATGTTATCTTATCTCCCCTTTGTCTTCGGTGCTCAAATGAAACTTGGGCACCTCCTGCTTTCTTCTTTTACAACTCAGTTATCTTCACTGTCCTTCTCTGAGCCTGTTCCAGCTCCCCCAAATCTTTTTTGGAGTATAGTGACCAGCACAGACTAAAATGGAAGGATCATTTCCCATCACATGACTTCTGCCCATGCCTAAAAACTGTTTGCAGCCACATCACACAGCTGACTCATACCCAGTTTGCAGCTGATGACGACTCCGAGACCTTTTCAAAAAGCCAGACGTTCTCCATCCTACCAACGTACATTGGATGCCTGTTAAGTGAACTCCTTTGCATTTTTCTCTGCTAAATGCCCATCATATTGATTGATCTACTATATTTTTAGGGTCCATTTTTCTGCGGCTGATTTAAATATTTCATTGTTTAAAGGAACAATGGGGTTTTTTGCCAGTTGAGATTTATGGCAGCTGAATTCAACCAGGTCAAGAACAATTACATTGTAAGTATGTTCTGGAGTTCAGCCTACAGTATTAGAATGAGTTGTCTCCCGCGATTACATGTGGTGAATAAACATAATGCAAAATACAGTAATATTTATAAGCTCTGTACCATGCAAGACATACGGTGAATAAGCATAAAGACAAAGCAGGAACAAATAAGTGTTAATTTTCTTTTGTTATGGACCATCCTGGTATTTGATATATGCCACCCCCCATTTGTTGAGATGGACGGCTATAGAAATCAAATAAATAAATGTTAAGTCTGACGTGCTTTTTTGAAACAAAAATTAAATGAGTTCTAATGAAGATAATGAGATAACTCTGAACTGTTTTTTAAGTGCATATATATCCCACATGTGGTTCTAAAAGATGCAGTTTTAAATTAGCTTTGGGGCTGAATAATGTTTGCTGAAGGATCCAGGAGCACAAAACTAAAAAGAAAATAAGCATTTGCTTTTTCGCTGACCTATTTTGAATGACGCATAAGTATTCAGGGTTAAAGCACCAGTGTTTGCTTATTTACCATGCTCACTTGGTTTGGTCTATATCAGTGTTTCTCAAACTTGGCAACTTGAAGAGGTGTGGACTTCAATTCCCAGAATTCATGCTGGCTGGGGAATTCTGGGAGTTGAAGTCCACACCTCTTCAAGTTGCCAAGTTTGAGAAACACTGGTTTAAATTGTAGCAAGTTAAAATAGTAACAAAACATCACCTTACAAGATTATCTTCTCTGGTCTGGGCCTCTTAGATGTGTCTGAGAACCAAGAGTAGGGTGGACCAGATCGGAAGTACCATATCTGGGCTACAAAAGTCTGAATGACCGTTAGATGGCAGCAGAGTCCAGAGCTTTTGTACGTCTTTGCTGCCAATGGTTGTCCGGAATTTTGGAGCTCAGAGAGCATAGCTTTACCATACAAATTCTTCCCGAACACTTCAAAGCCTGAAAAGCGGGTGGGCAAGATGGAGAAACACTTCCATTCCTATTGATATATCTGCAGGGCATGATCAAGATTGGAGCCACAGTGGTGTGACTGAAGCTCTCCCTGCTTTTTATATGCATCACAACAGGCAGAGCTTCGATTACACCACCGTATTTGCCATTTTGACCATATCCTGAGGATGCTCCCTGGTATCATTTTGGCTTAATGTGTTTTGCAAACCTGGCTAGTGCAATTTGTCAACTATGGTTTGCAGCCTAACATGTTGTGTGAAGCAGCCAGTGGTGGTTTATTTAGTAAGGGGTAATTCAACAAATCCTGGCTTGCACCATGTGTGAACCAACACACAAGAAATTTTAGGAAGGAGACCTGTTTCCCCTACTAATAGTAGAGGGGAAAGAAATGTCTACTAATCTTCCAAATGGCTGAAAAATGGAAAATCACACTTGAGCATGGTTCAAGTTTATTGTACAGGTAGTTCTCATTTAGTGACCACAATTGGGACTGGCAATTTGGTCGTTAAGCAAATTGGTCGCTAAGTGAAACCACCACTGTGCTTACAATCTTATTTCAGCTTTTCTTTGCTTTACAGACCTGTGAAAGTTGTAAGTGCGAGGATTGGTCACAAAGTTCCTTTTTCATCACTGTCATAACTGCGAGTGGTCACTAAATGAGACAGTTGCTAAACGAGGACTGCCTATACAAGAGAATAACCCTTAAATGTATAATCCACCATACTACAGATTGCCCACAGAGGATTTAGAAGAAGGTCTGGTGAGGACATTAGCTCTGTTCCTGGAACTGCTGAATACGACACCCTTTTATCCGCCAATGCAATGGTGGAATCTGTTTCCCCTTTTAACAGTAGGCAATCTGTGGGTTAGAAATTGTATAAATAATTAAAGAATAAATGGCATGCAGACAGGTGTGTGTTTTGAGAGGTTTTCTGAGACCTTTTAAAGTGCCACATTAAGTATCAGGGCATGTTCGGATGACGCGGCAGGTTTTACTAATGTGTATATAGCCTTACAAAGTGGATTTGTAAATATTGGCAAACACATTCTCTAAAAGACAGCTGGCTTGCTCACTTTTGCTCTTCTGCTACAAATGGAACAGCAACCCAGATCTGGTTATGTTCTTGATGTTCTTCTCAACTCCCACAGTAATCTAATAAGGCGTTTCTCAACCTCGGCAACTTTAAGATGTGTGGGGAATTCTGGGAGTTGAAGTCCACACATCTTAAAGCTGCCGAGGTTGAGAAATGCAGATCTAAAACACTCTTCACATTAAACCATGGTTTGTTTTGTTTATTTAATCACGTAAATTTAGCATAACACAACATGCTAATCTTTGAGCTATCCAGAGATGTTCACTGGGGGAGAGATCCAGAAAGTCAAGTTCATTAAAAGGGATACAGCTTCAATTGCATTGTTGCAACCACCATGTTGATATTTTTGTTTCTCTTTGCTCCTGGAGAAAGCTGCCATTTAAACCCTCTAGGCTAAAAAACCCAACGACTTTGAAGTTGCTAAGCCTCTTCTACATGGGCCTGTCCTTGAAGATCATTCAAGGTGCTGGTTGTCGACTCTAAAGTCCTGGACATCTGCAGGACCACCTTCTCCTAGTGTAATGGGAAGAAGGAATAACTTTGAGGAACAGGAGGAAGAGCCGCTACTGAGACAACAGTCAGATAAAAGAAATATGAGCCTGGGGCAAAACCATAATCTGAGTAAGGATTTCAGACAAGATCTTCCGTAGTTCTCCCCAAAAAGAGAGAGGGAGGGGGGGAGCGCATTCAAACGTGCAGGATTCTGTTACTGCAACCTTATAATAAAATAGTATTAGCATTCATGACTTTGGTTTCCTAGTCTGGTCTATGGTCTACCTTGAAGTAGCCTAGTGGTCACCTAGTAGTCTCTGCCATCTTGAAAAAATTGAGTTGGGTGGGCTCAGCCTGGTCCCGTCCCTTGGGGACTACCATCTGCAGGGACCTCGGAAGCATGCCTTTTGAGGTGCAACCTCGTCCCACGGCCCAAGTTGACTTTGGGCATTCTAATTTCCCCCTGGCCTTCAGAAAATCCATGAAAGCATGGTGGTTTCATCAGGCCACAGGGGCTGGAATGCTATGACTGCTTCTTCTGTTGAGGAACAGGGTTTTAGCTTGGGGCCATTAATTGTTCTACTCCAGGTTTTTACATAGTTTTTTTCTCAGGATTGCTGGATTATTATTGTTTATATCAGCTTTAATTGGAGTGTTTTATAAAGCTTGTAAAACAAACAAACAGTCTCTCTCATATACACTCGGGTGTTCTGATGGCAGAGAATATACCTAGCTCTGTTTTGAAGCAAGGGATGATACCACTCCAGCACAAGAACCACATAATGACTTGTCAATCACATAGTAAACAGCACACAACACTGTGGCTCTACCCAATACATACAAGGCAGGATAAGCATGTATAGATTCCACAGCTAACCCACAACTCTCAGTTCTTCAAGATATAGCACTGAAGATGCTACCTTGATGGTCACTGAAACATCTGCAAAAATAAAACAAAGCTTGGAGGACCTCTACAAACCAACATCTTGAAATTCCAGGTACTCAGGAATTGAATGAACGAATACAGAGTTTATCCAAAGGAAAGGAATGAGATAACCTTCCCTCTTTTGCATTTTTTTTTTTTGGGATGAGACACAAATTCTCAACAGTTTTAACCAGCTGGCCAGCATCAATTCATTTCATGCTACTTTCATCTTTAATATGTATATCCTACCTTTCATTCAGGAACTCAAAGCAGCATACACAATGCTTCCTCCTCCTAGTTTTTCCCACTACAGCAGCCCTATCAGGTAAGTTGGGCTGAGAGAGAGGCTCAAAGTCACCCAGGGTGCTTCTGTGGCTGAGAGGAGATTAGAACCTGGGTCGCCTAGCTCCTAGTCCAGCACCTTAACCACTGTACCACACTGACTCTAGGCTCTTTTTTCAGATAATCAATTAGTTTTAGTTGTCATGTCTTGTCATTAGTTTTGACAAGATTATCCCTCTGAAAGGAGGGTTTATACCACTCTTCCAGGACCTAGTATTTTCCAAACATGTTGGACTTCAATTCCCAGAGTTCCTCAAACTGCTTTATGGATTATGGGAGGTGAGGTTTTAAGAGAGAATATGTACCTGTGAGAATCTCTAGAGTCCCCTACATCTGGCAGATAAAGAAAGCCTGGCATTTTTTACCTAAAAAAAAAAAAAGAGACAAATGAGGGGAGAATGGTCAATGCTTGTAAAATCATGTATGGATGAAGAAGGTCAACAGGGAGACGCTTTCCTCTCTCTCCAAATACTGTGACCAGGGGCCAGCCAATGAAGCTGATTAGGAAAACATTTAGAAAGTATTTCTAAACAGACTATTGCAACGTGGTCTACATGGGGCTACCCTTGAAGAGTATCTGGAAGCTACAGCTGGTTCAAAATGCAGTTGTGAGGACAATCTTGGGTGCCCCAAGGATGGCACGTATAACACCTCTGCTTTGTGAGCTGCACTGGGTCCCAGTTTGCTTCTGGGTCCAATTCAAGGTGTTGGTCATTACCTTTAAAGCCCTTCATGGCATGGGGCCAGGCTACCTGTGGGGCCATCTCACCCCCATCACATCAACCTGTCCCACCTGGACAGGCAGAGAGGGCATGTAGTGGACCCCGTCAGCGAGAGAATGCTGGCTGGTGGGACCCAGGGCCCAGGAGAAGAGCCTTCTTTGCCATTGCCCCCGCCTTTTGGAACATTCTCCCCCCAGCGGTGTGGCGGGCCCCTACCCTCACAGCTTTCCGGAAAGAACTAAAGACCTGGCTCTGCCAGCTTGCGTGGGGCAAGAAGAGTTTTAACCAACCCTGGAGGTGGCTGGTGCCTTGAAGACACTCCCTGAGCCTAATATTCTCTAGTTACCATCCATCCTTGGAATGTACTTATTATTTATTCAGGACTATTGATACATAGTATTTTTAATCAATATTTATCTTTTCTGTAAACCACCCAGAGTTGCTTTTTAACAAGATGGGCAGTGACAAATTTGATATATAAATAAAAAATAAAACATTTGTTCACACAGTGCAGTGTTAACCCATGGACATGGCAATGGCCCCTACAGCAGCTTTCAGAAGGGACTGGATGCATTCATGGAGGACGGGTCTATCAAAGGCTATTCATCTTGAAGTTTCAATGTTACCTCTTGGTTGGGGGTAGCATGGCTCCCAGTGCAAGCTGTGAGGGAACAATGATAGGAGAAGGATACAATCTCATCTCCTGCTCATGAGGACTCCAGAACCATCTGGCTGGCCATTGTAAGAAGAAAAATGGTAGACTAAAAGGGTCCTTAGCCTGATCCGTAGGGCTATTCTCATATCCTTAAAGGAACATTCTGTGATGGAATGGAATTATGAAGGCCAGGCTCAGAGAGATAAACATTTTCTTACCTCCCCAGAAGAGCGTGGGAGGAACAAGAGGATGAGACTGGCACCTCCCTGAGGAATTCACATTGTTGTGGCTGGTTGACTTTGGGAGCTGGGGTTTCAGTCTGGGAAGATTCTTGCTAGAGATTGTAGCTAATAAACATAGCTGGACTGAATTGGCATTGTCTCTTGGAGTTCCTTGGGCTAGGCCTGACATCAATCTTCCCAGACTGAAACCCCATCTCCCAAAGTCAGCCAGCCACAACAGTGTGAATTCCTCAGGGAAGTGCCAGTCTCATCCTCTTGTTCCTCCCACGCTCTTCTGGGGAGGTAAGAAAATGTTTATCTCTCTGAGCCTGGCCTTCATAATTCCATTCCATCACACATTCTGATGTACTTCTACAACACCCCTATTCTCAATTGGAGGATACAGACCAAATGTATTACTTCTCTGTGTGCTTTAAATTGTATACATTTCTTCTACATCAGCCCAGTCAACTCTGGATGCTGAAGCAGAGGGGAGTTCATAAAGGCCCACAGCAAGTTTCCTTCCCCATCATAATTAGAAATCTCTTTGTCCTATGACCCTTCTCAGCATCATGGCCATTTTGAGATGGGAGTGAGAACAATCTGCCTGAGACCACCTACCTCTCAGAAGTCTCGCCTTTGGACCTGGCAACTGGGAGGAAGGAAAGAGCAGGCAATAACCCTCAGAGAGTCAAATTTGACCCAAGGGTACAACTTGCTGAGCCTGGCTTATAATAGAGTCTTGTTCTACACTGTTGATAAATGAATCTTGCCAACTGTAGCATCTGAAATCCTACACAGTCTGGTGGAACCAGACCCATTTAGAAAGCTCTTCATGAAATATTCAGAGGAATATGATGTCAGGATGGCTGTTACAAATCCGTTGCCAGTTCTGCAAAGCTTACTCAAGGTATTTGTTGACGTAAGAGAGTGGCGAAGAAAGACCTAGCAGGCAAAATTGTGCATGACTATTCCTCTGGAACGTGACTTAGCCAAAACAACAAACCCACCAACAGAGGTAAACAGAAAACATATTTAGCTCAATCATATCCACTTTGAATCCTCCATGGAAGAAATACTTGTCTGCTACAAGCCAGCCATGAAATACAATCATAGTAAACAAAGCATGTTTCCACCCGTAAATTCTCTAACAGTACTATTCATTAGGTGTGAGACAAACGTCAAAACGAAGACTGATCCCATCAACAGAATGGAAGCAAAATACATTTTCTGCAGTCATATTTGCTAGATGCAACTAGGCTACAACAGGAAATGGGATCAGCAGGATGCAATAGTGAAACATGAATAAGCACAGCCCTTGCAATCTATTCTTGGGCTGGTAAGTAATAACAACTGTAAATATAGTAATGGTAGTAGTAGTAGTACTTAGTAGCAAGGCAGACTTCCTGATGAACTCATTTGATTTATTTCCAGCCAAGTAATTGTCTTTCTCCACATATATCCTTTGGGTTTACCTTTAATGAAAATAAGCAAGAAAATAAGCAGTTCCAATCTTGCTAATACAAATGTAAAGATTAAAAAAAGGCATTCGGATCCACATTTGCAACACGTACCAGAAAGTGCATCTGAAGTTCATTTTATCCTGAAAAAGTCCTGAACATCAGCCAACAGATTTTCCCACTTTGCCTTTGTGAGTTAGGATACCTGTATAATGGAGCAAAACCCCGATTTTGGTCTGGGTTTGGGAGGGCATGATGCTGTTTTTCCAGGGGGATGCTGTGGATGATGGTGACAGAAGATACCAACTGAGTTCTGCTGAGAAAAATCCAATCCCCGCAATCATAGATGGTCAGAAACTGGGCACGCTTGAGTAATGTGGGACTATCTTCTCCGTAACTCTCCCCATGTTACACATCAGTTAGGGATCTTGGTACTTGGTATGACTTTGGAAGAAAGATGTGTTCTGGGATAAACATAGTGTGATATGATGTGATGGAATGGAATTATGAAGGCCAGGCTCAGGGAGATAAACATTTTCTTAGCTTGCCAGAACCGCGTGGCAGGAACAAGAGGATGAGACTGGCAGCTCCCTGAGGAATTCACACTGTTGTGGCTGGAGGACTTTGGGAACTGGGGTTTCAGTCTGGGAAGATTCTTGCTAGAGGTTGTAGCTAATAAACATAGCTGGACTGAATTGGCATTGTCTCTTGGAATTCCTTGGGCTAGGCCTGACATACAAGAACATAAGTACAGCTCTGCTGGATCAAACCAAGGGCCATCTTAGCCCAGCATTTTACTGCTCCCAGCAGTCTCTGGTATGTTCACCAGCAGAAAATGGAGACCTACCCCTCTCCCACTGTTACTTCCTGGAATTAGGAAGCACACTGTCCCCTTCTGGAAACAACACAGAGTCTTCAAAATAAATAGCCTTCAAGAGAACTATTCTCCATGAATTTATCCAGTCCCCTTGCAAAGCCATCTAAGTTAGTGGCCATCCCCACCATGTCTTGTAGAAATTAATTCCACAGGTTAACAATGCACTGGGTGAACAAATGCTTTCTCTTGTCTGTTCTAAATCTCATCCTAATTAGCTTCATTGGATAACCCCTAGTCCTAGTATTTGAAGAGAGGGGAAAACATTTCTCCCTGTCCACTTTCTTCACACATACCTATTTTTATATACCTCAATCATGTGGCCCCTAATTTTTTTTCTGAGCTAAAGAATCCCAAACACAATACTTCCTTCTTGTAAGAAAAGTGTTTCAGCCCCCTGATCATCTGAGTTGCCTTCTTCAGCCCTTCTGCCAGCCATAAAACCCTTCTCCAAGTAGGGCAACAAGAACTGTACATGTTACTTGAGGTACAGATGTTCCATTGATCTGAATCAAGGCTCCATGATGTGATTGTTGGTCTAATGATCTCTATCATGGAAGTTGCCTTTCTCACAGCTCCTGTACGCTGATTTGACATCTTCAGGAGCAATCCACTATGACCCTAAGACCTTCCATTGGTGAGCCACAGATAGCTGAAAACTCAGCAGGGCTCCAGCGTGCATCACTTTACGCTTAACTAAATTGAACTGTATTTGTCATTTGGTTCACTGTTCACACAGTGAGTAAGATGAGATGTCCTCGGTGTCAAGTTCATTTAGCAGCACCGAGACTTGGCACAGGCACAATTCTACAAATCTTCATGCCATGCTTAAGAAAGCAGGAACAACTGAATACCTCCTCCTTCCTCTGTGTATCAACCCCTTGACTTAAGTCTTCTTCACCAATGCAAACTATGACCATCTAGATTCCTTATCACTCAGTGTTTGTAGGCTTTCCTACTTCACACTAGATGCTAATCCAAGACAAAAAGCTTTTGCTTAACAGGAGAAACTTAAAATTATTTTTTCAGCTGATAAATGTGTGGAGGGTGGGACAGTGACCCAACACCATCATTAGAGAGCCAGGGCCAGAATTTTCAGTAATTTTGAAGACTTTCCCATTTTCATTTAAGATTTAGCTTATTTTTTTGCTTTGGGAGATGTAGGAACTCACCCATTATGGCTTAGTTGATGCATGACATGACACCCTGGTTACTGTTGGCCCTAACTGGTACAGTGCAGATCTGTCATTAAATGATGATTATGCTAACAAATGAAATCTGGACATTGATTTCAGAAGATTGTAGGCATCTCTTAGTGCAGTGTTTGCCAACCTTGGCCACTTCCAGGTATGTGGACTTCAACTCCCAGAATTCTCAACAATGGCCAGGCTGGCTGAAGAATTCTGGGATTTGAAGTCCATGCACTAGAAATGGCCATGGTTGGGAAACACTGTTTTAGTGCATAGGCATGAAACTCTTTTCAGCAGGGGCACATTTAGATTAAGAGCATGCCAGGGCATAGTCACAAAATGGCTGCCATGGGAGACTTGCACAAAATAGATGCTGTGGTGAGCACATCCTGGCACATGTTTTTCAGAAGAACCACCATAAGAAGAGCTTTGCCGGGCCCCAAGTCACGGTACAAATGATTACGTTGTTAAAATCCTGGTCTCTGTCTGCAGCATGCTAGCTTCTAATTTATTTATTTTTAAATTAAAAATATATTTGGAACAAGGCAACTGAAAGACCCCATCAGAGGTGTCTGGAAGCTCATTCGTGACCTTGAACGCGCCTCACCCTACTTCTGCCTTAATGAATCACAGCTGCTAAGAGACTAAGCTATGAATCTAAAAAGTCTCCTTTCTAAATTTCCCTGCTGCTATAAACTCACTGGTGGCCTTAAGGCAAGTCAGTTTCTTCCAACGAGTTCTCTAACAGCAGTACAGATGATAATAATACTGACTCATCTTACAGGATTGTTCTAAACATTGCACTTAGATAATGCACGAGAAGTGCTTCACACGCTCCAAAGTGCTGTTATGGGTGTTATGTACTATTAATAAGACCTGGGCAGTTTTATGTCTCCATTATAATGCAGTCATGCATTCATTGTCAGAAAACTGACTAATTGTGGAGATAAAGATTTCCCTACGATCAGAGGTTACCTGGCCGGCAGGTTCTATCACCAACCTACGGCCGTAAATCAAATCAACAAAGGATCTCTGTTACAACTGACTGATCATTGCAAATGACTTTGACTCAGTCTCTGAATCAGAACTCTCAATAGGCCATCCTCAGCAAGTTTGTTCTTGCTTTGTTTTGAGCAAAAATAAACCCAACCTAGAGGGCAAAGTATTAATAGATGGACCAACAGTTTTAATGATACCAAAATATAAGATGCTTCCAACTGCTGTTGGAATTTGGTCAGTAATAACCAAGTAAGTCTTTTGATACATAAATGCCGTAGCAGCATACAGTCTAAAATTCCTGATCCAGCTGGAAAGAATTATTCCACCCCCTCCCAAATGTTCTGCCCCTCACTATGCAGCATCATAAATAGTTAGGAAAGGAAGCAGATCTGCATAAGGATATGCAAAAGTGAATAGCAAAATGTTGTGGCAAGTGTTCAGCTGGATCCTTGGCATTAAGGAACATCTCCAGCTAACTTACCCAGTCTATCTTCTAGACCAGTGTTTCTTAAAATGTGGTCTGAGGACTTCTGGGGATCTCCCAAGATGCTCTCAGACCTCTGCAAAATCAAAATGATTTGCCAGATATTGGAGATATTTGCAAACATTTAAAACAAGGGCACTGTTCTCATTATTACTTATTTGTTAAAAATACAGTTTTTTTCATGAAAATATTTTATTTATGTTAATATCTAATGGGTTTAATACTGTTATTTTTACACGATTCAATAAATAGTCTACGCATGTGTCAGTTTTAATGTTTAATATGGTAAATATAACCATACAAACAAAAGCTTTTTTGGCGTCCTCCATAATTTTTAAAAATGAGAAGGGGTCCTGAGAGCAAAAAGTTTCAAAAACATTGTTCTAGACCAATGTTTCTCAACCTTAGCAACTTTAAGATGTGTGGATTTCAACGCCCAGAACTCCCCAGCTAGCACTTCTGAATGTTTACCTGGGTTTTCCTATAGCTACTGCGGAGTCTTTCGTACTCTCTAAGCTTGGTTGTTTTCTTGCGGACGTGTCATTACCCAACTAGGTGACATCATCAGTGCTAGCCCTGGTGTTAGACTAGCCCTGATGATTACCTAATCGGGTAATGAAACGTCTGTAAGAAAACCACAGAGCTCAGAGAGCACCAAGGACTCCACAGTTCAACTCTGAGCTACAGATATTCTCTTTTGTTGGAACCTGAAAAGATCCATCTGGCCAGATTTAGCTCAAGCTTCTTGAGAAAAAACCCTTTAAGGTAAACAAATAATCAGCCTCCCACTCCTTCTTCCCCAAGTGTAGATGCTCACAGTTATGCTGCCTCTGAACATGGAAGTTCCATGTTCCCCACTAACAGACTGACCCTTCAGAGACTTTTGTCTCAACCCTCCTTCAATCCACCCCGAATGTTGTAGAGCAGGGTTTTTCAAGGGGTGTTCCACGGATTTTGGGGTCAAGTTGAGCTGAGCCCCCAATGGATGAATTGTAGACATTTTCAGTTCTGTCCTCATGTTCTCGTTTAGTATGTTTTAATGAGCAATGTTATTTTGTATTAATTATGGTTTTCCTTTTAATCTTTTTGTATGCCAGGCAGTCACATGATTTGAGTTGGGTGGCCATATAAATGCATGCATGCATGCATAAATAAAATAGATTGAAAACCCCTGGTGTTGAAGTCCCAGGGTCAGAAAGGTTGTAACACTTCTCTTATTAGTTGTAACTTTTAACTAGAATCACGTTTTTTATCATTGTAGTTTAATGTTGCATTGGCTATGGATGTTGCTCTGGTATGCTACTTAGAGATGATTGGCTGAAGTGGGCTAGAAATGCATAAACAGACCAATAAATGGTAGAAAATAACTCTCAGCTCATCCCAGTCTCTGGACTATCATATCCCATGGGTTAAATTATGCAGCGAGGAAGATTGGCATGTCTCTAGTGCCTTGTCTCTTCCAGCCCAGCATTATCTAGGTATGTCTGATTACATATCCCACAACTCCCACCCACATGCTGGAGAATAGGGGAAAGGTCATTAAATACCCCCAGAAACCCCCAGCCTGGGTTAGATGCTAGCATTAATCAATTGATTGGATGTTCCCCAGTTGCTCCTATGAGAAATAGAGGAAAATGTTCTAGGCGCTCTTGCTCATGGTGACTCATGCCTTTGTCACCTCTCGTTTGGATTACTGTAATTGGCTCTACATGGGGCTGCCCTTGAAGAGCGCTCAGAAGCTGCAGCTGGTCCAGAATGCAGTGGCACAGGCATTTTTTGGTGTTTCTCATTACGCCCGTGTAACGACACTGCTCTGTGAGCTGCACTGGCTCCCAGTAGGCTTCCAGATACAATTCAAGGTGCTGGTCATCACCCATAAAGCCCTCCATGGCATAGGGCCAGACTACCTGGGGGACCACCTTTCTCCTATTATTTATGCCCACCCCACCAGATCTAGTACAAAGGACATGCTTCGGGTCCCTTCTATCAAAAAGTGCCATCTGGTTGAACCCTGGAGCCATGACTTTCCAGCCCTATGGAACGGTATCCCCCAGAGATTCAGATGGCCTCACCCCTGTTAGCTTTTCACAAGGCTGGCTGTTTCTTCAGCCATGTGGGTCAGGGGGTAGATGAACTCTGCTGTTAGTGATGCGCATTTATGTGAACGGGGTTATTGGTGATCCTTGGCCGCCCAGAGTTATAGGTTGCGTGGGTTTTTCTGTGGTTTTCATCCTTGTAAGTCGCCCAGAGTCCCTTGTGTGAGGTGGACGGCTGTATAAATCATATAAACAACTAAATGATTCTACTTTTTTCAGGAGCACGGGATCGTATGCAAACAAGATGTCACCCCACAGAGATGCCAATTAGCTTTATTCTCTCCCCCAAAGGATCAACACCCTTTTGAAAGCACCATTAATATTCCCATTTAACCCATCTCATTTCCATTCCACTTATGATATTGGATTTCTGGTTTCCTTCAACGGTTGAAAATAGTCATGCATGACAGCGCTCTCTGGAAAGCATCTTTCGAGGTAAAGAATTCCACGGATCAGAACGGAAGTTTTAGAACAGCCCGCAGGAATGCCAAGTGTGCTACAAAATTTTACTTTTTACAAAAATAATAATGTGTTTGCTTGTGTAGAAATACTACCAAGGTAGCCGTCAGCAAGTGACTCCTTGTGCTAAGGAGATTATAGACAGATCAAATTTCATTCTGCTTCTTTCATCCTGCCAATGCTTACAGCTGTGGTCTTTGGCATAAGAGAAAATCCACATACATTTTTAGAAGCATTCCACGTTTGTCAAAGCTTCATAAATGCCCAACGGTGCCCACGATTCTCTCTCGGAACCCAGACATACCATCCTATCAGCTCAAACTGGAAAGCAAAGTCATCTTGCTTTTTAGTGACTAAGCAGGTATCAACCCAGCCTGAAATCCAAAGGGATGCTGATTGGAACATCTCCATCTCACTGAGACTGAATGGGCAAAAAGCAATTTAAGACACATCTTTTCCATCTGAGATATCACACATTTCAACCCCTACAAACTGCTTTGCGTACCACTTCAATGAGACACCTTGACTGGTCTAATCAGCCGTTATCCTACAGATGATAAGAACAAAGAGTGACATCAGGCTGGTTTCAGACCTGATGATAGGACAGACATTGTTCTGGTAGTCCTCAGAAATGAGTCTAGCTGGAGACCCAGAGCATGTATCTGATTTGGCCATGATGCAAGCTGAAATCCATCACATGAGGAAGACACCAATCTGGGGAAGGCAGCCTGCAATAATGCATTGCAACAGTACTTGGAAATAGGAATCACAGTTTACAATGACTCCAAATCTATTTATAAGGTAGATAGTCCTAGAAGACAAGTGTTAACTTCCAGAGTACTTCTGGTATCCAATTTACACCTTAAGCTACAGAACACTTTTATAAAGCCACAAGACAAGGTTCTGGAACATGAGGCATGCTGATGTTCGTTTTGCCTAACCTAAATAAGTAGCAAGGTACTATCTGACAACAGTGATGGTCTAGGTCAGGGGAAGGTATGCTGATGTTCTCTGGTTGATTTAGTCTTGGACTTCCTGCTGATCAGCAAGGAATTGTGAATTAAAAGCTCTGCAGGACATCAGGTTGCCAACCTCTGGCCTTTTATTTTATTTTATTTTAATTTATTTTCTGTTTTAAAGTGTAAGCTACTCAGAGTCACTGAAATCCTGACTAGCAGCAGCTCTCTGATACAGTCAACACTAGGTCAGCTAGAAAAATATCACGGCAGTGATGATATGAACATGGCAGGTTCTAAATTGGACTACTGTAATGTAAAATGTCTGAAATTATCCAAAGGCAGAACGCTGCTTACAAAGTCATCAGTCCAGTTACTGGAAAATAGGGCTTACAAAACACCTGCTAGAATCTGCTAAGAACTGAGGTCAATCAGGGTAAAAAATACTGGGTTAAGTGGACCAGTGACTAAGATTACACAACATGGTTGACTTGGTAACACGCTTAACTTGCAAATGTAGCAGCTAAGTCTTCCACTGGTTAAGCAGGTTATGCAAAGCAACTGTCAGCCAGTAATGTTCACCAATCTTCAGAGTCTGTAACTGGTACAAAATCAGCTAGAAAGGTCTGGTCACGAAGCAGTTCTGTAAAAACCACACTTCCACAGGAGCAATTTGTTTTGAAGAAGCCGCGGTAATAAAAAATTATCATCAGAGGCATTTGCAATCATTTTGTTTTGTTTTCTTTAATTTATGCTAATATAAATCCGGGGAAGCTGCCTAGAAATGCTCCATAACAAGCGGAAAATTGTGATGAGACACAGATGAACAGGTATCTCAAAAACTATGTAAAAAATACTTGACCAGAACACTGCCCTCTAACGTGGAAATGAACATGGATGACAGTTTCACTTTGCCTATCCCTATAGAGTGAGAACAGGCTGTAGGTCCACCAAATAATGGAACCCAGCATTGTCAAGAGATGGACCTCAATGTCCTTATTTGGTTATATTGCTGGTTTCTGCTATACATTTGCCAGAATAATGATGATTGTACCTTAAACCATGGATGGGTCAAGTATTTCCCATACAAAGATTCCCATTTTGGATTTCTGGACCTGATGTTCTCTGCAAGGTCTGATAGCTGGAAGAGATGTTGGAGACCTAAAATGTAGCAACAATGTTTACAGCCCGTTTGACCAGAAATGAATAGATATTTCCAGATATTTATACCAAGTCTGGAAAATCCAAAGACTTCATAATGTCCCCAGTTGTCCGGACTGAGACTCTATATTCCATTTGGCTCAGATGATGAAAATATGAAGTTGATTTATACTGAACCAGCTGCTGGTTCAGCAGTACTGTCTGGTCAACAGGTATCTTTCAGATGTTTGAGACTACAGTTCCCTCTGCTTAATTCATATAGCCATTAATAAGGAACGGTGTCATCCATAACATCTGGATAGTATTGAAGGGCCAATTCCTATCCTGTCAGACTGACAGAAGCTCTTCATAGATTCAGGAGATGGTCCTTCCTATCACTGGCTACTTCATCTTCAACAGGAGGCACCAACTGCCTGATGTTATTCAAGCTTTGAAGCAAAACAGAACCAAGTCTCATAAGTAGCTGGATGAAAAGACAACTATGGATACAGTCTAGATTGTGAAGCAAAAAAAATAAAATAAAAAAATGAAATCCTGAATGAAGACAAAGGCAAACCACCTACATATCATGGCCACCAAATTTCAATGCCATGAAATGACTAGGAGTCGAGGATGTCTTGACAGTGTCTTTATCAAGAGTGAACCTTAGATCTTTACTACTGAATATAGCCTATCCTGACAAATCAATTTCTAGGTAACTCAACGGTAACTGGTTCAGACGTCCCAGGGACCCACAGTTGTGTGGACCTCCTCCTGAAAGAGGACCACACAGAACAAACTCAGTAGGAACAAAATAATCCCATGGTGCTTTAAATGTGATGTGTAGATCTAGCCATGTCCTACCTCCCTACTGGGCTCCAATTCTGTAGAACAGTGTTCCTCAACCTTGGCAGCTTGAAGATGTGTGGACTTCAATTTCAGAATTCCCCAGCCAGCAAGGCTGGCTGTGCAATTCTGGGAGTTGAAGTCCACATATCTTCAAGCTGCCAAGGTTGAGGAACACTGCTGTAGAACATCCATAGCCAAAGTGTTCTAGTTGCCAAGGCTACAAATGGCTCTGGAGTAGCATCAGCTGTTTATGGATTGGATGGGCATAGGAAGAAGGTTAGAGGGAGGCAAACAATTTCATCTGACTCACTTCTATTCAAGCATGTGGGGTTTAAAGATTTATGGCACCTGTTGATGTAAATTCCCCGACAGATCATTATGTTACCCACCATTCATCTAGCCACACATCCTCCTGCATTTTCTGGACCCTTCAAGTTCCATAAGATGTTCATCCTACTCTACTGTTTTAGAAAGTGAACAGACGTCTGAGCAAAACTGGATCTGACATTCCGATGGGGAGGGGAAGGGGAGGGGAGAAAAAGAAGGGAGATAGTATTTATTTCAGTTTAAAAGTAGGTGGTGTCCTCCTTGACAAAGGAATGCATACAAATGCCAACTTGAAAGGAAACAGAAGAGCAGAAGCGTTTTAACTGAAATCTTGTACATGGTAAAGAAGGCATGGTGGCTGTCTTATTAACCGCTCCACAGGGGGAAAAGTACAGAAACCTCAGGTCCCCAATTATCTTCTTGGAACCATGCACAGACAGAACTGCACCCTTTTCTTCCAGCTCTCCTGCCTCAGCTACAATCTCCTTAAAAAGAGAAAGAGAGAAATTGCAATTCCAAGCATTCCATTAAAATGCCTTAGTCTGAGTCTGGCACACTTACCAACCTGTTGTTTTACAGGGTGTGTTTCCTGCAGTATTCGCCTTTATTCTGGTTATGATTTTGTTGTATTATTACCATTATCATCACTGCTATTATATTTATTCGCCTTAAGTTGGCTTTGGTAGCCCCCAATGGCAGAAAAAGTATGAAAATCACTTCTAAATAAATATTTTTTTTTAAAAAAAGGACCCAAGGAGTGATCACGCAGATTCCATGGAACACCCCCTTTTTCCCCTCACCTCTTCCCAAAACGCTAAAACTGCTTTTATCCTTCCTAGCTAAGTACACAGATTTCGAAGTTGCCTGTTTGATCAACACCAATCCATTTTTGTCCACTTTTACACTAGAGACACCCTCTGCCCCAAATTTCTAGAGCTGCAAAGGAGGTGAAACCTGATTCTTTTTGTCTCTGTGATTTTCCCACTGCGGTTATACCTATAGGGAAGGAAAGCCACACACAGCCTCGTGCATTTACACACGGAGAGACATACACCCAACCACCCAGCAGTGCATCACCGTTTTCTCAATGAAAGATGGGACATTCAGCTACTAGCCTCTCTTGTCATGAACTCTCTGAGCCAAAAAGTCCCATGCCTTGTCCAGAAGATACTTGCAACATGCTGGTCAAAGAGCTTTCTAATCAAAAAGGACTGATGGCAACAAGAAATCCTACAATCTCTAGCCATCCAGAAATGATCTTGGAAACACGCGAGAGATGAGCATCTAAAATCCAACCAGGAAGACACATGAAAGTAAAACCAGCTAAGAAGCGAGTAACACTGAAGAGAAACAAAGTCCTTGCCTGCATATGAAATCGAACAAGGAACCTCGCCAGTTGCATGATAGATCTGGGCTGCAAAAATCTGGACCTTTGCTAGGTGGTGGCAAAGATGGGGGTGAGGGGGGATGGTATCTCTTTGTATCTCTAAGGGTCATCAAGATTTTTGCAGCCCAGATCTCACAGCACCCCAATCCCCAACTTCGGCCCTGTTGCACAGCTTGGAGGGAGGAAAACAGTCCTCCCCCTTTGCTTTTTTTTCTTTAAGTTCTGCTTAGCATGCAGAAGAAAGACTCTTACCTAGAACTGCCTGACTTTTTCATTAAAATGGCAAAATAGCCATCGGCTGCAAAGGAGAAAAAACCATCTTGGGAAGGGCGTCTAGCTCCGGAAAGGCCACCAAAACAAATTCAGTGGAGACAAATGTCTTCATACACCCTCAGGAGGCAATATATTCACCTATGGATGGAGCTGCTCCTCAGTTCAGCCTGCTTTCTATATTTGTGGACAGGCATAATGCAATCCACGTATCCTGGCTTTATTTGCCATGTATGTTTGCATTTAAGATAGGAAGAACCTACTGCATACAATTGGGCCAACAGCGTCGACCACCCACCCACTTTCTTGGAAGTGAGTTACATTTAGGGACTTGGCAACTCAACTTGCATTTTATTTGAGCCTACCACTCAGCCCTTTGGTAACACAATTTTGCCCTTCAAATGTGTGTGAGTGTCTGTGTTCCTCTTCCATTGAGTTCAAGGTAGCAAGGAAAGAGTATTGGCTCGGTTTGTTTTGTGAACTGAATGAGACTGTTTCAAAATTCAGTTCTTCCAGAAATCCAAGAAAATACCTCAGGTCAGTTGTTGAAAATTTTGGAGAAATCTAGTTTGCAGTTGTAGAAGAATTCAATAAAATTCAATGTCTCTAGTCCGAGTGAACTAGAGTAAATTGTTTACAACGTGTTATTCCCCTGTTTTGAGACACAAAGAACCTCTCAGCAGAACACAGTGATAGCAATATAACACCAAGTGCAACCTTTCTGAATGAGATCTAACAACAATTCTTTTTTTTCCCCCTTTCACTCTGTCTTTGGTCAAAGTACAACACAAACTTTTCCAAGTTTGGAATCGTAGATCTTTGGCATACTTCAGAATTAAAGGACAACTCCAGCGACTTGATTCAGGCACCTCCTGATACGTCCCACCTTTGATCAATTGCATTTGAATTTCAGCATGCACATCCTCAGCATTATTCCTCATGCAAACTTTTTTTTTTTTTTGCAACCAATTTGGCTCTGAAAGAGGCAGGAAAAAGTTCCAAATAAAATTAACCAGAGGGTAGCTTCACTCCATCTTCATTTTCAGTTGCAGCAAGGCTGGGCAAAACACAGCCTTCAAACAAAGAAAGGCCATCCCTTATAGATCAAGTGGCTTTGGAGTTCCAGGGGGTTGGCCTCCAAAGGTGACCCACCAGGTTTCAGTTACAGCAGACTGGAGTTTCAACCAACCCTGATCCAGAAGTAAACAGATTCACAGAAGAAGACCATGGGGGAAAAAAATCAAAGAAAGGCAGAAGGATTCCAAGACAAGACTGGGATGGGAAGAAAGAGGAGGGGGCCTTAATGCCCCTAGGGATGATCTAAAAGAACTTAGGGATCTATTACTTAGTGATAGATTTGCCCAAACTCCACCTTCCCCTCTCTCCCAACTGACTCCTCCTCTAGCAGAAAATCTAATTGAATCTCCTTCAAACCCAGCCTCTCCCATAGAAAGTGAGAGGGTCCCCAGGTCTGTTCTGCAAGTGTGCTTGTCCCCACTTTACAGGGATCCAGGAGATCGCCTCGCCTGCCTCCTGCAACAGTCAGTTCCCTGTGCCTGAATCCCCTGCACACACTGCAAGGATGTGTGCCTGTAAAAGACGAGGAGGAAGAAGAGGAAGAGGAGGCGGCCCATCTCTCTCTCTCACACACACACACACGCATATATGAATGAAGGGAGGGGTCCTAAAGGAGAGATCCGAGCCATTGCAGAAGGTCGGGAAGGATCGTCTCCCACCCCAAGCCCTTCCGCCCTCCCCGCCTATGCAAAGCACAGGGAGCCGATGCCCGGGTGTGTTGGTGTGTGCTGTGAGCGCAGGAGATGGCATTTTCCCCCTTAAAAAAACCACCCCAAACAAAAAACACTGTATTGCAGCATAAAATGATCGCGGGAGGGGGGAGGAGCGGGAGATCACGAGAGATCTGGGCTGATCTCTTTAAATCATGCGGGGGGGGGAGGGAGGAAAGCGGCGGGGAAGGGAGCTTTGTAGAGGTGGAGGACGAGGCGAGAGGGATGGAGAGCGGACTACCCCCAAACCCTCGCCCGCTTACCAGCTTACTGCGGCGATCGCGATCCTTCTCCGAGGGGGTGGGATGGGCGACGCGGTGGGGCTCGGAGGCTGCCCGGCAGTCCGTTCCCAAAGTGGTGGAAAGGGGGGGGGGGAGAAAAAAAAAACCCTAAAGCGAGTGCCAGAAACAGCAGCAGTTCATCCTCAAAGCAGGCGAGGAGGATCATCAGCCATCGCGACCAGCGCTGCCCCCCCCCAAAAAAAAATTAAAAATCAAAAGCCCCAGCTCGCCCTCCTCGGGTAAGGTTCTCTCGAGGCGAACAGCCAGCCAGCCAGCGGGCAACGCTGGTCCAGGTTGACAGAAGCTCCAGCCGCGAGTCTCTTTCCTCCCTCGCCGACCGCCGCTCTCTTATACATACACACGCAGGAGGGAGCGGGGGAGAAGCCAGCCAGCCAGCCAGCCAGCCAGCCAGCCAGCGAGCGAGCGAGCGAGCCGCGCGCACCTGCGCGTCCCCACGCGCGCGCCTCGCGCGCTCATAGAGACACCCTCTCGCAGGCACGTACGCAGGTCCCGGCAGGTTAACATGAATGAAAAGCAGAGCACCAATCTCGCCCTGGGTGGGCACGCCCCCACCCTGCACGCGTTCCGAAGCCGGCCTGCACCATTCACACGACCGGGAAGGGGGGCTGTGGGCGGGCGAGGAAGCGCAGCCCCGCTCAGGTGATGCTGGCGCTCGCCAGCTCCCGGCCCAGGGGCTGCGCTTCTTTCCCGGCCGGCCGCGGGACGCGAGAGGTCCGACCCGGGGAGGGGTCCCCCTCCTTTGATGTTCCGTGCCGCCCCCCTCTTCTCGAGGCATCCCCCTCGCCTCTGCCCGTCCCGCTGCAAACTCGGCAGACGTAACGGGCGAATTGCAACTCCGCGGTGCCTTCGCCGCCGCCGCGTGGCGGGACTTGTCTCGGCAGGGCTGAATGTAGACGGGGCTCACCCGCAGCATCGTGCCTGCGGGGGCGAAGGTCCAGCCGGGGAATGCACGATCGGAGCCCCCCTCCCCACAGCCTCTGAGCAAGTTTAAGGGGTGTACGAGTCGTCCTGGCAACCCCAGGGGCAAAGCTGGGGGCGCAATCCCCGGTTGCCCACCGGACAGCATCTACCTGGGCAGAAAGGGAAAGGCTCCTGTGCACGATGGCAAAGGAAAAGGAGAGATCTCTGCCCCGGGGAGTTTACAGGTAGGGATGCCCCAGGACGGAAGGGATTCTGAGGGGCTGCTCCGAGGGAGTTTGAAGCGATGGGTTGCTTGGCTGAGTTTTTCCACATCTTGGAAGACACCCCTCCCCCTGGAATGATGCATAGGCTCCTTCCAGCGAGCTGCTTCTTAGGAAGAGGCTTTCTATTCTGAATATGAGGAAAGAGTGCCTCTTCCAAAAGAGATGTCTGCCACCTACAGTTTCTAGAAGTAAGGAAAAAACTTCTTCAGTCCCACTCGTCTCCTTAGTGACTAGTTTTTCTCACATCTGTACAGAACTGGGTGGCTATTTGCCTTCTGAGTTGTTTTTTTTAAACTTCCCAGTTTGATTTCCTGGTGGTCTCCCATCCAAGGATAATCAGGTGTGACCCTGCTTAGCTTTTTTTTTTTTTAATCAGCCTGGGATGCTAAATGCTGGTTGTGGTCACGTCTCCTTTGAGCTGAGCTCTGCTTGCCAATTTCCTTTTGTGCTTCCGTGCCTGCAGCGATGGTCACTAGCTTCAAAATGGTGGGCACAACTGTGTGAGCAAAGCCCTGCCCCATTTGACATGAGTGCAATGCACACCCCAAAGGGGCGGGGCATCAATCACTTGTTCATGCTTACCTTTTTAAAACCAGTGACAGGTACAAGTCTAACCTATGGCCCTTGAATCTCCTGGTGGTCTCCCATCCGGAATCAATCTGGTCTGACCCAATGAAGAGAATTTTAAGAGGTACTGAAAATTAAATAATCAACTTTTAAGAAATGGCTGATCAGCAGTGGTGCATTTCAGACAGAGTTTAGGGGAAGAGCAGATCCCCACTCAGACAGAAACCTCTTCCATACCCCCAACTATAAAGTAAACCGAGAAGCACTGCCATATAAACAGCACAGAAACAAAAGATCATTACATCCAACATCTAAGAATTATTTAATTGCACCATTGCTAATCAGGCCCGGTTAGGGGAATGGGTGTGTCTTTCTCATTGATGGAAGTGGTTTTAAATTGATTAATCTGAGCAATTAATCTATTCAAGGTTGCAGGCCTGCTTAAATCTAAAACAGACAAGGGAAAATAAAGGGGAGGACGAGAACGAAAGGAAAGGAAAGGAAGCAAGGCTTGGGCAAATGTTTCATAGTAGCTTGCCGTTCTTAACGCCTTTGTAAATGATATGTTGTGATTGTGAGGCTGGAGAAAGTGACCACAAAATTTGTAAAGGAGTGAGCTTGTGCTGGGGTGAGCAAGGGGGTTTCGTGAGACTGTTTTCAATATATGTCTCTATGAATTACATTAAGAAGGACAAAGGAGAAATGCTGCTAAATGCCCATTGCTTGAAAGTATTTTCATTGTCTCGATTGTTTATTTACTTTTAAGTGCCTTTCATGTCGCTAGTCCATAGTAAAAAGTCACTGATTTATATTTTACAGAATCTTTTGCAGGACTGGAACCACTCAACAAGGCATTGAATTCAACAGATGCGCAGCTCATTTGCAAGAGAAGGTCTGGAAGGCAAAAATCCCTAGAGATATTTTTTTTCTTTTTCTTCTTTGACATCCCTTGCAGGCAGAAAGTAGGCTTTTCAAAGGCCGCATAGGCAGATTTCGCAAGTAAGCCTATCTGCATTTTCTGTGATTGATTGATTATGTGCCATCAAGTCATTTTCAACTCCTAGCAACCACATAGGTAGATTTTCTCCATAGATTTTCTCCATTTTCGCAGGGAAAGTTAAAATATCCAGGGAAGCCATTTGATATAACTTGACTCCCGGGGAAAAAAGTTTTAAAAATCCAAGGAGAGGGTTGTAAAATAAAAAAATAAAAAATAAAAAAAATAAAAAAAATAATAAAATAAAATAAAATAAAATAAAATAAAATAGGCACTTTAATAATCCCTTGCTGGCAAAAACCAGACCAACAGTACCAGGCTTCTGCTGAAAATTACCAGCAGAAAACTCACCAGCTTGACTGGTTAATTTATGGTGGCAAGCAAGGAATAATGAGTCCTTCTGTGGTTTCTGAGCATGTGCAGTCAGGTCATTATGCAAGCCCCGCCCCACAACCACATCACAGCACAGGGACATAAAGAAAGCTTGTGCAGTGTCAATGTGCCTGTGTGGTAGGGCTTGTCCCACTAGGCTGTGAAATTATACTTTATAACCAAATTATACCTTATAATCAAAAGACCCAGTAGCCCAAGAAGAAAAAACAGGAGTCATCTACAACATAGGACTGTAATAGCCACTATGTAGGACAGACAGGCAGAAGACTGGCAGAGCGCATCCATGAACACCAACTAGCAGTCAGAAGACATGATGAAAACTCCTTAATCTCACAACGCATGGACAGACTCAACCATAATTTCAACTAGGAAACCGTGAGCATCCTAGACCAAGCTAAATCCAAAAACGCTAGGGAATTCCTGGAAGCTTGGCACTCAGACACATCAGCCAGCAATAGACACATGGAGATAAAGCACATTTAGACACCATTCGAAAGAGACAACAAGAAAGCTAAGAAGGAAACAAAAAGGCCAGAGCACATCCTCTTCAGCAGCCAACACCCAGAGAAGCAGGGATTAACTCCAGACAAATGATCAAGCAGAAAACAATACCCTAATCGAGGAACTACCAAGAAGAAAACCTCTCCCCACCAACACTGGCAGGGCAAGCTACTGTATATAAACAGGGAGCCAACCCCACCCTCCCTCGCACTGATGATGTCACCCAGTTGGGTCATGAAACGTCTGCAAGCAAACCACGCAGCTCAGAGAGCACCAAGGACTCCACAATTATACCTTTCTTCTTTCCAAGGATTCATTTCTCTTTCTGAGGGGAGAAGAGAAGTTGAGAATTTATACATCTTTATATATTTTCATGCTCTGAAAGGCATGAAAGGCACAGGTGCCTACAACTGGTTGCAGCTAAACAGAGATGTGGCTCTGGGAACATAAGTCTAAATTTTTCAGTTATAAGTTGCTGGACACTGTCAGTTATCAGCCCTCTGCTTAATGGTTCGTCCAACCACTTGCTGGACAACCTATGGAGTCCACCAGTGTAAACACAAAAGCTAGGAAGAGCCCTTATGCATTGTTGGAAAAAGGAAATCCATCACCAAAAAAGGAGATGGGAAAGAACATGATTTGTATCATAGTCTCACATGCTAATTACTTAACCCAGATGAACATTCAGAAACCATGGCAATAGGAATGCAGTTCAACTCATCCCAGTGAGGAAAATTGCCACCATACAGCTTGCTTGCCTGCTTGGTCAACAGTTCAGACGTTACATGTCAACGGACCGCTTGCAAGCTCTTCATTAGGTTTCAGTCTCTTTAAACCGAACTTCAGCTGGAGAGCCGTTCATATAAAAATCTGGCTTTTACCAAGCAGGAAGATGACCCACGCTACAGAACATATGGCTTTCCGAGAGGAATTCCCACCGTTCTGATTTGGTGGGATATTTATCAGGAAGGAGCATAGAAGGGCGAAGAACAGTGTAAAAAACTACTTTGAACGGACTTGTTTTGGTGCTGGTTTGGGGATGTCAAATCTTATTTATTTATTTATTTATTTATTTATTTACATACATACATACATATATATATATATATATATATATATATATATATATATTTATTTATTTATTGAGCTGGCATTTCTTCATGCGATCAGCCTTTATTTATTTGCATATCCCGGTTATCTGAGGAGCCGTCTTGCCCCTGGTATATCAGCCCGCCCCACTCGGTCTGGCAGAAGGGTCAAGTTGTGGATAACACCAGTCAAGGAATTTTGATGGCAGGGTCTAGGAAGAGGGCCTTCTCTGCCGTGGCCCCTGCTCTGTGGAACAACTTACCACCTGAGGTGCGGTGCACCCCCACTCTCATGGCCTTCTGGAGGAATGTGAAATCTTGGCTATGTGAGATGGCCTGGGGGCCGGATAGGGGCTCGCACCATTGGAATTAGCTTGTAGGGTAATTGATTCTACCACCCGCCCGCCTCCCCCGCCAGTCATCTTGAATGTTTTTAGCCTTTTTATGTATATGATCTTCTTATATAGTCTGACTTTTTCCACTAATTAATGTGGGTGTTTATATTTTTAAGTGTTTTTGGGTTTTACTCTAACTGTGAGCCGCCCAGAATCACCCTCCGGGGGAGATGGGCAACATACAAATTTAATAGATAGACAGATAGATAGATAGATAGATAGATAGATAGATAGATAGATAGATAGATAGATAGATAGAGATAGATAGATAGATAGATAGATAGATAATCTGACCCACAGTTTTCTCTCTCTCTCTCTCTCCTCCCTCCCTCCTCCTCCTCCTTTTCTCTTCCCTCCCTCCCTCCCTCCCTCCCTCCCTCCCTTCCTTCCTTTCTTTCCCTGTTTTATCCACACTTCTTCCTTTATTTCTGCCTTTATCTGTATTTCTTTATTTGCTGCCATATTTTAATTTGCATTCATCTGCATAATGTACATCCTGCCCGATTCTGTAGATTCCAGGCCATGGCCGTTACAGATCGTAACTCTAGCTCATAAAAACAGTAAGAATAGTTAAAGCCATCCGATCGTAAGAGCAGCTGTCTATTACAAGCTTCTTAAGCCACAAAGCTGATGGACCAGCCACACCCAGAATTGTTATTATTCTCCCAAACTTTGGGACTGAGTGAAGGTTGAGCCCATGCTGGATTTGGGGGGGAGGGTTCTTATATGCTGTTTTGGGGGGCACTCATGATTTCTTTCTGGCTTTTGTAATGTTTAAATTTTTTAATTGTAAACCGCCCAGAGTCATTGGGAGTCGGGTAGCCAATAAATTGTATAAATAAGTATGCAAATAGATAAATAATAAAAATGATGCCACTTTCCTTTGGGCAACTTTATTCTGACTTGTTTTACCTTCTGTGAGTTGGCTGTTTTTCTT
Organism: Python bivittatus; assembly: GCF_059951505.1. Taxonomy (NCBI): domain Eukaryota; kingdom Metazoa; phylum Chordata; class Lepidosauria; order Squamata; family Pythonidae; genus Python; species Python bivittatus. Next base: position 6,502,785 of record NW_028277056.1, read on the forward strand.
TCTTTTTTTACATATTTGAACGCTGCTCGAGGAGCTGAACTGCACCTGAGAGCAGCATTTCACAGACCTCTTGGCCTCAGATCCTTGGAAGAGAATTACAACAACGAAGAAGAAGAAGAAGAAGAAGAAGAAGAAGAAGAAGAAGAAGAAGAAGAAGAAGAAGAAGAAGAAGAAGAAGAAGAAGAAGAAGAAGAAGATAATTGCAGAAGAATAGCAACGGCAAACCCTTTCTGTGCTGTTACCACAAAAACTACACAAATTCACCAAGAGTGGATCTCAGCTCAAAGGAGATTTTGCGGGGAAGAGAAGTGGTTGGATAGTTTGTACATGTAATGAATGATCCTATGAATGAAAAGGAGCAGGGAGGCTAAATTTGCCATCTGTCTCCTGTCCTGGAGACAGACTGCATTTTGACCTCATTAAAATGTATATGCGTGCATCTACACACCTCTAAAGAATCCAATTTATTTTAGTATTATGCAATTATTGAATGGAGATGAAGATGTATTTGTACGCACAGGGGTATCAATTTATCTATGCATGGAATATGCATATGATTGGAATTGCTCCTGGACTCTGACCTCTGCAATTTGGACCCCCCGTTTGCAAGAGAACATGTTTGCATCGAACTGTACGTAAGCTTTTTGCACCCCCTCTGTCCAGTTTTGCAGGATAAATATTGCACAGAGATTTAGCACAGAGAGAAAGGCTTCTGTGCGAACCTCTCCTTGAGCAGTGGGAGACCCTGGGTGGTGCTCTGAACTTCTTGGAGGAAGAGCAGAATAAAAAGGGAATGAATGGAATGCATGATCAGGCAAAATTCTTCTTCTCATTATTTATATGCCTGCTTCAGCTTTGTGTTCCAGAAAAACACCCCTTCAGTGGGCCTTCGGCAAGCCCCTGAAACCTTCTGGGTACAATTCGGGGGAACCTTCTTGATTTTATTCAGGGGCAAATCACCAGCCTGAAGCGCGTCAGTTCCAAGAACATCACGGATGGCTTCCCACATGCATATTTATCCATCTGATTTCTCTGCATTTGATTACTCAGCTCAAATGGGAAATGGATTCCATTCCAAGATGGCAGTCCGTTGGGAAGAGGGAGAGCTCATGTTGGTGGTGTTAGCAACGGAGCATGCCCTCGTGGCTGCCATGATGTGGCCTTCATTATTATTTCCATTAATGATAGCTTACAAGCTGGCTGATACCAACTAAATGACAGAATGGTCAAGTAGGACAACCCACCTTCTAACCAGCGTTAAATGTTTGGAGACTTAAAGGACTGGTAGAAACAAGGTATCTTGCTTCCTCTTCAATCAATCCGAGTGGGGATCACACAGATGCTGTAAAAATGCATCTTTATCTTGTAGGAGATCTTCTCCTACACACCCAACGAAGAGCCTTTGAAATTGGGGTGTGGCATCCTTCAGTTTTGACATGCAGGCAGCAGGGGTGTTCATGGGTACCAGCCCTTCGGGGTAGGCCAGGTCAAAGAGCAGGCATTCCAGGGGTACCTTGAAGGCTCTTTCTTGTAGTCCAGTAGAATAACAGACTCCCCAAAGCCCATCTGAGTCTCTCCCTCCTGCATCTTGTACTCAGTAAAATCAAAGCAGAGCTACTCTGAGTTGCTTTCTCACGAGTTGTTTTCTTTCAGGACTGCATCAGCTTTTCTCAAAGCCCCTTCTTAACAGCTGGCCCCTTCCCTCTCTCCATGCTCAGCCCAACGTCCCTTTGCACTAGGAGACCGATGACCCCAGAAGGCGAAGACGTCACCGCAGGGCAACAGCTTATGTACTGATGACGCACAACGGGATGCAAGCAGAAGGGGTAGGCTTTGGTGTGATGTCATCACTGGGCACATGATCCAGTTTTTTGCAGACACCAGTGCCCAGCAAGCTCCCAACAACAGAGGTGGAAAGAATTACTGCAATGTTTCTCAACCTTGGCTACTTTAAGAGGGGTGGACTTCAACTCCCAGAATTCCCCAGCCAGCTATGCTGGCTGGGGAATTCTGGGAGTTGAAGTCCACCCCTCTTAAAGTGGCCAAGGTTGAGAAACACTGTACTAGGGAGAGCAGCTTGCAAAAATGCAATATAGTTTTGCAGTTTTCTGGCAGCATTTGCAGAAAAGGTTTGCTCTTTGCCTTCTTCCTCAAGCTAAAACAGAGGGACAGGCCCAAAGTCACCCAGCTGGATCGATATTCAAGGCAGGACTCGAATTGAAACTCTTCTGATTTCAAGCTTGAATTTTTTCGATCTGACCAGCACCCTGACATACCTTTCCAGGTTGCCCGATTTTACCCATGACTAAAGAGGAGTACAGATTTTGGTGACTGCCAGGGTTATCTGTTTTATTACTATATTAATTGTTATGTAGTTGTATTGTGTTTAATGTGTACTTTTTAGTTTTATTAATAATTATAAGGTTCTGTATTTTTATGGTAGTATTCTCGGGCCTAAAGGCCGTAATAAATTTTGATTGGTTGGTTTCTAGCCTGTACCTTTAACCACTACATCAATCTGGTTCTCAGTATAGTTATAGGAGTGCCTAAACAAAGTGGCAAGAAGATGCCAAGCCTTGGGAAGTTGGCATCACTAGTCTGGCTCTGTGAGGTTTAGGCTCTGGCTGGTGGATTCTTGTGCCCAAACACCATACAAGTAGTCCTCGCTTAATGATGGTAATTGGGACTGGAATTTCCGTCACTAAGTGATGCGGTCGTAAAGCACGACGTCTTTTAACAGCACCGGTTAGGAAGTTCCGGCACTCCCTGGTTTTCGTTGTTAAGTGAATCACCTATGGCTGTTAAGCACGTCATGTGACCATGACATCCAACTTCCTGCCAGCTTCCCTATTGACTTTGCTTGTGAGAAGCCAGCAGAATTGTGATCATGTGACTGTGGGGATGCTGCAATGGCTGGAACTTTGAGGACTGGGCATAAGTCCCCCTTGTTCAGCGCCATCACAAGTTCAAATGGTCACAGAACGAGGGGTTGTTAACCGAGGACTACTTGTATTGTGAAAATATTCAGACAAGCTCACAAGCCAAGGCAGTGCATGCCTTCCAGTATTTCTGCATTTGATACTAATTGGAAGGAAGCCATTCTGCAGAGCAGTAACTCATGCAGGGACATAACAGGCAACCTCTGAATAATCCATTCTCTTGTAAATCTTGGGCAGAAAACTCTGTTGCACTCTTCAGGGACAGAACAGAAATGCAGCCTGGGAAGCTGTGGTTTTCATCATCTAGAATATCTTTCCGATTACCTCCCCTCCGTGTGGGGTTCCGGAGATGGGAAAATGGATCTGTGGCAGGGAGAGATTTGGGCAGAAGCACACAAGTGATAGGAAAAGAGTGAAGCCTCTACCCAGCCTGGTTTTGTTTCAAAAAGATACATCGGCTTCATTATCTGAATAATTTGCCTCTGAAGAAAAGCTGTATTATTCCCATGTTCTGCATTCCACATGGAATGCACTCAGTACTAAATCAATGCTAAGGATCAATAAATATTAGTATAATAAAGAATGCCACACTGCTGAAGCAGGGGATTCTGCAAAACAAGGATCACTGAAATGACAAGATTTCAATGCTTCAGAGTGGTCAGTGTTGATGCTGTCAAAGATGACCTAGCATTTCTGGCAAGCACGCTACAAATCAGAAGCCGGAGGTAGCGTCTCCCTTAATACATGCATCTCTCTCTCTCTCTCTCTCTCTCTCTCTCTCTCTCTCTCTCTCTCTCTCTCTCTCTCTGTAAGAACTCAGCCAAATATTTTTCTGGGAAGTTTTTCAACGGGAATATCATGCATCTTGGGGTCTTCTTTAGAGGAGGAACAAGAAGAGATATTGGGTTGAGAACTAAGAGGCTAGTTTACTAGGGTTGCCTGTTGGGACCCAGGGCTCAGATCAGGAAGAGGAAGCTGAAGCAGAATACAGTTCCTGGGACATCTTTAGACCCTGCAGCCCTAATCTTGGATTGACAGAATAGAAGAACAGAGGATCGGATGTCAAACAAGTGTCAGACGGCAGTCAGGTTCCCTAGGAACCTGATTTACAGCATTAAGTATCCCAACGGATCAGGCCCTTGGCCCATCTAATCCAGCAGTCTGAGTCACACAGCGGTTATTTGGATGACTTTGTTCCCAAACCTGGGACTTACAAACTTACAAACTTGGATTCAAGGGCCATCACCCTCTTTCCTTGTCATTTCCCCACAACCAGCATTTCAGGCCTGTGGTCATCAATATTCACCTGTTTCTCCATGAACCAGCTTATTCCCCTAAGGAAAACCATCCCAAATTAGCTGCCAGTCCCACCACTGCTGGCAAAGAATCCCACCATTTAACCAGGTTCCATGTCAAGAAGCACTTCCTTCTGCTGGTCTAGAGAGCCAAGGAGATGACCTTGGAGAAAGAAGTTGAAAAACCATGCTTTCAGCCCAGGAAACAGAAAAAGTGTAAGAAAGAAACTAAGATGAATTCCTCCCTAATTTGCTAAAGCAGCTTTTCTCAACCTTAGCAACTTTTAAGAGGGGTGGACTTCAACTCCCAGAATTCCCCAGCCAGCCATGCTGGCTGGGGAATTCTGGGAGTTGAAGTCCACCCATCTTAAAGTTTCCAAGGTTGACGAACATCGCACTAAAGCATAGCCTGTCTCAATAAAGTATAGTTCCAGCAGATTTGCAGAGTCTGTTTGCTGACCTGACCTGGCCTAGCATTATTTGGAAAATGCTAACTTTTTTTTCAAACGAACTTCTCTAAAAACAAAAATGGCAAATGTCAGATGGGGTAGAAAACTGGATGAGTGTCAAGGAAGATATCTGTGGGTGGTTTTGTTTTCTCCTCAATGGCCACTTTTAAGGCTTCCAGACCATCTTCTTCCTTTTGACCTTTGAGGTGAGCTGTGTATATTTACAGAGTGTATAAGTGCAAATATGTTTGTTTTTTATTTCTCATTTATGCTCTTCTACTCAATGGTGTTTATTCAAAGTTTATCTTTGAAGAACCAAGCCAAAACTGCCTCTCCTGATTTCACAGCTTCCTTGTTTTTGCCTCACTCCAGCAGAAAAAGCCAGTGTGTTTTAATCCAAATGTTGAAAGCCAAGCAGAAGGGGAATTGCAAACCTGGATGTCTTTTTTCTTCTTCTTCTTCTTCTTCTTTTCTAAACTACAAACAGCAGAATTTTTGAGGCAGAACTCTCGAGGGGTATAGCAAGCTGCCATTACTCATTTTTTAAATATTGGATATATTCAAAAGGAACTAATGTTTGCATTGATGATATTGATTCTGGATCTTGTCTTTAAAAACACTAAACAACCCCCCCTCTCCAGCCTTAGAAACAGGTGGGGGGAGATAATTTGGGTCTTTACAAAAGAGACATTTACACTGGAGAACACCATGTTTTCTGGATGGACATGATCTGAATTTAGCAGAAGCCAAGAGAGAACTCCACCACTTGTGGATGCTGCGGGAGATTCCTGCAAAAGGTTGCGACTGCTGAGACAAACTTTGTTCTGGGGAACTGCAGAGCTCTCGTTCAATTATTTTTATTTTTCATAATATACAAATGAAAATGGGAACGGCAGAGCTCTCATTCAGATTGGCACCTTGAAGGAGGGCCTGGTTGGACTTTAGCTGATGCGCACAGCCAAGGAAGTCAGGAGTGTTAGAGTTCTGCAAAACTCTGAAAGTTGTGGAACAACAAGGAGGTGGTACCATCCATTGTGTGTTTTTGTGCTAAAGTGGTTGTTGCTTGATACGAGGCCCAGCCTGGCTAACTCCTACAGCTAAGTCTCCCGAGTCTACATTTTGGCAGTCTTTGTAGCCTCGTCAGACTATGATGGTTGAAAACAGATGGCACACCATTGCTATGCCCTTTGAAGGTAGGAAATGCATGAATGCGGTAGTGTGAGATCTCAAATAGGCAGATGGTTAAAAAGAATGGAAAATGCCCCAGAACTTAACCCCATTCAGATGCATGATAAGGTCATATACATTTCACGGCTTTCAGCCCCCGATGATAAGTGTAGCTCTTGGCCAGCTCTGTACTGGAAAAATAAGCATTATGAGAGTAGTCTTAAACCACCTTTTGCAATTCTGAGAGCAGCTGAAGGAAACACTCACAAAATGGTAGCAGTGATAGGTGTGGCCAATCATAAAACATCCATCTACTGAGGTGGAGTTTTATTTTCTTTCGAGGTGGGGCTCAGAGATGTTACTAGAAATGCTGATAGTTGAGGGCGCTGCTTCGCTGTCAGCATCCAAGCTTCCCTTTCATTTTTATAATCAAAAGAATCTTTAAAAAATTAAGTGAAGTGGGGAGTTAGGTCACACAAAGGAATGTACCAGGAGTGTGTTGTAGTTCAGGCCCAACCCAGGGCACCCAAGTTTTAATACAATGTCTCCCTACCTGAAAAACCTCCGGATGGGTAATCTTCAAAACATTATTAGCTGAGAGGGAAGTCGAACCTGGGTCTCCCCACTCCCAGTCCAGCACCTTCACCATTATACAGCCCTGCCTCTTGGGCTGAGAGACAAAGAGGTCCAAAGTCATTCAAGGATCTTCTGGGGCCAAGGGTGGACCAGAAGCTAGGTTTCTCTGTTCCTAATCCAGCATCTTCACCAACAAACTATCCTGTTGGGAGGGGCTCATGAGATTTTATGTCTCAGATGCCAAAATAAACTTGATCAGCCTTGATTCAGAAGGGTGGGATGAAACATAAGCATTTGTGAATCAACCCTATAAAAAGCTTTTCACTTTGTTGTGCCAAGAAGTCTTCAGTTCTCAGTGAGAAACTGTAGCTCAGGGATGGAATATATACATAACTTTAAATATGGAAGGTTCAGGTTCAGTTGTGGACATCTCCAAATCTTCAGGCAATCTGGGGAAGCAGATTGCCTGAAATCCTAAGGAAGTCCTCTTCCAGGCCCAAATCTTTCCCAGCGTGATGCCTTCTAGTTATTTTGGATCACAACTATCATAGTCCCAGCCAGTATCATCAATACTTGAGGATGATTAGGCTGAGTTCATACACACTGTTGACTGAATTGGTTGCATTCACACCACATGCTCAGTTTGGGTTTTGGGGAGTTTAAAGTGTTGTGTGAATCCAAGCCTTTTGGTTAGTTTACAGTTCAGGGTTCTGTGTGAATTCATGAGTTAATTCAATAATCAGGTTACGTGCATTGTATGAACTTACACACTGGGTTCTAGTCAAATTTCTGTAGGGAATCTTCCTGTATTCTTGCAGGATTTCCTTCCTTCCTTCCTTCCTTCCTTCCTTCCTTCCTTCCTTCCTTCCTTCCTTCCTTCCTTCCTTCCTTCCTTCCTTCCTTCCTTCCTTCCTTCCTTCCTTCCATTTACAGCATTTATTTCTAAGTGAAGATATCTGTTCATGGAATTTAGACATTATAAGGAGATCCACTTACCTGTCCAAACTTTAGAGAGGGTTTCATTTTCTGAAAAATACAGTGGTACCTCTACTTACGAACATAATCCATTCCATGACTCTGATCGCAAGTCGAGTTGGTTGCAAGTTGAAGTAAATTTTCCCATAAGGTTCAATGTAATTACCGTTAATCCATTCCGGCGTCCACGGACCACGCGGCAGGGGCAGAAAAACGGCCGCTGACCACACGGCAGGGCGGAAAAATGGCCACGGACCACGTGGAATGGGCAGAAAATGGCTCGTAAGTCGAGGCGAGTTCGTAAGTAGAGGTAAATCTTTGGGGCCGGAGCTGATCGTATCTCGAAAATTTCGTAAGTAGGGGCGTTCCTAAGTAGAGGTACCACTGTATTTAAACTGTGTAAACCATTCCATAACTAATTTGGGGTGATATAGAATATGTAAAATTTAAATAAGGGTTTTGCAGGGATAGCCAGATCTAGATCTTTGATTCCCGGTAGAACAGCAAGGATTTCTGACTCTGATGAATCCAGTCATCTTAAAAGGGTCTCCTTAGTGGAAATCTTTACAATCTTTCTAAAATCCTTAATGGAAACCAGCATACACACTTCAAGCACACAACACCTCTTTCCTCTGTCACATTTTCATCCTAACTGATCAAGCCAAGCTTAACAGACCAGCATTCGTTACGTGATTGACCTTTCCTTGTTAACTGAAGTAGACAATGATCCATTTGGAAAACTGGACACTAGTCAGCTTAATGGGAAACTTTTACTAGGCAAGATCTCCCACTTCAGTTTCCAACAAATTACTAAGACCGTTGCAAGAGGCGGCTGATGGATTAGGACTATTTTCCTATAACTTCAGAGATATATGGGAGTTTTACTAAAAACATCTATATATCATTTGGTACATTGCTGTGTCCAATGCACAGTTCATCAACCATTCATCAGTAGGGTAGCATCAAGATAGATACGCATACAAGATGTAATTAGATATATCAACCCAGACCTGTTTTTGTAGCACTTCGCCAAAAGGCTACAATTGTGACAATGGGTAGAATTTAGTCTAATGGACCAACAACACTCAATAGCTTCTGTCCTAAACCATCTTGAATAAGGGTTTTCAAATCCCTAAACCCCTTCCCTTTTATTCTCTACCTTAGTACAGCAGTATTCCATTTCAGTGATCTTTTTTCCTACAGATTTTTTTTAAAATGTAGAAAATGTTGTACCTGCTTAAATTAACAATGACTTTGACAGTTGGAAACGTTCAGTGCATCTTCTAATTTACCCAGCTATTAAATTGCCAGAACCTTTTTCTCTTCCTGCAAAACCCCCTTGGTTTGATGCATTTTCCTGGTGCCAACTTTTTATGGGCAAATTCCCCTGATAAAAGCTCTCTCTTTGAACAGAACTCTCTTGCCCTGCACACAGCTTTTAGGAGAGTAGCTTTTTTCAGGTATATTTCTTTGTGATTTTCAGGTGAACATTGGTGGGCTTGGTTTGATCCTTGGGTTCATCCCGCTACAAAGTCTGGGGGGAGCAAAACTGTCAAATTTGCATCCGGTGAATTCCTGACAATGTTCTTCTGCAGCCATAATGTGGGCCCTGTTCTTTATTGGCGAGGATGCTGGGTTGGCTTTGCCCAAAAAAGACTAAAGCAGCGGTTCTTAAACTGTTTGATCCAATTACCCCTTTCTCCAGTGTCAAATAATGTCATTACCCCCACAAAACCCCCCCCAGACTCTGTTGTTTTATACGAGCTTCTGAGCAGCAGCAACTCCCAAACTGGATGTTCCACTCATAAACAATTACAAATTGCTCTGCGAACCCCAGGATATGCCCAGATTACCCCCTTGTAAATACCCCCAGTTTAAGAACTACTGGACTAAAGAAAAGCAGCTGGGGTAGGGGGAGAGGTAGGGATGGGAACAGCTAACCCATCATCAAATTCTTCCTTTCATCAAGGAAAAAGCAGAGCATCTGTCGTGGTCAAAGGTGCTGCTTCATTGCTGATGCTGAACAGCAAAAATGTCTTCAGGTGATTAGGTAAAGTGCCCTTAGCAAGCAATACCATACCAGGTGACAAGATGTCAAACAGAGAATAGCGTTTTAGGATGCAAAACAGTATGCATATTATCTTCTCGGGCTCTCAAGTTGTCTCTCACAAATCCAATACTATTAGGATCTGCTTTTCCATGATTCACATTTTTTTGCAAGCCACTAGCAAACTTGGTCTCCAAATTATTTCTTTCCAAAGAATTTCTATTTCACTCTTTAACATTAAAAAAAAAAGTGAAACTACAGGTAGTTCTTTTTTAGCGATGGCCTCGTTTAGCAACCGTTCGCAGTTATGATGGTATGAAAAAGGAACTTTGCGACCAATCCTCCCCTTTACAACCTTCACAGGTCTGTAAAGCAAAGGAAAGCTGAAGTAAGATCATAAGCACAGTCACGGTTTCACTTAGCAACTGCTTTGCTTAATGGCTGAGTGGTGGGTCCCAATTATGGTCACTAAACGAGGACTACCTGTAATTCAATTCAGTTGAGAAATCTCAGAATCTCACATAGCAGTATTTATTTATTTAATCAATTTGTATAGCCTCCCATCTCAACAAGTGACTCTGGGTGGCGAACAATATTTAGAATTTAGTAGAACCACAAAAGTCAGTTACGCTCTTATTTAGAGACGAATAGTAAGTTTAGGATATAAGAAATAGTGATGATGACTGGCTACTACTGTTTTTGAAAGTGTATGAGTTGTAATATAATGTTGTTATATGTTGGGGCATGTTTTATTTTTTTTAAGCAGGTTGCCAAATGCTAACATCTACATTGTGCATATGTGTTATAATGTGTTTCTAAGCTGTTGAGCTTTCAGGTTGTCAAATATAATTATGTGGCTCTGTCCATTAAACTTGGCAGGTAGAATGTTAAGTGTAAAAAGTACCCACTGTGCAACCATATGAGTTGGGAAGAAGCCAGTAACCAGAGAATTGTATTTACACAATTGTGTTGTACATGGTCGACACTTCAGCGGTTTGAGCCCAGCCTTCGCGTTAACAGGGTGAGCTCCTGTTTCCTCCCCAGTTCCTGTCAACCCAACAGTTCGAAAACTCACGTGAGTAGATAAATGGGGACTCTCACTCCGGTGGGAGGAAAAATGCTGGCGGCGCCTTGCAAAAGGAGTCGGGAGCAGTTGCCGGTAAGCGCGAAACCGCGCTCGCCTGAAAAGGGCGCAAAGCAACGGAAACCCCGCCTCCTGCGCTCGCCAGCTGGGCTCTGCTCTAGGAAGGAGGCACTGGCAAACCACTTCCGAAACACCTTGCCTTGAAAACTGCAAGGACTCGTCCAAGCAGTCACTGCAGGGTCAGCAATGACTGAGCGCAGATAAAAATAATAATAATAATAATAAGTTGTACATGGGCTGTGTCAAAGTGAATTAATTTGCTCCTGCTTTTTGGTTAGACTCTTTTTTGACAGCTTCCATTGTTTGCTAATGGAATTATAATTCTTTTTGTTTGTTTGTCTTTTTACTATTTCATTACATTTATTATAGAGACTACAGACATTAGCAGCAGGACCAACAATAATTCTAATTTATCATTACCTTAATATATCTCCTCTAAATATAATTTTATATCCTACCCAAGGCAGCTTACAACGAATTAAAGGTTTTATTTATTTACTTAAAAATAATCCCCTTGGTGAATGTTTTTGCAAGCTGGGTGGCAGAAAGCACTTAGAACGGACTACTATCTCAGTGACTTTTGTGACCCTAAGCTGAAAAACATTTTTTTTTAATTGTTCCCTATGGTGGAACACTTGAATTCTTTTGAAGTTTGTTCTGTTGGAACTGTAAAATTCAGAACATTCTGAGAACTTTCTGATGAGCTATTTTCTGTTTCCTTTTCATGTTTTCCAGTTTACACAGCAGTGTAACCCAAGCAAGCAAGCGCACACATGGACTCATGCACACACAGATACATACACATACACACACACTATGGTTTGGTGCAACATATTAGATTGCTACCTTTTCTTCACTGAAATAGCTTCAATGAAAACATGTTTACAAGTGCATTCCATTAAATTAAAGTAAATTTACTGCCGAGTTAGCAAGAATAGGATTTCTGAATCAGTAGTATTGTGATGCCTATAGAAAAGGGCAATTCTTGCATTATACTTTTGTCACTTGGACAATCCCCCCCCCCCCATTATTCTCTACAGATTCCACTTCTCTGAATAGATTATTCAAGTGGGTTAGCATGTTGTATGAATTCAATCATTGTTATTTAATGTGATGTATAAATCCAGCCAGTTGTGGCTTATTCCACAATGCATGGTTAAGTGAGCTATTGCTTTGTGGATTATACTTGCTATTGTCCTGCATTCTATCCTGTACCTTCAATATAGGGAAGAATTTAGAAGAGAATAAATAAGTCAGATATTCACACCAGCCTGCCCATTTATGTCTGGTGTGAACAATGAATTAGATTTCTGTTAGAGCTACCTGAAAAACATGTAACTGGCTTGATCTGGTACATCTTCCTCAACTTATTCTGGTCCTTAGCCTTTGGGAAATTCTGGAACTTGCAGACCCAGCACATGTGAAAAGTGCCTGGTTGGGAAAGTTTGGCCTGGAACCAGTTGTACTTTTTTAATCCTTAGAGTAGATGGCAATCTAATGTCCTTCAGCTGTTAGGTCCCTTGCCATGGTCCCTGGTAAAAGCAATGGACAAGAATTAAATCTCCGAACATCTACAGATCATCAGATTCTCTATTCTGGTCTTAGGAAGTTGGTCTACTGGCTATGGTAGCTAGATGAAAGCTCTAGTTGCAAAGACAATATATCAAGAGAGTTGTTGGATAACTTGAGTTGGGGCTGGACTAAGGCTATTATCTTCTTGCTCTGCTATGACTTGGCAAAATAGGACAAAAAATCTCAATGAAATGGGCCAATGACCTAGTGTGGTTCTTCTTATGTACATGGTTCTTATTCTGTCTTCAGTCTGAACTATCCTTCATGATGCCATGGCTTAAAGTAATGGTCTTCCAGAATTTACCTACAGCACATTGCCAATAAAATCCAGCTACATGCTGTAAGCAGAGTAAAAGTGAAAGCACAGTTAAAGCTGAGTGCTACAGCCAATATCCCAAACTCTATAATTCTGTCAAGGAGGCTGCCCTCTAATGGGTAATACATAGCAGACAATTAGATGGATGGTCCTATCAAATATACAGAGTCTCTATTCTCCCTGACAGGAGCCTTTCATTTTTGCTCCCTCTTTCTGCATTATTTGTAATTTCACTGTGTGAATGCACTGTACGGTTGCTCTTTAACTCCTCCAACAAGGGTTCTGGGTGCCATTTATGAACAATGAATGAGATTTCTGTTGTTAGAGCTACCTGAAAAACATGTAGCTGGCTTGATCTAGTACATCTTCCTCAACTTATTCTGGTCCTTAGCCTTTGGGAAATTCTGGAACTTGCAGACCCAGCACATGTGAAAAGTGCCTGGTTGGGAAAGTTTGGCCTGGAACCAGTTGTACTTTTTTAATCCTTAGAGTAGATGGCAATCTAATGTCCTTCAGCTGTTAGGTCCCTTGCCACGGTCCCTGCTAACAGAAACTGACAAGAATTAAAGCTCCAAACATTTAGAGATCATCAGATTCTCTATTCTGGTCTTATTTTTAACTCCTACAACAAGGGTTCTGGGTGCCATTTATGCCTGAATAGTGTGGTGAGGAGAAAAGTGCTATGGTGCTGTAGAACCACATCTTCACACCTTTAGAGGGGTGAAAATGAGAGAATAGCTTTTACATTCCATGTGTAGCCTTTGTAACTATTTGCTTGGTTACTCAGAGGAAAATCCCTGAAGGAAGATAATTGTTATTCCTGTAAGCATGACCTATACTCTTGAACTATACACAATGATATAGAAAAATAGATTTTATGAATAGGTGCTTCCCTTTTTCTCAAGCCATGTTATGGATTGTTGGTGAACATTCCATAACATCACAATGGTTTAGCTAATGGAGAGGGTTCCATATAACATCACTTGAAAGCGAATCTCTGATATTCTACAGCAGCTGTATTTTTTTATGACCTTCTTTCTGTCTTCTCCAACAAGTGAATATATGTTTCACCAGGCACTTGTGAAAAGAATGAAGGGCAGGACTGAGGTATGAGACGCTGATAGAAACATGGACAGGAAATATCTCCTTACTCTAAATGAGTTTATATCTGCAGATGAATTGCATCTGGAACTTGTAGGGTGCTAAAGAAACTTGGTGATGGTCTGCCCAAACATTTATGTTTTCTCTTTGAAAAGATCTGGAGAACTGGTGAAGTAAAGTATTTCAAAACAGTCTTCCTGTTCCAGTGGGTGTTTAGCCCTTACATTAGATGAAGGACAATGTTTTAATCATTGATGATTTTATCTATATTTTTGATGAATGGCGTGGGGAGGGGGGCTGTATCCTGCCCAGAGTCCTTTAGGTGGGAATGGGCTATAAATATTGTAGAATAATCAATACATCATAAATAAATGCCTGATGAAAGGAGAACAAATGTTGTCTACACCTCCAGAAAAGGAGAAGAGAAAGATTCAGTACAGTCACTCTGACTCTGAAACCTGAGAACATTATCAAGACAGATTATAAAACAATAGATCTAAAAGCCTTTCAAAAGCAATGGATTCATTTCTAGAAGTCAACACAGATTTGCCAACAAGAAGTCTTACCAGAATTAATATTTTATTTTTTCATTCTTTTGATTAATAGATTGTGGGAATCCCTTCGAGATTTGCTACCTTGAATTCAGCAAAGCATTCTTATTAGCAAGCTAGTTTAGTGTGGGGCTGGATGGCATAGTAATTAGATGAATGTTTAGCTGGTTCAAAACTTGTATTCAGACAGTGTTGATCAATAGTTCTTCGTCAAACTAGAGAGAGATCTCAAGTTGGATGCCATGGGGTTCAGGCCTGGGCCTTGTAAACTTCCTCATTTAGGAAAAAGAAATAAAATCCATGGATATGTCATGAGGGGTACCTGGCTTGGTAACTGTACTTGTGAAAATTATCTTGGACTAGCCATTGATTGCAAAGAGAATATGAGCCAGCAGGGTAATATACCTCAAAAAGGGCAAATGCAATTTTAGGCGACATTAACGGAAGCATAGTTTCCAAATCACAGGTAGTAATTACCCACTTTCTTTTGTGTTAATTAAGACTCCACCAAGAGTATCATGTCCAGTTTGGGGGATTATACTTGACAAACAATTAACAGAAATAAACTTCAGAAAAAGGGAACTAGGGTATTTGGGAAGTATAAGCTAAATTTTGTGAAGAGAGTTTGAACAAATTGGGAATATTTACTTAGAGAAGACCTGATGGAGGTGGTGAGGGAGTATGATGGAATTCTTCAGCTATCTGAAAAGAGGTCACATGGAAGAACGTCTTCATTGTTCTAGAGTTCAGGATATGGAATAATGGATTTATGTTACAGGAAGGCAGATCCCAAGTGAATTGTGGAAGACCTCCTAACAATAAGAATGGTTTTGAGTGGAAACCAATGACCCAGAAGAGTGGTGGCTTCCTCTTCATTGGACGTGCTGAACAACCATATATGATGGAGGCTTTAATTTAGATTCTTGCACCGAGTAGAGAGTTATGGCCAAAATGTCATATTTCATCACTATGAATCTAGATAATTATAGGATTTTCATTATGAAAATAGAGATGGGTAAATGGGATGCTGGATTAAGAAAAAAGAATACAACGACATTCATTTCCTTTGTTCTGTTTTTAGTGATTGCCCAACTGGTTAAGTGGGTGCAAGGTGATGCAAACTTTTTATTCAATCACGATGGCCCCTGTTTTGTCTGGCTTCTATCATTGGTGCATAGAAGAGAGCATTTGCTTTATGAACAAGACAGAAATTTAGCATGCTTATATGAAATATTTTCAACCATACAGTTACTTCCCCTCAATTTTGAAAGGTATTCTTGCCTCTGAAATTAGTACATCTGCAATGAAAAAATAACAGAATAGAACATCACATTCACAGAAGCCTAGATGACTATAATTCCTCTGTGTTCCACCTGTGCTGATTTCTGGAGTTCTAAAATTTTAATGCTATTGATTAGGCAGATTTCATTAATTTCCAGCCTCTTGGATTATAAATCTCAGAATATCTACCTATCAGGGTCAATGTCCTTATTAAATGGAAATGAATGGAAACTAAACTCATGTGAAGGACATTAGGTTGGGGAAGGTGGATTAGATGGACCTTTGGCCTAACTCTATGGAGGGAGGGAGAAGATTTCACAAGAAGAGCCCTATCAGCCTTCTGAGGTAGTCTAGACAAGAAGCACACCCAGAAGTACTAGCTTTGACTTTATTGTAAGGTTACAG
The DNA here is from genome assembly GCF_059951505.1 of Python bivittatus. Taxonomy (NCBI): domain Eukaryota; kingdom Metazoa; phylum Chordata; class Lepidosauria; order Squamata; family Pythonidae; genus Python; species Python bivittatus. Next base: position 6,518,603 of record NW_028277056.1, read on the forward strand.
GAACAGAATCTTGCAAGTCTGAAAGTATATCTCTCCCCCCTCATCTTTACAGTCCAAGAAAGTAGGGAGGGTCCCTTCTGAGATGTTTGCCACGTCCCCATTCCTTCTGCAGGCTCAGCTGCCTCTTATCTGACCGTTCTCCTGGCTGCGGCTCTTCCCCCATCTCCCAAGGTCATTCCCACATACTGTTAGCAACCCTGAGGCTGGTTCAAGTCAATGGCCCATCAAGTTCAACCCTGGGTCCCACAAGGGCCAACCAGACATGCTTAGGAAGCTCAGAAGCAACTTCTTTAACTGAGGCTTTTTAGCAACAGGTAAGATTGTCTTGGAATCCAGAGACTGTATGGATATCCTATTATCAAGAACAACAAGAACACCTTTGATGCTCACTGCTGTATTTATTTTCATCAATATCTAAATGCAAAATTATTCACACAATGCCATTTCCTGGGAGGGGGGAGAACTATTTGCTGCAAAGAGTTTTGTCATGATTGTCACAGCAATCACATTTCCCGTCTTGACAGCGCTGAATCTGTCAATTCCCTCCCGCACCCTCAGCTCCTTCATATTTACTGGTAATACCTTCCATACAGAGGCATGAAAACCCATAAATTCACTAATGGCTGCAAAGTGCTTTGAGATGAGGATTACAGGATGCAAAGTTTTATGGTTCTGTCTTTGCACCAACAGGCAAGGCCATATATATTACAATAGCCTTGCAGCCTACAGGTGACTGGCCAGCTATAGCTTCTTCAATGGCACCCAGAATAGCAGGATACTTCAATTGTGCTTCTCACGTTTAGTACATTTGCAGACCGAGCTATGGATGGATTGAGTTCTGTGTCAGATGCCACAGGGCTATCGGTTGCTGCACTCTTTTGCCTCACTGGTATCTCAGAAATACTTTGCTGCGGCCACTTCTCCTGTCCTTTCTCCCTCCTTTCCTTTTCTAAAAGAAGTTAATGTTCCTTCGGCTCAGGATGGGCAGTTTAAGGTCTTGGTTGGATGTGGACCTCAAAGCTGTTTTCTGCACCTCCTGGAGCTTCTTCTGTCCATAGTTTCTGAAACTGATAGCATGGTTCCTGGAGAGAACCACAGTGATGACCTTGGAGAAGGAATGCAGTCCTTAGCAAAACATGAATTAAGCCTGGGAAAGGAGGAGAATGTTAGAACTTACACGGATTCTGTCTGTCAGCCTTGCAAGATAGTCCAGAAAAGAAGTACTAGCTGTAACTTTATTGTAAGTTTACATTAACAGAATCTTGCAAATCTGAAAGTACATCTCCCCCCCCCCCCCAAATTTACAGTCCAAGAAACTAGGGAGGGTCCCTTCTGAGATGTTTGCCATGTCCCCATTTCTGCTGCTGGCTCAGCTGCCTCTTATCTGACCATTGTCTAGCCTGCGGCTCTTCCTTCTCTCTCCCAAGGTTGTTCCCACATACCATTACACCGCCCCAACTCTGTTTGGTATAAGAGAGAGGAAGAGAAAACATGGTCAGGCTTTCAAGATTCTGTTATTATATCCTGCAACAATGAACTCCAATACTTCTTGTGGTGTTTGTTCCTGACCTGGGCTGAAAACATCCTACCTCTCTGAGAAGATCCCACACCAACTTTAAATGAAGATGATTATAATGTTCACCACATTCTCACCCCTCAATTAGGAAAGAAAACTTGGCCCTGCCAAGTGACTAGCATAGTTCCGCCACTTGTCCCTCTTTCTCCAAAAATTTAGTGCTTGTTCCATCAAAAGGTGGCTCAAACTAACTTAGTTCTTCTGTATTAAAAAGAGTGCTTCATGCATCTGTGGGAAATGCAAAAGGAAAATGGCATAACGGTGCGCCTGATCCTGCACATGTGACGCACATTAAAAGGGAAAGGCTATAATCATGTGGTTATGGCTGTCCCCTTTGTTCTTTTTGACCTCCTGGGGGTGCCCTGAGGCTGGGAATGGAGGGTGGTAGAAGCAGCAGACAACATACAGGATAGCAGGACCAGAGCCAGCATGATGATTTTATGCATTCATACATTAAAATTTTATTACTCGTTCTCTATGAGAAAAAATGGGGCTTCTTCTCAAGTGATTTGCTCCGTAACAGCAATCATGTGCCAAACTGCTTAAAAAGGGACTCCAGAAGATAGTTGAGCACTGTGGGATCACCACTGTCCTTGTTCCATAATTTATCACTTCAGCAAAAAGATAAATTTACTTTGATTTCAACAGATTTTGCACTGAAGGGTCAATTTGGATAGAAAAAAGATTTGCTTCACGTTCCTTGAAGTTATGCATCCGTTGACAGTTTTTCTTTGATATATTTCCCCCACACATTCCTTGTAAGAGCTTAGAGCACCAGAGGGGAGACAGGGGTGCAAATAATGTTATATTCTGGATTTTTACAAGCGATATGTGCCTTACCCATATTACATGATGGAGAACTCAACATTTAAGATAATCCCCCCACTCCAAACAGAGAAGTTCTATTGGAAAACAAACCTAGTCTCCTTCTTTTATTGCATTTTTAGCAAATTGAGATAACTCCCATTTTAATAGGGTATAATTTAGAGAGGGGGGGGGGGACTAGCCTTCCCTTCAGATAAATACGGTATTTCAGTTCCAAAGCACATAACTCATATTTTTCTTCTCCCATCTCTTCAGTGGCTTCTATATTTATGATACGTTAGAGCAAAAGGTCATGGAGGAAAATATTTGCCAACCAACGAAGATAAAAATAAATACACTTCAGAGGCCATCATGATTACAGGGAGAAAATGAAGTTTTCTTTTGCTGTCCCAAAGCTGAACATGTTTATTTGGGAATAAATGACATTGTGTTATATATCGGAAATAATAATAATAATAATAATAATAATAATAATAATGGAATTTATGTAGAAATTTTGGCACTTTCTCTGGTTTTTCAAAGGAGTTATTTGTGCTTGATAGAGCGCATATGGCCTGGAATATGCTCATGGTGTTGGAAGGAGATATGCAGCTCCCACAGACCAAGGATAAATCTGGAAGCCCTCCAATGATTTGGACTTCAACTCCCCAAATTCCCATGCCAGCACGGCCATTGCAGATAATTCTGGGAATGGAAGTTCACACATTTGGCATGTGACATGGGAAGCTGATGAAACACAAGCTGCTTTAATGTAACAGAAATGTCCTGGGCTCGTGTGAGGTCCCGCGCTCCAAATTATTTTCAAAATATGCGTGGCTTGTCTGTCTTGTACACACAGTACTTTAAAAGTGGGGGAGTGGGGAAGAACCTAAACAGAAAAGAACATCCAAGATTTATAGGGTTTGGGGGAAGTGATAGTCTTCAAAGGCACATAAATGATACAATAGTGAGTGCTTCACAGACTTCCACGGGAGTGGCATTTGCCTCACCAGGTGGCACCAACTAGACGTCCTTGGCTGATCTCTGATGCTCAGCTGGGTTGGCCTGTTTTGTACTTGGATGGGAAACTACTAGAAAATCCCAGGCATTAGATTACACCTTAAAGTCAGCTATACATCCCAGAAGAACACAGCATGAAAACACTCCTGTAATGCTACCCAGAAACCTCATGGTTGTGTTCCTAACTATAGAGAGTTAGGGTGTAGAAGGCATAGGAAATGGCCTTGAAGGGCAGGAGGAAGGGCATCTACTAAGGCAACTATCAGACAAGCGTGGCTTAAACCTGGACAGAAATATGCAAGAACCATTACCTAAGCAAAGAGGGCTGAAATGTTCTTTAAATCTTGGTAAGGAAGATAAGATTCAGAAGCACTCAGGTAGATCCCTCCCTCATTCCCCTGGGTAGAAGAACAGGGAGGAAGTGCAGCACAATCAGACTTGCACAATGCTTTATTTCACCCACTCTCAATAAAAGTGATCTTAGTCTTCCTGTGGAGTTGATTCTTGATCTGGTCAACCTGGTGGGGCTGACCCTATCATGCTTAGGAGCATGACTTGAACATTCCCCACTGCAGGTGGAACCAGAAAGAACACCTCCCTGAGACCCACCAAAAGATGACACTCTGTGGCTCTTGGCACAAACAGCAAGACCTGCCCTTTATGGTTTTTAAGCTCTGGACCCTTCACATAGGGCTTTACTGTAATATAGTTTAATGGAAATAATGTCAACTTCTTGAGATCCTGCATTAGGAATATTTTACAGGGATGGGGCCACAATGCATTAGACATCAAATAAAGCTCAACTCGCTTGGTCCTTTTCAGTTTGCTTTAGAATTCATATTTGGGTGAATTTTGCTAGGCTGACCTAAAACTTCATGCTGAGAATTGCCTTCAGGGGATGCCTTGCTTACAGGTGGGAGAGAAGGAAAATCCTAAAAGAGACATTTTGGGTTGATAGCTGTGGGATTGGAACAGTAGAAATACCAGTCAGGATGAAGTCACTCTTTCATCTTGTCAACAGGTGAGATAAAGTTGCTGTGTGTTACTTTTCTTCCACCAGTGTGTCAATCTTTTTAGCAAAAGACAAATGAAAAAGAGTCATATTGGAGAACCCCAACAATTAAGACCCGTGATTTGCTCAGATCACTTCAGCTTCTGGAGTGCTAATTGTTACTTTTTGTCTAAGCTACTTTTAGAGACGGTCCTTTAGGCTAAGCTGCGTAACAATTAGATTATGAGATTTGGAATTTCACAAAGGGAGTTGTTTAAAAATGATTGTTTTCCCTGAGTTTGCCTCAGCTTTGCACAGTGCAAAATAATAGGAGCATTATTATGAGCGATACAGTTGTCCTACTGAGGCCAAAATAATGTCCTTGTTGGAAGACCAAGTGAAGTTGGCAGTAGCTTCAACTAGGGATGGGTAAATCTGTCACTTCCAATTTCTATTAATGTCTTGTTTGATTCATCAAACTTGACTTTTCTTTTGTATTTTTGTTTTTGTTTGAAAAGGGAGTTGCACAACATTAAAATTCATATTGGCATACATTTTTCCAAAAATTGTTTTGTTTTTTTGTTTAGAATTTTGTGAACTTAGTTTAGCTTTTGAAAATATTTTTCTTACATCCTGTAATGCACTGTCATACATTGCTTTCATGAACAAATGCATTTTTATCCTGACTCTTTTCTAATACACATTCTGTTGTTATTGGCAAACTGCATTTCCAAATTTTGGAGAGTTGCAAAATTAAAATGTCAATGTTTTCCTGTGTGGCTCCCAAACTTTGTATGGATTGTACTAAGCACCTAGTCTTTCATGTTTTTAGGAAAGCAGTCAAAACCTTTAACTTTAGCCAGGAGTTTTTACTTTCAGTGCCTTAATAATTGATTTTAATTATTTTCATCAGATTTAATATCACAATGTTTTATATTGTGTCCTCCAGGCAGAGAGTAGAATGCATACCTAACAACAACAGAGAAATAGCTTTGATTTGTGCATTGATTCAAAAATGTGAAATTAGATAAATCTGCATTCAAATGTAAACTAAATGAATCGAAAAGAATCCCTGGTCTATATCATACAAGCATAAAGAGACCTGTAGAGTCCTTGGGGTTCTCTGAGCTTGGTTGTTTTCTTGCAGCCCAACCAAGCTCAGAGAACCCCAAGGACTCTACAGTTCAACCCTGAGCTACGCATATTCTCTTCTATCGATAAAGAGATCTGTAGTGTGTCTTTCATATCAGTTGTGAATTGACTTAACTGTTTCAATATCTAACACACATTTCAATGGAGTGCATTGCTGAGGACAAGATAGGTGGGGTGCTGTTAGATCAAGCTGCATCTTGAACTCTAAGATCAAGAACTCTATCTTGAACTTTAGATCAATTTGTATCTTGAACTCTGTGCTAAGTAATCCTCACCCAAGTCTTAGGAAAAGAGGCAGAGAATTGTTACGGCTATTGGAAGATTAGCTTTGCTCTGGTGTTTGCCCACCGTTATTAGAGTGTGATGGAACTGAACTAGATCAGGGGAGACCCACCTCAGGGGAGACCTACCTTCCTTCTCTGGTTGGCCATGGGTTATGTATTATGGAATATAAATTGAATAAATGAATCATAATCATAATCAAATCTAGCAATTTATACCATGTTCCTCCCAAATTATCCCCGTGTTGGAGTTTTCCTTTGCAATTACGCTCATTTTTGTCTCCGAGTTTGCCAAATAAAAAAAGGAAGAGGAAAATAAATGACATTGGAAATATAATTACTTTGCTGCTCATCATTTTTCCCTAGTCAGCCCCCTCTCTGCCCCCCAGCTTCCTGCCCTAACTAAAGATATATCTGTTTGCTAAAATCCTGAGTTCTATTAATGTTACAATTACTTCTGTTATGTGTGTCTGGGGGGTGGGGGGTGAATGTAAGGTAGATTATTATTATTTTTTTAATGCAGAAAGCTCTGAGTTTTAAAAACATTATAACGTGCTTTTGTTGTCAGTTGTTTTGATTTGTTGTTCTGCCTTGAAAAGGTTTTGACCAACAGAAAGCAGATGCGAAATGTTAAAAATATTAATTTACAAGCTTTTGCTTGTTTTATGACATGTAGTTCCATCCTTAAAGTGTAATTTCAGTCTCCAGTTTGCAAAACGTAGCTCTGGAGGGCCCAGAGACGCAGGTAGCGCTAGAGAAATACGGACTGATTTGAAACCCTGAGAAGGTTACTCAGGTCGCAGCTAACTTTAGCGTTATTGTCACCCAGGCACTGTAGCCTCCAAGTAATTCCTGATTGCTATTCAATATGCAGAAGTGTGACAAGATGTATTTAGAATCCAAGAAATGGGTTGGACTCCAATCATCTAGTCCTGGGGTTGTGGCAGTATCATATATATCAATCCTATAGGTGGAACTGAAAGCCACAATAGCTGATGCAACCTTAACCTAAGCCCAGCTGATCCACCCAACCACTGGTTTCTACTCCACACGGTGACTAATCAGGGTTATTTAAAGGATTCGGTCTTTGGTTCATGAGGTGGTCTGCATCCCTTAAGACTTGTGCTCCTGGCTTCTCCAGCAAAGTTGGTCCGGCCCCCTTTTAAAACCATGTATATTATGGCTATCACATCTGACAACAACAAGTGCTATCGTTTGCACCATACGATACGCCCGTATATGCATACAACTCGCTTTTTGAGTCATCAGTGTTACGCAAAACCCAGGAGAAGAGTGGTAGGCAAAAGAAATTAAGGCAAGAGATTAAAAGAAAAAAATCAATGAAATCTAGTTTACACCAACAACATTCATTATATCTCTTCATAGCTTTCTAGCTTTGCAAACCATCCTTTCCTGTATCATATCCTTATATTGCTTCATAGAGTTGCTTCCCTTTGCATAAACAAGCACTGAATTGGTCTTGCATATTTCCTGAATTCTAATGTTGCAAAGAAGAAATAGAAGTTCTGTCTCCCTTCTACCCAATCCACAGTAGTACAGAAGCTGAAGCATCGCTAAAGGTTGCAACGTTGTTTGGTTTTTCATTTGAAATTCTGGCTGCTGCGCCATGCAACTCACACCGCCCTTATGGTAGCTTACAAATAATATGGGATTTCTGCTAAAAAAAAAAAAAATAGTGAGGAAGGAGAAGGAGAAGGAGAAGGAGAAGGAGAAGGAGAAGGAGAAGGAGAAGGAGAAGGAGAAGGAGAAGGAGAAGGAGAAGGAGAAGGAGGAGAAAATACATCATAAAAACAAAAGGAATCAGAATAAAGCTAATAGGGAAAGAATTAAAGGTTTCAGAAACCCATCAGTTAAGCCTCTGCTGGGATTTATCACACAGAAGACCCTGTTTCTAGTGGCAACACATTGGCAAAAGAATCGAAAGAAACAGAGCCTGCTTAGATGATTGTAAGATAAGAAGGAAACTAAGCCCTAAGGATGGGATGCCTAAATTTGGGGTGCATAACTAGACAACTATAAAACAGAAGGAAGGAAAGACAGAAAGCTCTTTGTTGCCATCTAGCTATCATCAGGATTTTTGCAACCCACATCTGGCTCCTCTAAACAAGAAGGAATTCCCTGAGAGATGTTGATGAAAAAAGTTCACACTTTTTTCCATTGACCATTTCTTTCCATTGACCGTTCTTTTGTGATGGGACTCTATCGAATGCTCAGAGAGCTGGATTGGAGAAATCATGACTCCCAAAATGTTCAGGATTCCTAGATACCACCACTCTTTCAGGAGTGTAGAGTGTTATATGTTAATAAGTGGGATTTCCAGGAAGCTGGAATGGCTGTGAAGATATTTGTCTCATCTTCAGGTTGGCTCTTCTCCTGCTCAGAATGAATGTGGACCGCCATTAGGGCGTTGGGGTTTGAGTGGGACCATCTTAAGTTCACGTTCCCCGGTGCAGTGAATTTCTCTGGGTGCCTATCAATCAGCTACCATCTTGCAACCTAAGCTATTTCTGGGGAGAAATGGTTCAGGAAAGAGTATCATATACTGCTTTCAGATCCCGGAGATGAGGTGGCATGTAAGGAGAATTCACAAAGGATCTGCCTTATATTTGGAAACCAAATTTGTAAGGCAGCTGAGGTGATCTGGGGTAGAGTGAGGTGGGAAAAACTGTCCCTGAATTTTTTTTTTTCAAACTTATAGAATAGATATTATACCTGACTGTTTTATTGGTATACTTTCTTTTTTATTTAATTTATTTAAATTTATTACAACCACCCAAGTCTGATGGACTCTGTTTTACGCCAAACTTAACATCTAAACAAGTGTGTGTATTGTTGGATCTTTACAAGCTGTCCACCTCCTCGCTTGCATATCTCAGTGGTCCCATTTTCCTTCTATTTATCATACAAATTTGCTATTAGAGGGAGTGATATTGACTGCTTCCTTCCAGCCCAGAATCTACCAGTATTAACCAGTGGCGTTCTTTCCATTAATGTGCTAAATATGTTACTTCTGCTGTTAAACTAGGTCAGTAGCCAGGCAACCACATTATGGCTTACCTGCAGCTTCTGAATCATAGTGAAGAGGTAATTACGTTATTGCAAGCCAGTTGGACATGTTTACGAACAGGGTTTCCCAACTACAAAGTGACCTTAACTTTAAAAAAAAAAAAGGAACTTTAATTGAATTTATGGGATATTTAGAATTATCTCACAAAAGCAGAGAAAGACCCCTTGGCTCTAGAGGATTCTTAACACTGATGCTCTATATGAGATAGATAGATAGATAGATAGATAGATAGATAGATAGATAGATAGATAGATAGATAAAAAAAGCACAGTATTTGCTTTCATTTCCTGAAATGACCCTAGTCCCCAGAGATAATCATGAAAACAGGTATTTTTACTTGGCTCTAAAGCTGCTCTGAAATTTTGCAGATGGACTGGCTGAAGATCTCTCCTGGCTATTTGGGTGGAGGTGGGCATCTTTTTTGAGATCCAGAGAAGCTATAAAGAATATACAAAGCAACGTTTTCCTTCCCATTCCCACAGTTTTGCATTCACTTGGCAACCAAATTCCTGAGAATTCTCCCTGACCTGATTCCTCCCTCCACAAAAATTTACTAAGTCAAAGGCTGATTAGGTGACCTATTTAATTAATATCACTCTCAGTCATGATGAATCTCGGCTTATAAACTCCATTGTTACATTGTATTTTAAACTGACAGCATCCAATGTATTCATTTAATTTTTAAAATTTTATCTTATAGTACGTCCCCCGCCCCCCCAAGCCCAAAGGATTCTGAACGGCGTGCAACATCGTAAAAAATAAAACCAAAATCATAATAAGAAATAAGTAAATCAGAAGAACTCCAAACCAAAAAATGATCACAATGAATTTTAAAATTTATTATTCAGTGGAAACCAGAGCTTTTTTATCCTAAGACTTAAAGACAGTCAGTTAGAAAAGATTCATGGATGAGTGGTTTCATACAAGGTGACTGAAGTGAGGCTATTATGTTCACAAAGATGGAAAGATTCTGAAGTACCCACAACGGAGGAGTGGACAGTGAAGATGGTAGAACTTGCTGAAATGGCCAAACTGGCTTGCTTGATTAAGGAGGGAACAATAATTATTGTTATAAAAGACTGGAAACCTTTTATGGACTTTTTGCTGAAAATGGACAAAAAAGAATTGGGGATTTGGGGATTTACTGATTAAAAAGGGATGTTTATGGGAAGAAGGGAACCAAGATATGTAATTGGGGAGGTTAGAAACAGCAATAACGACACTAGTTACTGCTGGAAAGAAGATCGGAAGCCGCCTTTTTAGATATCTTCCCCTTTTTTAAAAATTTGTCTCTGTTTCTCACTTTTTATCTTTTTATATCTTTTTCTTTTTTCTACTTTTTTTCTTTAAGTTTCTGTAGTCTTTTTTTAATTCTGTGCAAAATTCTTTTTGAATAAAAATTACATATATAATATATATATAACGAAAACAAAAAATGATCACGAAAAGCTAAACCCCAAGTCAGGGTCCAGAGAAGTGTCTATGTTCAGTCTGCTGGGGCCAAACCATGTTGAAATAAAACAATTTTAACGGTCTTCAGAAATACAGCAATGAGCAGGCTGGGTGTAGTTCTGGGGGGAACGTATTTTGTAGAGTGGGGGTATTACAGAGAAAGGTGCTTGGAGTCTTCATGAGGAGAAGAAACTTATTTTGCATTTACCTGGGAATTAAATCCCAGGTATTTTATTTTCCCTCCCAAATCACATCCAAATATATTACTTCATATTCATTGCCAAACAAATGCACTTCCTATAAAATGTTTACAGCCAATTTACATCTGAACATTTTATTTCAATTTTACTTCTAGGATACTGTTGTATTAGTTAGAAAAAGTGCTACTCAATTCGTTCTGATTTCTGTACTGTATTAGAAATTTACAGCTAATTTGCATTAAAATATTTTACTCCAGCCTCCAAGAAACCATGCTCAACGGTGGCCTCATGACCAATTTTCGTACTATGTCATCATACAGATGGATACAAACTTAAGTCATAATTGGAGTAGATTTTCTAAGATTTGTTCAACTTAATTTAGCTATCACTAACTTATCAACTACTGTGTTTGGGAGACAGTAGTAACTGGTCCCTTACCTTACCATTTTGATTGAGAAGGAAGATGTTCATCCAAATCTCTTTCCAGATTTTGGTTTTCCAAATTTAACAGCCTTTCCCCCCAATATAGAACAAATAGACATTCCTATATTTTTTTTGGGGGGGGGGGAATTAATGAGTAGACGTAACAGATGTTTGCCCTAGATTTCAGCTTTTGTTAATTCACCTTCCCATCACATTCTATTTTTGCCTACAGAATATAATGTGCACACCAGTAAAACATGAGAAAAAATAGCTTTGGTGACACCTTGCTTATAATTGCATTAAATTCTTCATATGACGAATTTGATTAATGTGGATGAAGCTGAACACATTGAACACTGCACAAAAGCCAACCTTCCCTATTTTTAAAGGGTGGACGTTTGCAAGTGTGTAGAAGTATGGTCTCTCTCGAGCCACTTATTCCAAAAAATCCCAACCTTTTTGTGTTATGCAATCTAACCAGTTTTTAATCAGAACATCGTGTACAGTATGGCCACTTCAAGACTGTTTCTTTTGTAGGGTTTTATTAAACTGGCAATGTGTCTTGGGGCAAGGATGAAGGAAAAACACGAAAGTCAGGAAAGTGATGAAAGCTTCTGCATATTTGCCCATGATCTGAGTCAGGAATTAATTTTAAAAAATTCTCCTAGTAGAATTGGAACCCAGGAGGACTAACTGCATGGAAATGTGCACATGTATTAGTGTGTTAGGTTGAGGATCAAGATATGTCTGTTCTCAAATGATAGTCTCTCTGCCAGAGTTGGATGTTCCTTTTTTCATTGATTTTGGGATCTTGGGAGGGGCTGGAAGCCCCCTGGGCTACCGATAGCCCATTCCAGATGTCTGCAGCTGCACGGGGAAAGATAACCAACTCAGGGCCCTGTCTCTGCCCAGAGATCTCTCAATCTGCCTCAACGACTGATCTTACTCTGCTGATGTAGATGAAAATCTGCAGCACAAGAGTTAAATCTGCTATTGGGGGGTCATCAAAGCCTGACATGGCTCGTTCTTCCTATTCCAATGTGAAAAACCAAGCCAGCCTCCCCCAAAATAAAATAAAATCCATCCAGATGCTCATCCACTCAAGCAACATTTGCAACCTCTGGATTGTTTCCCCAGGATATGCTTCGTATTCTGTCCAGAGACAGGATCAACAACCAAGTAAACATAGCAAGGGTGACACACACAAGGGTCTAGGTACATCACAAAGCAACCCGAATATTCTCATTCTAGCAATACATTCCAACTATTGTGCCCCCAGACCTGCAAAGGCAAATGTCTCCATGACCACTCCCACCTTGTGGATTTTATGATTATTTTTTTTTTTTACTTACTCAGAAGCGTTCTTCTTCCGGCATCTTTCTAAACCCCTGCACTCTTACAGAATGCAGGGACCAAGCTGGCCAACTTGAAATGCAGGTTTGGTACCAATCCTTTCCGTTGTTCCCCCCCCCCTTTCTTTTTCTTTTCTTTTTAGTATAAATTAATTCCAGGCTCTAGGGAACGAAAGCGCCATCTGAAAGAGGAGAGCTCGCCAACGGAAATCTGAGAAGCTGCCAAGCTTTAGGGGCAGGTAAATAAGCCATAACCGAAGACATAAATGAAAGCCGGAGCTTTCTGTCGGAGAAATGTTGCAACAGGTGAAAGCTTTGGATATATATATATATATATATATTTACAAATCTTAGGCACAAGGGATCCGGCAATGGCTCAACCTGGTGTAATAGGACATGCAGGTTGCTAGCTGTTGCAATGGTATTGCAACAGTATCTCCATTAAAAAAAAAAAAAAGGCAGAGAGACAGCATGGTAACAAATTTCTTCTAGGGAAGCATCTTAGGATTGCTAACTGGGTGGAAATATTGATTGCGCTTTGGGTTTTGAAGGGGTTTCCCCCTCCCGCTTCTCTCTAGCACATTTACTAAGAATAAAAGTCCTCTCCAGAAATTCCTTTTTTTCTTTCTTTTTGCTAAGTTTATATTTCTTTTGCACGTCAGCCTTGCTTTAATCAGATTATCTTTGACCCCTATGATGGAAAAGTAGGAATTGAATTTTGAAGCCCCTCTTCCTTTCTTCACACCCACTTTCGCCACAGCCTGTCAAATGTGAAAATAAGTAAAACACACCACAGAAACAGAAGGGGATACAGGGAGTCCCCGGGTTAAGAACGCCAGGTTTACAGACAACCCATAGTTAAGAACGGAGCCTATTGTAGCAAAGGTCGAGTTAAATACACAATAATTTGAGTTAAATACACAATGATTTGAGTTTATTTATTTATTTATGCAAGTTATATGGCCGCCCAACTCACTCACGGTGACTCACAATTCATTATACAATACTACTGATGCAGTATTATACAATAATACTGTTCCGACTTATATACAAATTCAACTTAAGGACAGATCTTGGGAACGGAACTCGTTCTTAAACTGGGGACTACCTGTAATGTATTCCTCATGGGGGAAAAAGAAGAGGGAGCAATGATAATTGCCCTACTTCTGGCATTCTTACTTTCTTTTTTTCACATGTATCACCTACTTGTACCCTATATGAATGACCAGAAGCAGAGATGTCCAGGAGGGGTGTCAGAAAAGTCAAGATGGTAGTTGCAACCACATATTGAAAGTTCTGTCCCTTTTTTATGTGTGTTGCACCGACAACGCATGTAGAAAAAGGCACGGCTTTGGTTGTGTGGACACAGCTGCCGGCTTGAATGTTTGACATCTCCTGCCTCAATGCCCTTTACTTATTTTATCTGATCCACTTTCCGGGTCTTCTTGTGATAGGTCTGTTCTGTTCAGAAAGGGTCACCCGGTTCATTCCTTTTTTAATGCAAGGCACAGATTTTTAAAAATGTCCACTGAGTTGTTTACCTCTGTTTCCCTTACATTTCTAAAAGTTAACTTTTAATTGGGTATCTCAATTTTCCACCATTTTTAGGTCCAATTCAGAATACAGTGGAACCTCGGTTTACGAACTTAATTCGTTCCGTGACTCTGGTCGCACCCCGAATTGGTCGCAACCCGAAGGAAATTTCCCCATAAGGTTCAATGTAATTACCGTTAATCCATTCAGGCGTGGAGGACAGGGAGGCAGCTATTGCTTGGAGGGAGAGTCCCCCTCCCTACGACTATGTGTCAGGGGCGGAAAATGGCCGTGGACCACGTGTCAGGGGCAGAAAAATGGCTGCGGACCACGTGTCAGGGGCAGAAAAATGGCCGCGGACCATGTCACGGGAGGGAAAATGGCCGCGTATCCTGTTCGTACCCCGAGGCGGAGTTCGCAAACCGAGGTAAATTTTTGCGGCCGGAGCTGGTCCTAACTCAAAAAGTTCGTTAACAGAGGCGTTCGTAACCCAAGGTAACACTGTATTGACATTACACTTTAAAGCTTGGGATAAGATAATTTGAAAGATCTCTTTTATGCACATAATCCAGCCTTGGAAACTCTTGTAATCAACAGTACGGCTTCTTATTAAATTATTTGACAGTAATGTAGCAAATGTTTATTTATCTATACTGTCCACACAACTTTGCAAGGTCATGGACTTAAGAGGTGACCTATGGATAATTTTAATACTGGGACTAATCAGACCAAATCAAACCAAAATCTTTATTTTGATCACTGACCAACGTAGCCTCACAAAATCAACCCAACAATTTGATTAGAACAAAATAGTCAAAACCAGAAACTCTGGGCTTGAATAAGACAAAACTTTTATTTCTGCTTATACTATAATTCTTAAAATTAAAACAACTATTGTTAGTACTGATACTCTGTAATTCCCATTAAACCTATATTTATAACTATAAACTGGTGGTTTGGCCTAAGATACATAATCTGAGAAGAAAGACTTAAATCTAAAATTTCCATATTTATGAAGTTGGAGGAGCAATCACCTCTCATCTGATTTTATTAGCAACATAAAGAAATTTGGCAATGTCCAGAGGGATAGACTCTGGAAGATTCAATAAAAAGAGTTGCATAGAAAATAAATTGATAACGGTTTGGATATTTTATCAAATGAGGGGAAATAAAACGGACTCTAATGTCCTTATAAACCATCGGTATAATAAAACAAGAGCAGTAGATTCTACATCACTTGTATCACATAACCATAATAGAGTGGCTATTTTGTGCTTCAGTTTTACAAAACCCACATCCGAATGTCTTAATTTGAAAAGTCTTTAATAGGCCCTTTCAAGAAATAAACGTTGGCAAGAAATAAATTTTTCCGCAACAAATGAGTACTGATCGTCAATCTTGAAATTTACTAAGTCCTCTTAGTACCTATGGGTATATATTAACTTACTTATATACGTTATTGTTTTATAGGATTTATATGGCTGCTGAACTTGCAAAAATGGTACTTTGGACAGCATACAGCAATTAGAAAAAAGAGAAAAAAACCCTACAATATCCTCAATGACCGAAACCACAAAAAATCAATAACAGCAACAACAAAAACACACACAGTTGGGGCACAACAACATATATTATACCTCCTAGGATAAGCTCATCAAATGTCTTGGCCCCAATGCCTGAGCGCCATTACATTTCTAGATGAACGTGCAACTGCACTGTAAAATTCAAATCTAACCCAATCCTTTATTACAGTCAGTGACCAGATGTAGGTACAATTTAGTAACAATATTACAGGGGGAAAAGAGGAAAAGGTTGCCGAGCAATTTATACAATATCAGACCATATTTAAACTACGTAAGGCAGCGAAAATGGCAAGAAATACTTAACGGTTAAGTAAGTACAAAGCTATATTGCTGTCGAACAGCCTAGTAGAATATTAAAATACCAGTATATTAAAACATTGAGATAATTAAAACCATGGAGATAAAATGCAGAAGTGTACCCTTTGTGAAGTTCTACCTGGAATACTTTGAGCGTAATTGATGAGGGTTACTTAATACTTACTTAGTTGTTTATTATAATCATAATTTAGGGTAATATAAGAGGAGGAGAGAGAAGAAGAGAAAGAAATATCAAATAGTCCAAGGGCGTTGAGCCTGAAGGTTGAGTCTGAAGTTAACTGTTGCCTAGTTTTAACTGCTGCAATGATGAATTTAGCTAGCATGTGGGTAATGTCACCATCTGAGTCTGAAAGGAGGTAGCAGGTATGGAAATTGTCCGTTTTACCCAGCACTCCAGTAAAAGGAGAGTTATAACATGTTCAACTTGTTTGGTAGAACTTACAGGAAAGGAGGACACGTTGGATTGTTTCAAGTAAAACTGAAAAACATGGTGGGAGAGTGGCTTTAAGAACATGCCAGCAAATTCTATCTCCATAGATCTCTTGCTAAACTTATATTCTGCATTTTTATGTTTGCCTTAGCAGACTCTCCTGTCTTTTGCTTTCAGTCCTTTCTCCACTGGTTAGCAGGATCCTGGTTTCCCAGGATTCAATAAAATGCCACATCGTACCTTTCTTCCTGCCTGCCTGCATCCAGAACTGACATTTTCTTTTCAAAGCAAAAGCTGATGTATGTGGAAGTGTCATTTACTCCCAGAGCGGCCTTCAAGTCACTCCAAGGGTCCATGGTGAGAAAGAGACTTGAATCTGGGTCTCCTCAGTTCTGTTATAGGGACCTCACAACAACTTAAACTTTACACTAATATAGAAGTGTTTATTTTAGAAAAGGATGCTGGGAATGAGAGCCGGTTTGGTGTAGTGGTTAAGGCACCAGGCTAGAAACCAGGAGACCATGACAGTTCTAGTCTTGCCTTGGTATGAAGCCAGCTGGGTGACCTTGAGCCCTAGGAAGGAGGCAGTGGCCAACCACTTCTGAAAAAACCTTGCCAAGAAAACTGCAGGGATAGTCCAGGCTGTTGCCAGGAGTCAACACTGACTTGAAGTGTTGGGAAACTGGAAGAAAGAATCCCAACAAGGCAGTCTTGATGCTGGTGGAAACATCATTCAGGTACACCACTGTATACTTGTATATATGTAAACTCTTTAAGCGTTTGGATCAAGATTGTCACCTTCTTAAAGACAAGCCTAGGTGTATGTGGGGCCTCCTTTAAACCCCATTCCTGAATCAGCCAGGGTCCACAGATATATCAGTGGCTCTGCGGGTATGAGTAGATGATACATTCTTGGAAGCTCTTTTATGCATTGATTATTATCTTCCTGAAGAAGACTTCAGAGAGAACCACTGATCACCAAGTTCTGAATTTATAAGACATTTCCATCTTTTATATATGTTTGTTTGTATTCTTCACCCAACCAATTCTGCTAGAGGGCTTTTGCCCAGCAAAACTAGAAGCTTGGCAAAAATCCTGAGTGGCTAACTAGGAACGTGATCTAATATGCCCAAAGATCAGTCCCTGGGAGGTCTAAGAACAGTAATGGGCAAGCAGTATGTAGCAAGAGGGCAGTGAGGCTGATGTAGATTTTGCTCTGTACCCATTATTTTTTCAACTTGTATGCTCAACTCACAACATGACTATGGGCAGCTTATAAGTAAATTTAAAAACCATCATAAAAACAATACATATCAAAAAGAAATAGAACAGGCTAGCAACGGAAGGCACCAATCAATATACCACTATGCCCTTTAGAGACAGACTCACCCAACGCTCTGCCCAATGCCCCAGGGAACATCAAGTCTTCAGTGACTTACACCATGGCTATCTGAATTGTCCCACAGGGAGGGCCTGTAACCTTCTCAAGGTGTTCAGACTGGATGGGCAGGTGAGTTCTAGTCCCACCTTAGGCACAAAGCCAGCTGGGTGACTTTGGGCCAGTCCCTCTCTCTCAGCCCTAGGAAGGAGGCAATGGCAAACCACTTCTGGAAAACCTTGCCAAGAAAACTGCAGAGACTAGTCCATACAATTGTTGGGAGTCAACACTGACCTGAAGCCACAAAACAACCCCCCCCCCCCAAGACTTTTAACTAGGGTCAAGTCACTGACTATGTTTAACCCACTGCTAATTTCTCAGATATATTTTTAAGCAATTGCTAAAACATTGCTTACAGGTTTTGAGTTACATCCTATTCATAGCTACTCAGAATATGCAAAAGAACTGCAATCACAGGGGATATTTAGTTGTTATGCTTTCCTGTCATTCTTCCATGGAGCAGTGAGCAGTTCTAGGAATGGATTTATTCATTTATTTATTTGTTGCTTCATTCGTATGATTTCTATAGTTGCCCATCTCACCAGCTGTGACTCTGGGTGGTGAACATAACATTAAAAACCATCAGAAACAAAAGAAAAACAACAACGAAACCCAAAATATATAGTAATAATATAATGGTGCCCGAGGACAATCTCACCAAAGCCATACAACAACAGTCATACTATAAAATCACATGGGCAGCAAGAACCTCTGATCTTCAAAGATCTATGAAACGTCAGCTGGTGACATTTCTTCCACGGCTAACCCTTCTTTACTTCATTTGAGGACAGGGATGGAAGAAGTCTGACCTTGTCCCTGCAAACCTCCTATTTAAAACTGAGATAATGCAACCACAGTTCACATTCAGAAGATCCCAGACTTGTGGCACAGATAGGTGGACAAATTCCTGCCTGAAAATCTGACTACTGCAGTCAATCAACACAACCCTGGGATAGACCCTAGGTTACCTCCTATGTTCCTATCCATGCAAATTATCCCAGATCCAATCCCTGGTTCCTCCAGATAGGTGTCTAGGTAGGACAAGATGCCTTAGATCTGAAGGGTGGCTGTCAATTAGTGTAGACAACCCAGGGGTAGATGAACGCAGTCATTTTCTAGATTCCTTTCAGGAAAAAGTATAACTCAGTGATGGAGCACATACTTTATATGCACAGGACCTGTTGTTCAATCCCTGGCATCTCCAAGTAGATCCCAAGAGATTTTTAAGTAGGACTCAGAAAATCATCCCACACCCTGGAGAATGGCTGGGAGGGGTAGGTAATATTAAGCTTCAGATGATGAAAACAATATTAGACAGCCTCCTAAAATGCTACTAACATTTCCCCCCCCTCCCAGCGATTGTACTGACTGTACTTGGAGCCAATTTGATTACAAAGGATGCTTTTGGATTTTTTCAGGCAGTGATGGGAGTTGTAGTTCACCCTTTGGAGATCCAGTTTGGTGTAGTGGTGAAGGCATCAGGCTAGAAACCAGGAGATGGTGAGTTCTAGTCCCACTTTAGACACAAAGCCAGCTGGGTGACCTTGGGCCAGTCACTCTCTCTCAGCCCCAGGAAGGAGACCATGGCAAACCACTTCTGAAAAAACTTGCCAAGAAAACTGCAGCGACGAATCAAGGTGGTTGCCAGGAGTCAACAATGACTTGAAGGCATCACCACCACACCACCACCGCCACCAACAGTCACTCTTTTATCTCCCCTCCCCCCCAGGTATTTTAACTTTCAAAGCTATAGGAAGTAGATATTTGATGTTTCCCCACTCCTTTTCACTTCCTTTTATTCCTACTCCCCATCTTAATGTGCTGATCAAAATTTGGCTCTTCTCCAAATTTTACAGAACTCCAAATGCTGTCATGCAGCTCTTGGCATTCAAAACCCCTTTTAAATACTTGCTTTAAAAAACAGAAATTGCACATGTCTATAATTTTTTTTTTTTTAAGTAGAAAATGCATACTGAAATAATATCCAGGGGGAGAGCTGTGTTAGCCTATAGCAGCAAAGCCATCAATGGTTTTCTAGCACCTAAAAGATTGACTTGTTTCTGGTATGAGGGTTTTGTGGATTACAGATCCAAACACATGCTGGTTTTTAAGGCAGGGCTTTGCAGAGTTGCACCCATGGGTGCCGATGTGACCACTGGCACTTCTTTTCAACCAGACTTCTTGCATATTTAATTTTTACAGATTCCCTTGATTACGAAAGAAAAAAGGCTGATAACAAATGAGAAATTAGCCTGCCGCAAAGTGAAATGTCAGCCTCTTGCATCATTTCTATTTTTTTATCTCAACAGAACATTGGAAAGAAATCATGTAAAGGGGCTTGGGACTCTCTGTGGCAGCATGACAATTGTCCGGGAATGGAACAGAATAAGGCCAAAACTGGAGTGGGGTGGGAGAAAGATTAAGTTTCAAAACTGGGGAGAAAAAAAAGTATCTTATTTTCTCCAATTTCTCTCTATGGGAAGAAAGTTAGACACCTGCTTGGAATGTTGGTAACTGCTCTATTCTAAGCCCCCCCTTCCTCTTGATCACATGACCCAGAACACAAAGTATGCAGCTGTGCACACATGTGCACACACATGCACCTGTATAGTGTGTCAGTGAAGAGCAGAAATGGAAACACCCAGAGGCAATATATACCAGTGTTCCTCAACATCAGCAACTTGAAGATGGGTGGACTTCAACTCCCAGAATTCCCCAGCCAGCCTGCTGGCTGGGGAATTCTGGGAGTTGAAGTCCACCCATCTTCAAGTTGCTGAGGTTGGGGTATATCTACTCACCCTGACTGACCTTCATCCACATACACCTGAGTAGTGCCTAGGGAGAAAATGCACACATACACTCAAGGAGGTGTCCACGGGGAAAGCTCAAGGGGCTAGTGACAAAAGCAGGCTCATGTCATTGCAACACACGCTCCGTCCCCTGTACCCATGTTTTGACATCGCACAGCTGTACCAAAGGCATAGAGCGTGTCTTGCAACGGCACCACGTTGCTTTTATCATGTCCACGACAGCCTCAAATCCTGCCCGTGCAACCTCCCATTTCATGACACCGAAGAAAATACAGAAGTTCCTAGGTCTTCTCCGGCAGAGACTGGACAGAATTCCGGAAGCCAGGCTGTGCAGGCTTCCCCTAACTTGTGATTCTTTCCAGCCCACTGGAGTGTTGGAAGAAATGTTGCAAAGGGACTCAAGGTTTCAGCTCTCTGCCTGGCTTTGGGGCAACCAGCAGGAGAACACTTCCAAAATGGAATAGAATGGGACCTAATTTAATGCTGCAGGGAGAAACCGCCGAAAGAAAGACTGAATTTAAAAATTGGCCGGATCCAGCCAGAACTGCAAAGGAAAAGAAACTGAACAATTTCCCTGATTCAGGCATCATCCCTCTGGGAGGGCAGTGAGTCTGTGACTTGGAAAGTCGGCAACTGCTCCTTTCTAAGCCCTTCGGCCCCCCTGGTCATATGTTCCAGTGCAGAGCTATTAATGGAGTGGAAAGAATTCTGGGACCCCTGTTCCACAGCCTTTCCTTGCCTTGTTTTAGTCCCAGGTCTGCATCTGACACCCAACATAGCAATAGAAGAGAATATGTGTAGCTCAGGGTTGAACTGTGGAGTCCTTGGGGTTCTCTGAGCTTGGCTGTTTTCTTGCAAATGCTTCATTACCCAGCCAGGTAACATCTTCAGTGCTAGCTGGGTAATGAAATGTTTGCAAGAAAACAACCAAGCTCAGAGAACCCCAAGGACTGCACCCAACATAGCTTCATTGGCATTCTTAGTCAATCAAAACCATGGGTGGCTGGCTCTCAGTGGTTTGTTTTGTAACATGGCAACAGGCCCTCCCAAAAAGAGAGCAGTGAGCTGGGGCTAGAGAGTTTCTTTCTCTCTTATTTATCTGTTCAATCGTGTCCAATTCTTGGAGACTGCCTAAACAAGTCCCTGCAGTTTTCTTGACAAGGTTTTTCAGAAGCGGTTTGCCATTGCCTCCTTCCTGGGGTTGAGAGGGAGTGACTGGCCCAAGGTCACCCAGCTGGCTTTATGCCTCACGGTCTCCCAGTTTCTAGCCTGATGTCTTAACCACTACACCAAACTGGCTCTGGGGCTGGAGTTAGGATTCCCCTATTTGCTTTCTAATGAATGGGCAGTCTGTGATTTGTTATACCCATGATGAATAAATGTTTTAGGGGCAGACATGTCATGGAGCGGCAACGGTTAGATCTCTCCGTTCCCATGCTGATGTAGGCTTTTAGATGAAGAGGGATTCTGCTTTCTTCCCCTCATGTCACACATGTTGATTTATGGATTTACTGGATCTTATCCTGGCCTATCCTGGAAATGTTTGGGGTCAAAGGCAGAATACCAAGGACCAGTGTGGGGCAGTGGCCTTGGGGAGATCCAGGTTCAAGTCCTTCCTTCAGCCAAGGAAGCTTCCTGGGAGATTTTTGGCCTGTCACCCCATAGTCTGTATGGGGTAGTGGGGAAGTTGCTGCATTAGGAGGGGACTCTGGTTCTGATCCTCATGGAAATGCAAAAACTCCCTGGAGGACCGAGCCAGTCTTTCTTAGGCCCAGAGACAGTGTGGGGTAGTGATGAAGCTGCTGATGGACTAAGAGAGGGAAGACCTCGGTTCTAGTCCATCCTCAGCCCCAGAAATTCAGTGGAGGACTTTGGACCAGTCCTTCCTTCTCAGCCCCAGGGCCAATATGGTGTAGTGAAGAAGCTGGACTAGAAGAGGGAGACTCAAGTTCACATCCTCCCTCAACCATGGAAACACCCTAAGGTATTTGGGGCCAGTCACCTCATCTTTCGAGCCCCACTTACCTCAAAGCTTGTGGGAATAAAATGAAGGGTGATCCCCCTGTAAATCTGGAGGAAGGGCAGGATGTACATCTAACGAACAAACAAAAAATAATAATCTTTCTCTGTTACAGGATGAACTTGAAAAACAGCATTTTTGTCATGGTAGCAAATCAGATTAGAGGAAAAACAACTACTGGCCAAACTGGACCGAATGATACTGTCATTCTAGGGTGTGTTTTGTATTTCCATCTCCAATATCAGATCCCTTTCCCTTCCCTTCGTTGACCCATTTGTCCATCCATGAAAATATGCACGTTCTTGCAAGAATTGTTTGCAAAGTCTTGGCTTCCTATCCATGCAATTGTGTCTTGACTTACACTATCAGGGCTTGGAAAGAAACGCTTGCTTTACAGTCGTTTGCCAAGTAATGGGTAGGAAAGAAATCTGCCTCCCAGAAATGAGGCAACTGGTCTCATCTGATGCAATGAAACTGCAAAACGATCTGAACTGCAACGGGAAAGCAGTCAATGACCTGGGAGCACTTTAAAGATTGCTGTCAGGTTTACACCACATGGAAGACCGTGCAGCCAGAATCCAAGGGGAGGAAGAGAAGCAGATTGAGGAGGAAGTGGTGATCTTATCAGAACTGCTCTCCTCCTTAAGCCAATGTAAAGAATGAAATGAAAACCCTGAATTAGACTGAGTTTTGCCAAGTGTCACCTTGGAACAATATATACCCCAAGCTTTGAATTATCTTTAATCGTTTGCCTTGGTATAAATAGAGAATCTTGAAAACTTGTTTATAGTGAGATCATTAAGGTGGAGTCTGAATGCTTTAACATGCTTCTTCCTGAATTTCTCACCACCTGGGCTGAGTTGTTATTTATCTGACACGCTATCTTTCCTTTCCTTTCCTTTCCTTTCCTTTCCTTTCCTTTCCTTTCCTTTCCTTTCCTTTCCTTTCCTTTCCTTTCCTTTCCTTTCCTTTCCTTTCCTTTCCTTTCCTTTCCTTTCCTTTCCTTCCTTCCTTCCCTTCCCTTCCCTTCCCTTCCCTTCCCTTCCCTTCCCTTCCCTTCCCTTCCCTTCCCTTCCCCTATCCATCCCCTCCCTTCCCCCTATCCTTTCCTTTCCTTTCCTTTCCTTTCCTTTCCTTTCCTTTCCTTTCCTTTCCTTTCCTTTCCTTTCCTTTCCTTTCCTTTCCTTCTTCTCCACAATCTCTGACAATATCATTCAAACAAAAGAGCACCCAATT
Source organism: Python bivittatus (assembly GCF_059951505.1). Taxonomy (NCBI): domain Eukaryota; kingdom Metazoa; phylum Chordata; class Lepidosauria; order Squamata; family Pythonidae; genus Python; species Python bivittatus. The sequence goes on from NW_028277056.1 coordinate 6,542,310, forward strand.
TGATTCCATGCGTGCTTAAAAAATAAACAGCTTGTCTTTGTATGTCGACCCTCAGCGCTCTACAAATATTACATGGCCTGCCCCCTGGATGAAGGCACTAGATAGCACTTTGGAAACAGATTCTTGCTCCAAACTAGAGTATGCTCTTTGACTAGGTTCCCGCGACGGGCAAAGGCATAGAACAGCTGCCTATAGCTCCAGAGCTGCTCTGGGCTCCCAATTCTGCTTTCTGTAGTCCTCAGAAGCCCATCTACTGAAGTTTACTGAAAACTGATGGCATCATCTGCCTTTTGAGGTGGTGAAGAAATGCAGAGAAGATGCAAATCCTGAAACAGGCAGACTGTCGGCCTTGTGAGGTAGTCCAGAGAAGAAGCACACCCAGATGAAATAATTCTACTGCATTGTAAGGTTGCATTAACAGAATCTTGCAGATCTGAAAGTACATCTCTTCCCCCTTGTCTTTACAGTCCAAGAGACTAGGGAGGTCCCTTCTGAGACATTTGCCATGCCCCCATTCCTGCTGTGGCCTAAGGTACCTCTTATCCGACCATTCCCCTGGCTATGGCTCTTCTCCCTGTCTCCCAAGGTCATTCCCACATACCGTTACACAGATTACATTTAAAACAAGAACACTGTAGACTCCTCACCATGAAGTTCTCTCGAAAGTTTGATGTGGCCAAGAGCATGAGATCATTTAGTTCAGTGTTTCTTAATATGTGGTCTGAGGACCCCTGAGATATTGAAGATATTTGCAAAAATTTAAAACAAGGCCATTCTTCTCATTTTTATTTTTATTTGTTAAAATATATAGGGTTTTTTTCATGAAAAATATTTTATTTCTGTTAATATCTCATGGGTTTAATATTGTTATTTTTGCATGATTCAATAAACAAATGTATCTATTCTACAAATAGATCACTTGCAAATATTCTACAGATGCATCAATTTTAATTTTTAATACAGTAAATATTGATAAATATACAAACAAAAGCTCTTTTGGGGTCCTCCATAATTTTTAAAAGCGGGAAGGGGTTCTAAGAGCAGAAAGTTTCAGAAACACTGCTCTACTTCATTTATATTGCAACTTCACTCTGTAGGAAACTCTGTCATCCAGACAGATCTCAGACCCAGGCCTACCTGGTTTTGTCACAAATGCTCAGCCCACATCCTAGAATACAAATGCTTCCTTTGTCCCTTGAAGATTGTCATCCCAAGCAACTGCCTGGACTACTGGCCCTGCCTTGGTCTTCTAGGGTTTCATTGGCAACCTGTTGAGGACCACCTGTTGTGGGTGGGGCTGAAGGCAAGTACAAAAATACTGTAGGTTTGGCCACCAATTCAGTGGCTGACATCCTATTTTCTCTTCTTGTTGACATCTTCCTGTCCCTATTTCTTTCTCCTTTTGCAGGAGGCTGTCACAGAAGGGACAGATCTCTCTTGCCAGATGTCTGAATTGGTTGCCTGCAGAGAACTTGTGAAATGAGGACAAGGGCTGCTACAGCCTGAGGGATGCCTGTTGCCTGCCATGACCCATGGCAGGATTTCCAAGGCGCAAATGACTCAGTATCACATTTTTAGACATGCCAGCTGTGGACATTTATTTTCCTCTTAAACAATAAAGCATATGGTGTCATCTTGCTTTCTACCTGAAATTCTTTTCTTTTCTTTTTTTAAAGAGACACTGATCAGTGGAAGGAAAACTCACTCTTTTTGGAATAGCGTGATTCATGTTACTTGTCACGCTGAAACTGCTGTTGTCTATGAACTACCCACAGAAGCATCCACAGGAGTGTCACACATGGTAAAATGGGGTGGGGTTCCAACTGTGAGGTCGTGGCTGCCAACTTGACTTTTATGATCCTGCACAAACACCCCTGCGTGTAAGTGTGTGTGTGTGTGTGTGTGAGAGAGAGAGAGACCAAGAGAGAGCAAATAGGAAGAATGAAAGTATCTTGGAAGAGACTACTGTTGACTGAAAACATGAACAGCATCAGATTCCATCTTGAACAGCCTCAAAGAAATTCCCCATTACCTGCCCTCCTTTCTAAAGTATCCATCGTGTCACACACATATATGCAAAGTGACTCACACAGACATACAGCAGAGTTTGAGGATGCTCATTAGCTCACAAGAGGGGTCTATAATCTGAAGAACTATTAAGTTCTTCTTCTAATTAAGGAGATATTTAATTTTCTTGAGGGATGGAACCAAAGGTTTTCCCCCTCCCCACTCGACTGACAATCTATTTCTTTGAGTGATCAGACCTGGTGTTGGGGTGGGGAGGAGGAAAACTTTGTAGTCAACCTCCTCTAAAGGTTTATTTCAGCTTCATATTCTATGTCCTGTGTGGTTGTAACAGATGGCACAAAGCTCCATCCAGCTGAGCCAACCCACTTGCAGATAACCGGTTGTCACCTACTTGATGGGAGAAAAGATTGCTTTCTTCACATCAGAGTTGATTTCCTGGTGATTTTATGGACATGACCATGGAGCTTTCTTGGCAAGAATGGAAAAAAGGGAATAAAAAATTAATTAATTAATTAAAAATAAGAATTAGAAAATGTGGTTTGCCATTGCCCCCTCCCGAGATTTTTTTCTTCCTGATGTGGGAAGTTTCCCATCAAAAACTAATAAGTTTGGACCTTTTTGAGATCAGCCAAGGTCAATGAGATGCTCCATCTAGATGGATCCTTGTCTGTGGCTAGAAGGGAAGTGTAAAAAGTTGCAGATCCATCTTGTTGTAAGACCAAGTTGTAAAAGACCTTTTAAAAAAACCAAAAACTATCCTAAGAGACAAAGAACCCTTAGCAATCTAATAATTCTTTTTCAAGTCGGTAACTTCTCTGATGATATAAATAAGGCTGCTCTAATTTTATAAATGCATACACATGGAGCATTTCTGTGTTTTTCTTCCTTACTCCAAAATACGTTTGGGGGAATCAATCCAGATTTATTCTTTTTCATTCATTGATTCATTGATTCATTCATTTATTCCTTTAATACAACTTTGAGGCCACGTAACTCCAGATGACTCTGGCAGCTTACTTTTTTTTTTTTTTAAAGTAAGAACAATAAAAAGAAAGCAACAGATCATAAGTATCCAGAAGACAAACTTCAAATAACAATAAAATATCCTATGGGGAATCACAGCTACCCTGTCTCAAGGCCTAGGAGAACAGCCAGATTTTCAATGACTTTCTGAATGTCGAGGGTCTCCAGATGTGGCACTTTGCAAAGGAAAAAAAAAAACCCTGTGAAAATGTATATGGGTTGCATTTTCCTAAGAAAACTATAAGGAAGTGTCAGCCCTTTGAGGTAGTCCAGACCAGGAAACCAAAGTCATGCAGGTGAATGCTACTTTTATTATAAGGTTACGGTAACAGATTCTTGCAAGTCTGATTGTGCCTCCCGCTCTTTATCTTCAAGAGAACTAGGGCGGGTCAAGTCTGAGGCTCTTTCTCAGATTACATTTCTGCTTTGGATTCAGATTTCTCTTATCTGACCATTGTCTTGGTTGTGGCTCTTCTTCCTCTTCCTCAGGGTTATTCTCACACCCCATTACATCAAGAGAGGATTCAGTCTAATTCTGATTCTCTTGATCCTGCCTTCCCTTGGTCTAGATCAGATATTGGATCTTTCCATTTAAGTGTTGTTTTTTTTAAGTACACGATTGCAAATTAATTTGGCTCTGCTACATACACATACATCTATATGTACACAGAGATGGACAGATATTTGTGGGATTCCATTTCACCTACCAATCACAGACTGCAAATCTTGAAAAAAACTTGAAAAAAACACACTTTACACATATGCAAAAGCCCACCTGTCATTTTGCACATGTGTAAAGTACAAAACGTGTGGATATGAGAAATCCTTTACTGAGGACCACGTTGCTTGCGTTTACCAACTGCAGAGATGCAAAAGCAGAAATATGGATAATGAAGGGGACTTGTATAATAGGTGCTTTATATTTTGACTTTGGGAGAATTCATCAAACCCAGTTGCTGAGACTTAAGGCCTTGGCATCAATTTGCAGTACCTTTCAATAGTGTGCAACAATAGCTTTCATGCAAAAAGTGGATTAAATTGTTCGATTAAAGGTGATCCAAAATGTGCTTGTTTCCCTGTACAAAAGAAATAAAATAAAAATTCTTGACATAAAGGATTTATGGAGGACTATTGCCTCCCGCTCTCGCGATGACCTCATTCCTTTAATAAAGATCTTGTTTATGACAACATTACCTCATAGTACTGGAGAGATGGATACCTTTTAGAAAGATTGTTCAGGTGTCCCTGAATTCTTCATCTCTAAAAGCTCTGATTATAACAGCTACCAGTTCCCGCATTTTGCATCCTATAACTGCAATGTTGTATCCAGGTTCTAAAAATAAATGAAATCTACGGCCAACAGGCCACCTAATCACTGGAGAATTCTCACCATTTAGGAGATACGACAATCGTTCCTAATTGCTTTTCTCAAATAAAAGGCAAATATTTAAAGTACATTGCACTTTTGATGCATTTAGTTGGCAGTTTACTCAGGGCACCCAGCCAGAAAGTGATCAGACCATATTTAGGATGGAGAGGGGGAGGGATCAAATGAACCCATGTGCAGGATTTTATTTCATCCAATGTTCATTCTGACTTAGTCCCAAAATCTATTTGTATTAGAGAAGACAGCTTATTTCCTAATATACTGTAGTACTTTGAACTAGGACTGATACATTTTGGCAGATGAAAAAGTATTTCCTGTTTTGGCAGTTTTAAGGTCCTATACAAATTGAAAATGGGCTTGGAATTGTTCCTTAATGCAAAAAACACTGCCCTTACTCTGAATGTAATTTGTTTGCCCATTGCATAAGTTTCATGCAACAACATGGCTTCCTGACACCACCCAGAACTGATGAGGCCAAGTGAATAAGGATTATGTAGTTAGCTCTCAGTTGCCTTCATGTATTTCCCTTCCTCGCTATTGACTTCATACATTTTCTTTACTCTCAGCTGACTTCATTTGATTTTGGTTTGGGTTCTGTAATATCATGCCTAGGGAAAAAGTTAGAAGGGAGAAAAGGAAGTACTGTACTTACTGCCTAGTTACTGTAAGGAATGTCCTATCACAAAATGTTTATTCTGGTTTGTTTATATGGTTGTTCTGATTTTTTTTTAATTGATTGCACACTCCCTGGAGTTGCAATGAGTTGGGCGGCAAATTCTTCAAATATGTAAAATAAATAGATAAAAATGAGATGATGGATCTTCAAGATACGGCTTGAAGAGCAGCTTAGAGAACAGAATGGAGAATAAGACCAGGTGCCATAATATCTAAAGGCCATCTCCATATTTTGATATTAAGAATGACAATTCTGATGCCTATTGGCAGTCCTCTGTAACAAAGAGTACATCCTTCTCTCTCTCTTCAGACATACTTTCATGCCATAATCTAAAAAAGGAGCAAGTTAGGTCCAACTCCGTGTCATCTCAAATCCACCAAAGAAGTTTCATCTACCTACCTATTCCCAGATGTTAGTAAAACCCAAGAGGACTTGTTTTCCATTAGCCTTCTCTAATGATACCCTCCAAATGGGCTCAACCACACCTTCCATCAACCTAGTCAACATGGCTAATGATCCAATATATCTGGAGGACATCCCATTTCAAGTTCTACAAACCATTTCAACCATGTTTATGAACCTCAAATGTTTCCAGGAAGACTAATTCTCTATATGACCAGTTGTAATCATTCTTTTTCCACCCAGCTGCCCCTGACCCAGATTTATTTAAAAAAACAAAACAAAACAAGGATACTTTCAAAAGGATATTTAAAGTCTTCCTTCTAAAACTAAGATAATCTTCTCTAACTGGTGGCTTCCATTTGCTTTGGAGTATATTTTTTTATAAATCCCAGTTTTCTGATAGGAGGTAGAAACTGTAGTCCAACACATCTTGAGTATCCAAGCTGGAGAAGGCTTGCCTGTAGAAATACCTCACGGATAGTTGTAGGGCTGCCCAGAAGCAAATAAAAATTAACTTGCAACGTGTATCCCAGCTACTCCCAGCATACCGTTTTGTTTTTTAGAACTTGGCTGAGGTATCTGGTTGGCCACTATGGAAAACAGGATGCTGGACTAGTTCTCTGATGGAATAAAATTGAAACTCAACAGCGGTGTTCACATGCAGGCTGTCAGCCCCACTAGATAGACCAGGTCAGAAAATCAATTCCACAGGAAGACTAGAACCATATTAACTGAGATTAGGTATAATAACAGAATCTTGCAAGCCTGATTGTGCTTCCCCTCCTCTCCTCCCTCTTATACCCTACTGAATCAGGGAGGAGTCTGCCTGACTCACTTCCAAATGCTTTCTTGCTTCCTAGGACTTGAATAATGTTTCAGCCCCCTTTGCTTAGGTAATACTTGTGGCCTATTTCCCTCAAGGTCATCTCTCTGACTCTTTGCACATGCTAACTTAAGAAGCCTGAAAAATAAGAATAGACATATTCTTATCTTATAGACTCTCGCCCCCACCCATGGTTCTTCAACCAAGATTTGTAGCCTGTTGGGTCCTCTGAGCCCCAAATGATCACCATGATGGGTTTCTGGAAACTATGACTTCTACCCATGGTTTATTATTGATTATAAATCCTGATTTCCAGCACCCCACAAGGCAGCCTTTTGGGGATGGACCAGATGGTAAGCCACAATATTTGGTTAAGGAGCTATGTGTGACAGGAATAAAATGAAATACATATGCTTCTTAATTGAGCTTTTTAGCCTAGCATTTTGGGCAAGCAGAGCCTCACCTGAAGATTCACATTCACCCTTTGCTCTCTTGTTTACTGAACTGTTTTCTTCCATAGTTTGTTCTTTCATTTTCTGTTTTGTCCTTCTGAAAATATTTCTCAAGTGAGCACCTTCAGTCTAAGCTCTTTACCCATTTCCCATGTGATTGTACTATTTTCCTTGCAATACGCCAATTATTTTCCTGGAAAACTCTGCATGTATCTGGTTTCCTTGAAATACTTCTGACCCCAACAATAGATTTAATCAAGAAACCTATTTGGGGATATTAGATGATGGCTATATAGCTTTTCCATTATATTTCCTCTTTCTTCAGATCAGCAAATTCTCTTGTTTGATTTTCAAGTCAAAAGTGCCCCTTTCAGGGGATGGGCAGATATATTCCATGGGGAAAAAACCCTTAAATCCTCTATATACTTGTATTATTTTTGATCTGATTAGTTTCCACTGTTTTGTAACAAAAAATACGTGTGAAGACAAATAGTATTATATACCTGATCAATTCCCTGAGGCTACGTTTATTTCAAAACAGAAGTCACCAGTTCAAGACCATTTCAAGAAAACAAAGTGAAACACTGTGTTTAACATGAAGGTTGGTTTGATCTTTCAGATGTACTGTTTCCCAGATGGTAGAGAATGCATTTTTCCAGCTTAAACTGGTTCACCAGCTGCAATCTTGCTTTGGAAGCAATGGCCTCGCTAAGATACTTCACACTTTAGTAAGAAAAAGCCAACTAGATTACAAAGGACTGCACTAAATATAGGCCAGCTCAGACAGTGATCATACTGTTGTGCAGAGTACAGCAATGCTCCCAGAAAAACTTTGCCCAGGGAAAAATACACATCAGCATGAGAGGTTTGCAAACTGCAATGTCCATATCTTGTTCTCCAAAGAAACTCAGCCAGAAAATATATACTATCTGGTTGTTTATTGATAAAAATACAAAACTTCATAAAATACAAGTTGTATACAAAATATAGGAAAAAACACGTCTTCTCATAAATTCAGCATCCAAGACTTATCTACAAACATAAAGTCTCTAGCCAAAAACTCTCAGAGAAGAGGAACACTACTTAGTTATTAGTTACAACTACATAACCCATAAAACTACATAACTACGTGGTGGCTAACGCTAAAACAACTGCAAGGCTGGGGATACAATGCTCCAGTTATATTGCCACTCCATACCCTCCCCACTGGGTAACTAGCATACACACGCCAATAGGTGGCAGTAATTAGCAGTATACGTGCACAACACACAAAAACGAGTTTTTTTCACATGATCCATGTAGCCATAATATTGTTGTACAGATAATGAGATGAATTTCTTCCCGTGAGAAACTCCTGACACATACATTCTTGTGAATGATGGGTGGGAGCAAGTAGTAGGCTGCAACAAGGTCACCCTAGCCATTCAACAGTTCTCTCAATGCTCCTGAAAAAGGTGCCCTAATTGTCCTCTTCAGGATCTTGCTCAACTTGATAAGAACAGAGACAATGTCAGGTTGTAGATGCAGGTGAGATTAGCTTGGTCATAGCAGACTAGTTTGGGACCAGGACGAGGGACAATAACAAGAGATAGACAAAGGCTATGTTCATACAACCCAAAGGTGCTGGTTACCACCTTTGAAGCCCTGAATAGCACTGGGCAAGGTTATTTTCAAGACAGCCTCTACCTGAAGGTATGTGGCTGTCCCATCAGATTAGGTACAGTGAGTGAGTTCTAGGTCCCTTCCCTTAAACTTTGTCATCTGGTGGGACCTCAGAGGCGTGCCTTCTCTGTAGCTGTCCTGGCCCTTTGGAAGAGTCTCCTGCCTGAGATCTAGAAGGCCCTTATTCTTTTAGCATTCTGGAAAGCCATGAAGACCTGACTCTTCCCCTAAGCATTAGGCTAGGATGGGTACGACCCAGGGTATGGACCATCGATGGGATATTATGGTGCCATGGTGGGAAGTGTGATACTCCTTTGTAAGGGTGCTATGATTGTTTTGTTGATGTTTTATTAGTTTAATTGTCAGCCACCTAGGATTATTGAGTATAAGATAGGCAGCTGCATAAATTCTATAAACCAACCAACCAACCAACCATATTTCAGTACAGAAGTGAGCAAGCTGTGGCCTGTGCATCACATGTGGTCCACCAGCATGCCAACACTGTACTTGTGAAATTTGGCAGCAAAATGGGCTGAATCATGGTGGAATAATATGATTTATTATGTGCCACCAAGTCTTTTTCAACTCCTAGCGACCACAAAGATTTTCTCCATGAGAATGTGTCCCTAACCTGATCTTTCAGGTCTCCCAAAGGTGTGTCAGCCCTTCAAGGTAGTCCAAACCAGGAAACTAAAACCAAGTATTCTAATATTAATATTACCTTTATTGTAAGGTTACAGTAACAGAATATTGCAAATCTGAAAGCACTCCCCCCGCCCCACCTTTACATTCCAGAGAATGAGGGAGGGTCCCTTCTGAGATGCTTTCTCCATCCCCATTCCTGCTTTGGACTCAGATTTCTCTTATCAGACTGTTGTCTAGACTGCAGCTCTTCCTCCTGTCTTCCATAACCATTCTCGCAGCCTATTACACAGTGCCCCCATTGCTACTGAAACTGAGTCCATCCCCCTTACTGCTGATCATCCTCTTCTTCTCTTTCCTTCCACTTTTCCCAGCATCAGAACCTTTTCCAGAGAGCTGAGTCTTTGCATATAATGTGTCCAGAGTAGGATCATTTGAGCCTGATCAGTTGTACCTTGAGTGAGAACTCTGGGTTCATTTCTTTGATGATCATTTGTATAATGGAATAATATAGGCCTGTTTTCTGTGGAGGTGTTTTTGTGAATAGAAATGGAGTGGCTGGTGCCTGGAGGCCTCCCAGTTCCACCACCAGTCTGAATTCCACTCCCCAGTAGAAACGACTGGAAAATTTTGGCTGCACTCTTTCTGTGATGTCTTAGCATCACCAAATGGCCTCCTTCCAACAGTAAGGAGATTTGAGTTGTGGTCCCTGGTCCCTTAAACATTGCTCTCTCTTTTATTCCATGAACCAAATGGAGACAATACATGAACCTGGAAGCCACAGTTTACAAATCAAAACAGCTGGGCTCACCTAATACACAAGCAAGCAAACCGCTTTTGGCTGATATGTTGCATGAACCCACCCCAAAAGCCAATAGCTGGGTTTGCACAAAGATCAGGCTGCCATAAGAAAGCCATGCTCTGTGAAATATGGTCAGGTGTGCTTAAGTTCAAGAGCAAAGTATCTCAGCAGGAGGATTCAGACAGCAAGGATAAAACAGCTAGGGAGATATAAATAACCCAGACTCACACATCCAACCAGATTGCTGTGTTTAGATCACAACATTTTTATGTATGTATGTATGTATTCAATTTATTCAACATATTCCACCCAAACCAATCATAGGGTGGCTTTATCTGGACTGAAAAAAAAACAGATAGCCATGAGATGGCAGTAAAGAAATAGAAGTTTCTGGCTAGTATCTTGTGTTCATCCAGATTTTTACAGTCTAGGTAGGGTGATCCTCCATTTATATCTGCTTCTAGAGCCTACCTACAGCACCAGATGTTCTGACTAATGGGTCCAAAGAGCTACTTGGAAACAAAATCTTATTTTTGAATAGATAACTTCTGAGAATCCTTTCTTTTATACATCTGCTTCCAGATCTCCATTTCTGGGTGAGATTTGACTGCTGCAACCTTGACTGCAGAAGATGTCCCTGAAAGAGCCTCTACACTGACCTTTGGCTTCTGAGAGTTGTCCCCCTCTTCCAGTGGCATAAAAACACTACTGAAGGACTAAAGAAGCAGCTGAAGGAAGAGATGAAGCTGTTTTGATCCGCCCTTGAGATCCTTCACCTCTCTACTTCTACAAGGTGAATTGCTGTTTGCATAATGCCCTTTACTTACTACTTACCTCGGCTGAGCCCAGCCTGCAGGCTGTGTTTAGAGTTTGCAGCCTCCTCTCCTTAGTGAAGTATCTTCTGCCTGAGATGTGCTTGGAGCTGTTTTAAGATCTTGCCAAATCTTCCTAAAAACCTAGCTTGGGTTGGAGAATTCAGGCTGTATATGTGGGATCAACTCAGATGCTCATAAAATTCACCCCAAGTTGATCAAACATGAGATTGTATCCCACATCCCACCTGGGTATTCTTTGTTTTCTGGAGGGTGCAGGCTCGCCACTTCTATTGTCAACTTTCATTTCCTGCTCTGTTCACTGACTACGATGTGTTTCCTGAACCCTTCAGAGAAAAGGTTGGAACAAAATGTAAATAATAGCTAAACAGCTACTTTGCAACAAGAATGGATCTTTCTCGCAGCAGGATTCCAAGATTTTTTCCTTTTCATGCATTTACCAACAACGATAATAATAAAAACCCCACTCAGGCTGCGCTCCCTGAATCTGTAGCAGATACAAGAGAATTGATCCTCATTGTTTTCTGTTTCGCCAAACAGCTTTTAAAAGGAGGCAGAGAATTATAGGCACTCGCGCACCAGGACACCAGCTGCCGAGGAATGACAATGGCAAGATGATGATGATGATTTGCTAAAGTGAATCCTGATGACAACACAATGTAGCTGTAATAATAAGCAATGATCATTTCTAGTTGGAGAGCTTTTGCATCGAAAAGTCGAAACTTGGCAGCCGTTTTAAATTCTTCGTTGCAGGTGTGCTTCAGCTTGGAAATGGTTCAGATTTTGAAGAGCTTCAGATTAAATTTTTGATCTGTCTGCAGGGATCAGTTAAAGCTGTACTTTACCCTATGCACATCAAGTGTTTGCCAGCAATGTGATACACGCTCCCTTTATAATGGATGCAACATCTCCCTCCCTCTCTCTCTCTCTCTGTTTATGTGACACACACACAATCTTTATACTGATAAATACATACCCTTATAATGGATGTACCAGCTGTAACATGTTTGTGTACAGCACTGCTGACACCGACTTGATATGTACTGTGTGTGTGTGTGTGTGTCTAGTTGGGTTGCCAAGTTTGAAAAACGCTGGTCTAGACAATAGCGGATGATAGGAATTTGTGTAACCAGCATTGTTGGTTGATGAACGCGGCAATCGCAGTTGGAAGACCATGCCTATGTATTAACATTTTTATTTAATGCAGAGATGAGAGTACTAACATGTGCACAGAACATGGCAGCAGCATCCACAAGGGAGGCAAGGAGGGGGTCACTCTGATGACAGTGGCACTGCAGCATCATGACACAAGCCCTGCTCTTTTCTACGTGCATTGTGATGGCATACCGTAATGGGCTGTGAGAATGACCTTGGGAGACAGGAGGAAGAGTCACAGCCTAGACAGCAGTCTGGTAAATGAAATCTTGCAAGACTGATGTTGGCCTTTCGAGGTAGGCCAGTCGAGAAGCACAAACTATGAGTACTAACACTATCTTTGTTGTAAGGTTACAGTAACAGAATCTTGCAAGTCTGAAAGCATCTCTCCCCTCCCTTACTTTTACTCTCCAGAAAATTATGGAGGGTCCCTTCTGAGACATTTTCTCCACCACATTCCTCCTTGGACTCCGATTTTGTTTATCAGACTGTTGTCTAGACTGTGACTCTTCCTCCTGTCTCCCAAGGTCATTCTCACAGCTCACTACACATATACATGCCTCAAAGGGGCAGAACTAGCAGTCTGTCAGCCTTACCAGGTAGACCAGACAGGAAACACAACCAGATGAGCTAATTCTACTTTATTGTAAGGCTACATTGACAGAATCTTGCAAGTCTGAAAGTACAATTCTCCCCATGTCTCCTTTACCACCCAAGAAACTAGGGATGGTCCCTTCTGAGCCTCTTGTCTCACCCACTATCCAGTTGTAGGCTATGCTGTCTCTCATCTGACTGTTCCCTAGGCAGCGTCTCTGGGCCCAGTCTCCCAAGGTCATTCCCACATACCACTACACAGTCAGATAGCACAAAAGCCTACGGATGTTGCTGGTTCATGGACATCCATGGAGGAGAGGGAGGGGGAGCAAGTGACTTTGCATGCCTTATGACATCATTGCACTAATGACACAGATGATGTATGTGTATCATTTTCTATCATGACATGGCATAGAATAGTAGAAGGCAAACACATGTTGACGTCATTTGGTTATCGTCATGGCTTCTATCAAACACCAGTGACCAATTCTACACTAAAGTGGAGCTTATTCCACAAATGTGAGCTTTAAGCTGCACCCTTAATAAAACAGAATAATTTAGCTGATGTTTTAGACTTCTGTTTCCATCATTCCTACCTAGGATGATCAATCCCAAGGAATTGTGGAAGTTGAGGTCCAATATATTTGAAGAAATCAAGTTGCTTATACTTGGTGTAATGCTTCTGAATTTTCACAGCATTTCACATTGATCTGTTTGGCACACTGTGCTCAGTCTGTTTGTTTAAACATGCTTTATCAAATAAAACACAATTGGCTGGTTAGCACAACACGCTAGATCAGAAATCACCGAGGCTAGGTTCATACAACATGCAAAGCCAAGATGAAACAAGTTACATGGTGGCTTGGTGCAGTATGTGAACAACTGTTCTCTTGTAGCACTTACAACAATCCTGTAAGAAACACATTATTATTACCCACCCAAATTGTAGAAAAGGCGCTAAAGTCTAAGTCTGTGATAAAGAAGCTATGTAATGAGAACATATTTAAATCTGATTATGAATTAACCCATTTTTGGGATATACATAATGCATTGCTCTGTGAGCTAAGCAAGGTTAAAAGTAACCAAGCTGATCACGCTGTGTAAATATAGCCATTAAATCTGCATTAATCTGGTCAAGGCTGTTGTATGAATGCAGCCAATGAAAATTAAACTAAGAGATGATTCCTGGTTGGTTAATTAGCCACTGAATTGAAATAGAACTCTGAAGAGTTGCCCTGTTCTAGGTGTGTGTGCGTGTGTGTGTGCGTGTGTGTGTGTGTATGTACAGGTATGTCTCAATTACTGTGATTAATGAATCCCACAAAATGGTCACATTATTCGAATTCACACTATCCGAAGTGATATTTCTATGAAAAATAGGGTAATGGGTTCCAGCTCGACAGACATAGGCAATGAAAAATCTTAAACATAAATTTTTATATGTATATTAATGAAATATTACAATAAAGGATTACAAACAATATACTTATAATTTAAATTTATGGTTAGCTGAGTCACAGCATTAAATTTGTACTGTTTTCCTTTGACGGAATCTTTCTTTTCTCCATTTTGCACACACAAAGATTGGCAACGTCTAAAAGCCCAACTGCAACCGGGCACGCGCTAGCCTCTCATTAACTGAATTTTGGGTTGCATTAAACATAACCTGGCATCAACTTACAATTTTGACAATATATATATATATGAGACAGGCTGACTCTTTTGGAATCAAATTTGAAGTGGAATGAAATTTGTCCTGCTCCTACAGTCCACCCATTCCAGTACCACTATTATTTTCCTAACAAACCCAGAAGATGTCAATCTTCTGGAGGAAATCATGACCCTTTTGAATGGCTGTGGGAAAGCTATTGGAATACCTGTAAAGGATGTGCCTCCATTTTTGAAATTCATCCCCAGTCTCCAGAAAACCAAAGAGAAAAGCCCTCTTTTTCTTTCAGTCAAAATTATTTGGACTAATCATTTGACATTTTAAAACTTTACTCTTGCCTCTTGCTGCTGTCCAACCTCACTCTAGAGTATTGTTGATTTATTTGTTAGATTTATAACAGGAGCTCAGGATGTGTCAGCCTTGTGAGGTAGTCCAGACAGGAAGCACACCCAGATGAACAAATTCTACTTTATTGTAAGGTGACATTAGCAGAAACTTGCACGTCTGAAAGTATATTTCTCTCCCTTTGCCTTTACAGTCCAAGAAATAAGGGAGGGTCCCTTTTGAGATGTTGCCATACTTCCATCCCTTTAATTGAATGAATGAATGAATGAATGAATGAATGAATGAATGAATGAATGAATATATATATATATATATATTGGTATGCTGCTATATTCTACTATGAGTTGTAACAATCTCCATATAAACTGTACAATAAGGAAAAACAGCAAGTCATAAAAAATGCAAAAAAGTAACAGGGTACATAACAGCTCCCCCACTGATGTCTGGTCTGATGGATATAATCATAACCCCAAAGCACTGTTAAGCAGTACTGTTTTGATGGCTTTTCTAAAGGAGCACAAATGCCCACCAACTGAATTTCTGGGTGAAGGCTATTCCAGAGAGAAGGGGCTATGATGGAACAACACTTTATCTGGAACTCCCCTCCACCCTCAACTAGATTCTCAAATGTGGTAGGAACTGAAGCATCCCTTCCCAGGTTATGTGCATGAGACAGACTGGTTCTACTCGAAGGTGATGGTCCTCAAGATGTCTGGCTGCCAAGCAGTGAATGTTTTATAGATTAAAACCATACTTTGATTTGTATCAGGAAGCCTATCAGAAGCCAATGCAGTACCTGCAGAAACAGTGTTGGTGGGGTCACCCCCAATAGCAATATTTTGTATCAACTGCAGCTTGCAAGTCATCTTCCAAGGCAGCTGGATGTAAAGCACTTTGCAGTAGTCTAACATGGAAGTAATGAGGAAGTGAGGTACAGTTGTCAAAGCCTCACAGTAGGGCTGCAACTCATGGACCAGCTGAAACCAGGCACAGCGTCCACTTGGACATGGTCTCCCCCTTCGATTCCTGAAATAGCTGCAACTCTAGGAGATCCTGCATGTTGCACACCTACTTCTTGTGCCACCCTATCCAGAGACAGGAGCTGACCAAAAGCCTTTTTTTGGGGGGACAAATAGCACCTGTGTCTTGCAGCATTACATTTAAATTTGTTGTGTCCCATCCAGTCCTGGCCAGCCTCCAGACACTGCTGAAGACTTTCACAGCATCTCTGTTTCAGCCTAGTGTGTAGATATATAATTAATGCTACCTCACTCTGAACTGATGGATGACATCTCCCAACAGCTTCATATAGATGTGAAAAAGCAGGGGAGAGAGAATGAGGAAGCCCTGAGGAAAAACCACCAGCTTGACCTCTCAAAATCTTGTGCTCTACTTCCTCGCACAATTCTCCATCCACAACTTTCCTTCCAACTCAACCTATCAGGGTCTCCAGGCTCACCTCTACTCATTCAACCTGGCCTCTGTTCCAACCTCCAACCTCTGGCTCCATACTTCAGATTGTGACTGTGGACCTGAGCATCTCCTTCCACTCCTATCCACATCTTCCTCTGCATCCATAGGAGACACTGTCCTCTTCTTCCACCATCCTTCCTCTAATTTAGGAGAACCAACTTGGTTCAGATGCACCCATTTTCCTTCATTCCATTCCTTTCTCACTGTCTTCTTCTCATAACTCTATGCCATTCACCATTCCTGTTTCTATTCCTGCCAGCCTCTGGCTGCTGTCCCCATCCAAATTCCTGGGAACTACCATAACACCAGCTATAATTTCCATTTGCCTTCTTTTTTCTAACCAAATTGCTGCCCTTTAGTTGTCCAAGATCCAGCCTCCAAACACTGAACAGTCAGCAAACTCAGCACCATCCATGGGTTGCAAATCCCAACCCCAACTATAGCTAAACCAAAAGTGTTCACTCCCCAAAGCTCTCAGATCCTAAAAACTCCTCAAATCATCATGTCACTCCAGGTGTTGTCTTGAAATAGACAATGCCAAGAAAATATCTGAGATGCATTTTCCTTTCAAGAATGAAAACATCTTTTGCTTACCCATTTATACAGTCTATCACTTACCAGTTCTTTGAGATCCTCAAAAATGGATCCTGTTTTTTAAATAAAGGCAAATACATTTAAATAGAATGAATTAAAACTTGGATGGTTAGTTAGCTATATTCCTTTAATTAACCAATATTAATTGAGGAAATAGCTCTATAATTTTACACATGAAGTAATGTTAATTTAAGCATAATTTATTCTTTGAGAAATGGAGTTCTGTCTGTCATATCCATCTAATGGACAGTAAGGAATTTCTGTGACCTAAACTGGCATGTGGACTTTGAAGAAGTAGGATAGAAAGAGCATTGACACTTTTGAATTTTGGTGTTGGAGAAGACTCCTGAGAATACCGTGGACAGCCAAGAAGACAAACAAATGGATCATCAAACAAATCAGCCCAGGCACAAATGATCAAGCTTAATTTATTTATTTATTTATTTAATTCATTAAATTTTTTAAACGCCCATCTCCCCCAAATGGGGGAATTCTGGGCGATTCACAACAAACATAAAAACAAAAAATATATAAATACATAAAACCTTAATTAAAAACATTACTAAAAAGGAGAAGGAGAATCCAGGAGGATGAAAAATCTGAGGCTGAAGGCAGAAGGCCTCTATGGGGCTAGCCATCCCCATGCTTGAGGTATTCCCATCCCACCCCAGGCCAGGTGGCAGAACCAGGTCTTCAAAGCCTTATGGAAGGCCAGGAGTGTGGAGGCCAATTGCACCTTGGGGGAGGGAATGTTCCAAAGAGCGGGGGCTACTGCAGAGAAGGCCCGCCTTCTGGACCCCGCCAGTCAAAGTTATTTCACCGAGGGGGTCTGAAGCATGCCCTCTCTGTGTGATCGGGTGGGACGGGTTGAAGTCATAGGGGAGAGGCGATCCCTTAGGTAACCTGGCCCCATGCCATGTAGGGCTTTAAAGGTGATAACCAACACCTTGAATTGGACCCGGAAGCAAACTGGCACCCAATGCAGCTCGCGGAGCAGAGGCGTTACGTGGGCCCTCCTTGGGACTCCAACAATAGCCTGTGCGGCTGCATTCTGGACCAGCTGTAGCTTCCGGATACTCTTCAAGGGTAGCCCCATGTAGAGCGCGTTGCAGTAGTCTATCTGGGAGATAACAAGGGCGGGAGTGACTGTTCGAAGGGCAGTCCTACTTCGGACACATTATGCAAGTCCCAGCTCTCTGGAGAAGGCTCTGGTGCTGCAAAAGGTGGAAGGAAAGAGAAGAAGAGATGACCAGCAGCAAGGTGGAGGGACTCAGCTCCAGTGGTGATGGGTGCACTGTTGGAAAACCTGAAAGATCAGGTTTGGGACAGATTGCCATGGAGAAAATCTATCTACATGGTTACTAAGAGTTGACAACAACTTGATGGCACATAATCAAGCAAGCAAGCAAGCTGGTGTGAACACTATCAAGCAGGGGAAAACAATGAGGTTGCTCTCTGGTTCTTCATAGGGAAATTGCTTCCCATTTATGATGAAAAGTCAGTAGTTATCCAGACTCACTCCAAAAATTGGTTCCATGTCTATTATTTATTATTTTTATCCCACCCCATAACCCTTTAAGTGTTATAGCCCTCCATAACTTAGAGCCTGTCTGCAGAGCTATCACTTTTCTTACGAACTTTGCAAATATTCAGATCTGCAAGGAAGGTCCTTCTAAAATGGTGCTGCTTATATAGAGCTAGGAGGAGAGGTGGTGGTGGTGGTGGAGGAAAATTAGTTGTCTCAAATGCTTTTTTTGGGTGGAGAGGTGGGATACAAACCAGAGAAAATGTATTAGCGTGAGCATACCTCATTCTACTCACGTTTGCCATAATAAAGAGATGTAACTCTGGACAGAAAACTTTGTTTCCAAATATGGAGTGGCTACGTGCAGGCACCTGTAGGATATACTTGAATGTTTGAAGCCATCTCCGCATTCAAAACATTTCCTACATCAGATGCTAGAGAGACTCATTCTAGAAACAAGTTCCACATTGATCAGGTTAGAGATGTGGACTGTAAATCACAAGCTCTCTCTTTGCAAAACAGAAGGCCATCTAATAATGCAAAGGAGCAACAGATCCAGGACATATAAAATAAAGAGCTTTGAATTGACATCTGGCACATTTTAAGGTTGGGAAATGGAACAGGCCACTGGAGGTGACACAGAGCTCCCTAAGCAGGGAATTCTGAAGTTAGAGCAAGACCCCTTCTCCAATGAACCTGCTTGCTGGTCAGATTTGTGAAAAAGAAACATTTTATTGTGCATTGTTCACTGAATTTAGTTTGTTCCACATGCGTCTGAAGGAAGGCTTTTGCTATTTAGCCACACTTTCATTTTTTATTTTTTTATAAATTTGTGGCTGCAGTAATCATAACATCTTTCAAGGACCAGTATCTTGCGGCTGATTCTCAGTTCATTTCCATGAATGTTAGAGGCAGATATGCAGAAATCGGGACCTCTGTTCTAAGGAAAGTTCTGTCTCTTGTTTTCTGCCTCCTGGGGGCATCAACGGAGACATTGTAAGGTAAACAAAGCATTTATTTCTGCCACCTAATGTTGGAAAGGCCTTGCAGAAGGCTAATGAGCACCAGAGAAGTAACTTAAAGCCTTGGCTTATATATTATAGTTCAGAGAATCACAGAATTGTGAAATGAAAAGGAACCATGAGGCCAGGTAGTTCAACCATCTACAAAATGTAGGAAAATCAGTTAAACCATGGTCAGAAAGTGATCCATCCTCTTCTTAAAAACCTTGAAAATCTATGGAGACCCACAACCTTCACAGGTAGCCTTGTCCACTGTTGTCTTGGTATCAAAATCGTTTTCCTTATATTTAAGAGGTAGCTGGAACTTATACCCATTATTTCTGGTCCTACTTTCTGGGTCAATGGACAATAATTCATGATCATCTTCCCTGGAACTTCCTTTTATTTACCTGAACAGGGCTATCATGTCTCCCCTAAGTCTTCTTTTCATAAGAACAGTGCATTTTGGAAACTGGAACATTCTCGAAAAATTATGAATATGAGGACTTTGGTGAATCAAGTTTTTGTTTTTGTTTTAAGCAAACGAGTGGCCTGTAACATGTCACTCCTGATCCATCCTCTCCATATAACTTTCTGACTTATGGATAAATGATAAGCATTTATCTTCAATATGGAAATATTGCTAGAACTTCTATGAACAACTCTCCCTAACACTACGATTTTTTTTTTCCTTTGCAGTTTTTGAGTTAAAACATTTGGAGAATCATATGCTGGAAAAAAGATAATGATGCTTTGATTTGCATATGAGCATCAAATGTGCGCCAAACAAAAATAATGCTGTATTATTCGAAGTAAATTCTTAGTGACTCTTGTATCAGTCAGTAGTTGACTGAGTAAGGGTCTTCTTTTCTCTTGGCAGTGGAAGAATCATCTCATCGGTACAGGAACATGGGAATCACCCCTGCCACTATTAGACATTATGGGAGGACAGTTATGCTGGTCTTGGGTAGCAAAAAATCAGGAGGAGACTGATAGTCCCTTTCCCAACTAACAAATCTTAATTAAAAGGCATAAAAGCTTTAATCTTTGATAAGATTTGTTAGTTGGAAAAGGGGGTTGCAGTCTCTTTTTTGCCTCTATTAGAAACTGCTACCAAAAGGTTAGTGAGTGCTAATAGTACAGGGAATTGATGCCCTTCGTGTTTAACAGAAAAAAACTGGGCACTCTTAGGAACACAAGAAATTGCAAGATGAGTCCGCCTTAGTTTTTTTTTTTTAATAGGATGAGAGATTGTGGGGAAGCTGGGAAAGGAAGGGAAGGGAGAGTAGTGATAAACAATCCAGAGATAGAAGGCAAGTCCACTGGTAGCTGAGCAGATAAATAGCAACTCAGCCCAGGTGACGAGAAACCTGGGAAGAAGGGTTTCAGACCATTCAAAGAGACACCTGAAATCTGTGCAGTTTCTTGGTCTTGCCTGGCTGCGGGGAGCTTGACAAATAGAATAACCCTAGAATAGCACAATAGAAGAATAACAAATACAAAGGAGAGTGAAAGCACAGTCATCACTTCAACATGGAAAGCAATCACGTCTACCAGATTCTGTCCTGAAATCCATCATTCCATCATTTTTATTTATTTTTAATTATTTCTATGCCAACTACTTAAGCAACTTTTTTTTTTTTTGTAAAAAACGTGATAGGGAAAGAACATGGCCACACAGCCCGGAAGACCTACATCAGCCATCGATAGGGAAAGACTTTCTTGAATCAAGGGGTGTGTGTGTGTGTCTCTTGGCGATTAGATGAACACATCTGTGTTTCTTGGGGACAACATGGAAATGGTTTGGTACTGCCTTCTTCCAGAATAGCTTTTGAACTTCCTGGTGGACTCCCATCCAAATACTAACCATGTCCAACCCTACTTAGGTTTTTGGATCTCAGCCAAGGGCAACTAGCAGAGACACATCCAAAAGATCTGAAGAAAATCCGCTTGGTCTCTCCATTTGTGAGAGTTCTGGAGCTCGAAAATGTAAATTTCCAATCAACTTCAAGGGGTTGATATATGGAGAAATCAATGGTGGAGCCAAATATCTGGAGGAGGGACAGTATCTTGCTTTGCTTCCCCTCTCATGAACCTATGGCCACAAAACAATGGCACACTGCCAGTAGGAAGGACAATAGAAGGGGATAGAGGGGGGTCTTTGCATCATCAGCCAAAGACAACAGTGAAGAATCACTATTCCTTACACAGAAAAGCACCAATTATAATCTAATTCTGTTCACATTAACAGCCCTTTGATGGCATTTCCATTACATAAAAAAATAAATTTATTAGCCAAGCGTAATGCATCTTGACTATCACGCTATGCTAATAAGGAGGCTGTTTAACTGCCTTAATGCCACATTTTAACCACAGTTAGACGTGGTAGTTTCCAAATAGATTAATCGGATTGGGCAAATATTACACAGAGAACCTGTGTTCCCTGTAAATGATCTCGGATTGGCGCTGTTTAATTTATTTATGTGCTATGTATGCTCAGCTCTGCTAATGAGGAATCAAAAGGCTTTTCTCTCTTTCTACCCTCCCCAGCAAGTCATCACACTTTCTTTGTTCTGTCTGCTAACTGCTATTGCACCAACAAGTGTGTTCTAGATTTTTTTTACTGCTCAGACTAGCCACAGCCTCAGCCCTAGGATTTCTTAGTGGTCTTCCATCCAAGATTCAATCCTGCTTAGCTTTTCTGAGATCACCCTGAGTCAGTCACATGCCTGTTACCTGTTATGGCTGACATTTATTTTCTTGGTAACATTGCATTAGCAATTTGCCATTGCCATTCTTCTGGGATTTTTTTTTCAGTTTCTTAGCCTTGTCCAGAGTTTACTAGTGGTCTCCCATCCAAGTAATAAATAGGTCTGACCCTGTTTAACTTTCTTGCAGTCACAATAGAAGAGAATATATGTAGCTCAGGGTTGAACTTGATGCTCTCTGAGCTTGGTTGTTTGCTTGCAAACATTTCATTACCTGACTAGGTAACACAGACCAACTAAAGCCCTCCAAAACATCTTAAGTAAATGAAAAGACCCAGTAGCCCAAGAAGGAAAAAAAAACAGGACTCATCTACACATACAGCGTAAGGACCGTAACAGTCACTATGTAGGACAGGCAAGCAGAAGATTAGCACAGCACATCCATGAACACCAACTAGCAGTCAGAAGACACGATGAAAAGTCCTTAATCTCCCAACACATGGACAGACTCAACCATAGTTTCAACTGGGAAACTGTGATCATGCTAGACCAAGCTAAATCCAAAAACGCTAAGGAAGCTTGGCATTCAGACACATCAGCCATCAATAGACACATAGAGATAAACCACATTTAGACACCATTCAGAAGAGACAATTAAAAAGCTAAGAAGGAAACAAAAAGACCAGAACACATCATCTCTAGCAGTCTCCACCCAGATAAGCAGGGATTAACTCCAGGCAAACAATCAAGTAGAAAACAATACCCTAATCAAGGGAATACCAAGGAGAAAACCACATCCCCACCAAGACTGTCAGGGCAAGCTACTGTATATAAACAGGGAGTAAACCCCACCCTCCCGCACACTGATGATGTTACCTAGTTGGGTAATGAAACGTCTGCAAGCAAACAACCAAGCTCAGAGAGCACCAAGGTCTCCACAGTTTCCTGCAGTCAGTTTGATATTGCTTGTTTGGAAAGAATGGGTGGTTGGGAACTCCCAACTCTGGGGAGAGATGAGAAGATTTTGGTGGGGTCCAAAATTCCCTGCATTTTCATGGGAGGTCCTTGTGATGCATAGATGTAGAGGAGTGCAGAGATGATCTCGGAGAAGTTATGCAGAGACCATTAGCAAAACATGAACTCAGTCCATGAGAAAGAAACTCAAGATTGCTGTGCCTTGACTTTCTTTAGTACAAGCAGGAGGGAAGGGAAAAAACTGTGAAGTTTTCAAGATTCTGTCATTACAGTCTATACTTTATACAGAATTCTAGTATTTCTTGTAGATTCTGTTCCCTGATCTGGCCTATCTTAATAAGCTGGCTATAGATTTGTAGCTAAACAGCCCACTGTACAGTAACACAGTAAGCGTTTGAAATCACTCAGCTCATATAGATTTTTTTTTTTTGTCCACAGTAGTTTGTGCTTGGTTACAAAGTCACTGCAAACCACAACTGACTATCCAGCTTTAAAGGCTACTGTATATTATCCTGACCTGAAAATATTCCTTTAAAGGCAGGTTCCCCAAAGAGAGCTATCTAAGAAGTCTTCTTGTACAAAACAGTGTATCTTGCTGTTTTCAGATAGGAATATCCACAGCTGGGGTCAAAGAAGTCGAGATGTCTGTGACTGTGTGATCAAAGCCCTGTTCCTTTTTTACATGCTTCAGCTGCCCTGCTGTGACTGCCATCTTGACTTTTTTGACCCCCCAGCCCCTTGCTTTGAAATCACACAAATATATGCGGGCAGAAGCATTTTGCTTAGTCCCAATTTAGCTCTGCGAAAGCACCATTCTAAAATTACATTTCACTCTGATTGGCGGTCTAGGAGAGCAGTGCGCTCCTGCTGAATTTATGAATTACGAATACTCAGATTCATTTCTCTTGGAAGCAGTTATTTCACGCAAGCAAATATGAACCATTTAATGCCTGCAACTTCATCTCGCAGCCTATTGCTTTACTTCTCTCTTTTGCCTCCATCACCTCGGAGGCAGTATGAACAGGAGGACCAAATGCACTGAAAAATAAAATATTATTCAGATTATCACAGCGAAGAGAGGCAGAGCCCTGTGTATACATAAATGCATCAATTACAAATAAGACAGGCTGCGAATTGGTTCCTCATACACAACTATCAGTGGAGTTTTAGATTGTCCCGTTCTTCCGGGTGGGTTTGACCTGAAGCTGTATGATACACCTATTTACACAATGAGCTATCCTGGGAACAACAAAGCTAAAATGTATTCAGCTTATTCAAGTAGGTGACACTTGGGGCCACCCGAGGCTGTGGTAGGTGATGCAGTCATATCACGGGATAGGAGAAGAGCTGGGAACTGAGATCCATTTTTACTATATTTGTTGGTGCATTGGGGGTGCAATAATTTTACAGATGTGAGATGCTCCTCAGAGATACTGTCCAGCTCTTGTTCTTTTGCTACCCCAAATTGCCAACTCTTGATGGAAAGACACATCGCTACTGTTCTGCAATGTATCCCTGAACTTCTGCAGAGTGATTTTTGGATGCATTGGGGGCTGCAGAAAGAGTTGCATTGTAGGTGGGGGGCGGTATCAAAGGGAGACAGCACCTTAAATTCATGGACTTTTGTTTTATGGGAAGGTATCTTTTCAGAAGTAGTTCCTTGTTTTCCGTGTCCCTTCCTTCCTTCCTTCCTTCCTTCCTTCCTTCCTTCCTTCCTTCCTTCCTTCCTTCCTTCCTTCCTTCCTTCCTTCCTTCCTTCCTTCCTTCCTTCCTATGTTTTCTATGGGCTGCTGCCCTGCTGTTCTATCACTTTCATCTTCTTATGTTTCGTGTTCTAATGATTGTCTTTCTGGGTCTATTTTAATTGCATGACAATAGTGTCTGATTTTAGTCTGTTACAAGCTGCTCTGGAAAAAAAAACCCTTCCCACTTTAATTCCGAAGTATAAGGCTTCTCAGTTAACATTCTGCACAAGTAAATGATTTTTTTCAAATTAAAAACTGGAAATTTCAGAGTGGGGACTTGAGTATTCTTCCTCCCCAGCCGGGAATACAACCCTGCCTTTCAACCATCCTTATTTTGCACCCTCATTTTCAATCCTCACATTCGGTTTGCTGTGAAACATATGGGTGGAAGGAGATCCACAGTTTTCGGCATGGCTCTTCCTTAAAGCGAGTGATGGCAGCAAAGGAAATATATGACTCTTACACAATGGGGGTGGGGAGGGGAAGGAGGAATAAAAAGAAAAAAAAAAAAGATCTTTAACTTGCAGGGATGAATCCTGTTTGTCACTGATTGGGAATTTAAACTTTTGACCTGTTCCACTGAAGAGCCTCTGTAACCTTGAAGCTTCCTCCATTGTTTGATGCATTCTTTGCCCACTCAGTGGGAGAATATTTAAGTATGAATTATGGGAAGCTGGGCGTAAGAAATCAAGGGTCCAGTGTTGTCTCTCATTGAGATTAATGTTGCCAATTTACCTTGAAAAAAAAAAAAGGTTGTGTATGTATGTGTGTGTGTGTACGGCAGAAAATAAAGGAACGCTTGGGAGGGAATTGCGGGTGGGAAGGGATGCTATAAGAAAAACAATGCAGGATTGTGGTTGCGTGACTATGGATACGTTCCTCCATAGCAGAGGAACTTTCTTTTAGATTCAACAGGCAAAATCCTCCTTACTAAAAGAGGTATATGTGAAGGGGATGAAGGGCGATATACGATCTTGCTTATGCGCTGTGCATTTGCGCGCATGTCAAAGAGGCAAAAGGGCTGAACTTTCCATACACAGCTTGACGCCAGAAGGTAAACTTGTAAATGGTTGTAGATCTGTTCCTTGTCCCATCTGTGCTTTAATTGTTCTGCTATTTTATTATGTATGATTTTTGTGGCTGTTGTAAACCAGTTGGACTCTGATTCAGCAGCAGATTATAAATGCGGTGGATCGTGAGATGGACAGAGATAGATATTAAAGATATTTCTAAACCGCCACAGTGAAAACGACTCTTGGTGGCTTACACAGAATGAAGAAAATGGAAAACGTACCCAATTCAAAAATAAAAACCCAACGATACAAATAAAAAAGAATATAGATGGCAGCATCAAATCAATAGATAGCTAGACAGATAGACAGGCAGGCAGAGAGACAGATAGATGTGATCCCAGCCAAGGAAAATGAAGTGCAGTGGTGTTTTCTGTCTTTAAATCTCCACACATTTTATGTTGGGGAACACCTGGCAGTTGGAACTCTGAACCTCCATTTTTATATTTCTTGGTCAGGATCAGGCCCTCCCAGAGATTAGGAGAAGCCTGGGTGATTCCCAGCTTTCAGGATCCCCACCATGATAAAAAAGGGAAGACCTACCAAACGGAGTGAGCCATACTCTGATTATTGTAAAAATGAACTTAGAGAGCCAAAACCTCTCCCTTTTGAGCATAAGACCCAGGAGACTCTGCCCATCCTTCTGAATGGCCAGGATGGAGACACCAGGGCTTACAATAGTCTAAAAACAAGCCAGGAATAAGAGAATTCATATGCTTGATATCGGTCCTCTCCTGACTGGTGAATTAGAATGTCTTCTCATGTGGTCCAACCACCGTTGTGCTGATATGGCAGTAATGAGGGCAAAGCTTTGTTCTTTCAGTGGTGATGCCATAGGTCTCTAGTGAGGAAGAGCACAGGTACAGCATCCTCAAGGTTAGCCCCCATCCTGCTTCTGATTTCTGTTTACCGGGGGTAGGAAAATGGGGACCTGGGTTAATCCAGCCCCTTTGGCCTGCAAGGACCCCCATTATTAGATTCAGCAGGACATGTTCATTCTCTTCTTACATATATTCCCTTCTACTGGTACGTTTTCATTAGTTGGGGAAAACCTGGGGACCTTTCTTTGATTTTCTGCAGCGTGGTTCCTTCAAGGGAGGGACTTGGAGGGGATCTGTGTCATGCTGATATGTGTACCTTCATCTCCATCACACTTTTAACCCGCATGTGGGCAGGCTGGACACCAAGGATGGGCTTTTATTAGTAGAGATAACTTTTGCAAGACACATTAGCTCCCGTTGTGTCCATGCTTATTGTTGCCTACTTTAATTATAGCCCTGTATGATGTTCAAAGTAAACCAAAAACTAATTTATGGCAGTCACTTGTCATCCAGACAACCACTATGTGTGTAAGAGTGTTCCTAAAGTGGAACTGCCCTCACAGAGGCAGCTTTGCTACTCCTTTTTCACACTTGTGGGACGTTCTTTTAAAAATAAAGGAGATGTGTCATAGGCTGGCATCACGCACAGGGTAATTTTGACCCTGAGCAAAAGCTGGAGTTAAAGAAAGCCACCTTTTTCTATTCTGTCCCTTATCTCACACCTTTTCCCTCCAGAGTTCCATTTACACAACACATTTAACTTGATTACTGGATGACCCATTTTCTGGGGTTGCACAGCCCAAATGGACTAGAAGTGGACTATATGTCAAACCACAAAGAATGTAATCAAGGCTGGGAGCAGCTGGATGACTTTGCTTGGAAGGGGAAGCTAAGCAGGGTTGGGACCGGTCAGAATTGGATGGGATTCCTCCAGGCAATGCCAGGTCTATAGATTAGAATGAAAATTAAAAAATAATCCCAGAAAGAAGGCAATGGCAAACCAGTTTGGTATTGCTGCCAAAAAAGCCACAGATGCGTCCATAAAGTCAATAGCAGGCAAGCTCAATTTGAACAAGACTTTATTTTCATTTTAATATGAATTTTAGGAAGTCCCTCAAGACCTGGTTGTGTTATCAGGCCTGGAGGGTCTTTGGGAACTGGAGACATTCTTAGATGGCTCCACTGTAATTGATATTCTGCTCTCTCTGTGGGGTTTGTATATTTTAAAATCTGTTTTTTAAAATCTGTGATAATGTTTTTATTCTAATAATAACTTTTTATCTTTTTACAATGCCTGTTTTTATTCACTCATTATTTTATTTTAATTGCTGTACGCTGCCCAAAGTTGCTCGTGTGAGATGGGCGGCTATATAAATGAGATGTATAAATATAAATAAATAAATAACTTTAGCAAGTTGGGCTCATGCATCTGCCAAGTCTACAACTGACTTGTTTAAGCAGGTGCTGGGTCTAATCTTAAGAGACCCAGTTCCATGTAGCAGTTTAAGGCACCAGGCTGGAAACCAGGAGACTGTGAGTTCTAGTCCTGCCTTAGGCACAAAGCCAGCTGGGTGACCTTGGTGAGTCACTCTTTCTCAACCTAGGAAGAAGGCAACGGTGAACCACTTCTGAAAATTGGCTGAGAAAACTGCAGGGACTAGTCCAGGCAATCACCAGGAGTCAACACTGATTCAAAGGCACCCCAAAAAATATTTTTGAGACCCAGTTTGGTGTAACAGTTTAAGGCATCAGGCTGGAACCTGGGAGACCGTGAGTTCTAGTCCCACCTTAGACACAAAGCCAGCTGGGTGACCTTGGGCCAGTCACTCTCTCTCGGCCCTAGGAAGCAGGCAATGGCAAACCACTTCCAAAATCTTCCCAAGAAAACTGCAGGGGCTTGTTCAGGCAGTCGCCAGGATTCAAGACTGACTCAAAGGTAAAAATGTGTCTGTCTGTCTGTCTGTCTGTCTGTCTGTCTGTCTGTCTGTCTATCTATCTATCTATCTATCTATCTATCTATCTATCTATCTATCTATCTATCTATCAATCAATCATCTTGGCACTGCATCCTCAAATATCATTGTTAATTCCTCCCCTCCCAATCTGTTTCTGTGATACACCTCTTGCTGTTGTCCTCTTTCCTGATTCACTATATCTCCAGTCAATATTATTTGAAGACCTCTTCCTCTTTTGTTTGTCTACAGACCTACCTACAAAGCTACCTACAAACCAACTACCTATCTGTTGGACTTTCCTCCAGGAATTCAAGCTCTCTTTCCTCCTCTTTTTCCCCATAACAACATACCCAATGAGGTAGGTTGGACCAAGGAATAGCCACTGGCCCCCCAAGAACATTTGTGGTTTAAAATGGATTTGAACACCTAGCCAACATCTTAAAAATTACACCACCCTATGGCAGAAAATGATAAACTGACTTGCTTATTAAAAGAAAACTCAAATAATTATTACCTTAAAGAATGGAAACCATTGATGGACTATTTGCAAAATGCAGGCAGGGCAAAGCTTACATGGGGATTTGAAGATTAGATTATAAATGTAATGGGATATGTTTTGACAAAGAATTATTCCTACTTAATGCTTTAAAAACTAGCACTTATGATACTCTTATTATTCCTAAGACCAGAGATAGATTGGAAGTTATCTATTTTTCATATCTTTTTTCTTTTTCTTTTACTTTATCTCACCTTTTCTTTTCCTTTTCTTTATAATTTGTATTTTCAATTTTCTTTTTCATTTCTAATTTTTAACTTTGTAATTTTAAGACCCCAATAAAATATTTTAAAAAAAAATTACACTACTCTGACTTAGAGCTATCCCTCCCAACAAGTTACACTTTCAAGAGAAATGTATAGCAAACAAATCCTTATCATACTCCATTTAAGGCTAAATCAAATATATATGGCTTGAAACTCTCCCCCCGCCCCCTGACCCTTCTTCCATCCTGATAAAGATTTCTGGGAAATCTGAAAGCTTATAAACTTATTTTTGATTTAGAGTTCAACATATACTTAATTATACTGCCTTTGTTTGACATTGGATGTCTTTTTTCAATTTCTGTTGCTTTTCACCTGCATTCACCCACTTCTTCTCTTCTCTTTCTGCATTGTTCTATAATTTTTTAAAAATCATATTAACTTTCATTTGAAGCACACTTTTTCAGAATTTCCGTTTTGAATATATCCTAATCAGCAGTTGGCTCAAGGCACATGGATCAAATCAATTTATGTGAGATATCTGAAACCCTTCTCAGATGTCTTTTCAGATGACCCACCTCTGTGTTCTCCAGTGTTCTTCAGTTGGTGCCCCTGTTTTCTAACTTTCCACCCCATAACTGTGGAGGGTCTGTATAGTGATCTATAGCAACCTTTCTTAAGCTGCCATTCTTCCACATTGCCATTTCCACAATTTGCAGCCAAATGTGGTTTTTATGAAGTTGCATTCCCAGTCTATCTGGAGAGGTCCTTGTTGGACAAGTAAGCTTTGAGAGATATGGAGATCAAGCACAGATGGAGAAAGGTCACTTTTACATGCTTTGGGGAAAAATGTCCAGATATTTTGGAAGCATACCTTGAAAACATTCCAGTCTCATGCAAGCTTAGACAATCAAAGCTATCTCCTGTTTGGGTCTTTCATTTGTAAATGTATAATGCATTCTTTTTTTAAAAAAAGATAGTGAACAAGCAAAGAGTATCTTCTAAACCACTGACAGGGAGCAGAATATAATGAGCTTGGCATGATCTTAGATTATAAACAGTAAAGGGCCTTCTGTCATTCCAGGCTGTGAGACTCTTATTCTGCATTATCTGATTTTAAAAGCAAAGCAGAAATACAAAAGCTACTTGGCTGGACATTTTTTCACTTTTCTTTTCTAATGTCTGAAGAAAGCAGACAAAAGAAACATGGTTGTACCTGTTCATTGAAACAATTCCATTCGGGGGGTTTAAGAGCTGGTTGGAATGTTTGGTGGGACAAGAAAATGAGATAGAATCTTCTGACATCACAGCATCTTTTGGGGACACATTCCTGGGGCCACATTTGTTTGAAAATGCCTCTATTGTTGTTGTTTATAATGCATAACCAGTAGGGAAAGATAGGATAGAAACAGTTATTATTTAAATCTGAAGTCTATTTAAATGTCGTATACAGACTTCTACTACCTTTCCTTCAGGTTCTGCCAATTGATTGTTTTCCTGTACAAGAGGTGAAAACATAGATGTTGGGGACAAGCCATGTTGACATCATCATAGGCATCAAGTCAGCCTTGTAACTGAAACCTGCCTTTTTTGCATTGAAAATCAGCAGTGTGGACCTGGGCCATTCTGGGGCTTCAGAAAGGGGCTTTCTCATGTATGTATGTTTTTCTACCACTCTACTCCTAATGGCTCAGTGGCATACATAGGAGAACAGAGATTAAAAAGAACAACACTCAATAGTATGCATTATAATGAGACCCAGTTTGATGTAGTGGTGAAGGCATCAGAATAGAAACGGGGAGACCGGGAGTTCTAGTCCTGCCTTGGGCACAAAGCCAGCTGGGCAACCTTGGGCCAGTCCCTCTCTCTCAGCCCTAGGAAGGAGGCAATGGCCAATCACTTCCAAAGAGCCTTGCCAAGAAAACTGCAGGGACTAGTTCAGGCAGTTGCGAGGCGTCAACAATGACTCAAAGGCAAAATAAATAAATAAATAAATAAATAAATAAATAAATAAATAAATAAATATCCAATAATAACCAAGCCCTGAGCGATGCATGGCTTTGAAAGTGATAACCAGCACCCTGAATTGCACCTGGAAGGCATTCAGCAGCCAATACAGTTCCCAGAACAGAGATGCTCACTTCCTCCTGATTCATATAAAGTTGGGTATAATTATGGAGTCATCAACATCTGGACAATCTGCCTTGTGCCCTTTTGTAATGCTGACCCAAAACATGTCCTAGCAATGCATACTTCAAGTTATCTTTTCTAAGACCTCTTCTGAGACATGGTTGGGATACTTTGATAGGGTCTAAGTCCAGTGATTAAACTCAGATGAATACTTGAATGGGACATTTCCCCTTTACCTGGAGCACCCAGGTAAAGGAATTGCAGTAATTAATTATAGCCACGTTGCTCCTTCTCGGGAGCCAGTCAATTTATGTCGGCCTTCTCATAAGACTTGCCAATCCCACCTAGGTTGCTAAATCCAAATGTTTCAGGTACATTAATGAGATCCCGTTATTCTGATCTTCTATCAGAGAAGAGTATTAAGATAAACCTATCAAATCAATATTATTTTTTAGCATATATTGGTTTTTCTAAGATGCATTGGTTCTCTGGCTTTTGCTAAACTATACAAATCTATTACATTATCTAAAGGTTTTTGAAAGAAAGATACATCCTTTTTTAAAGTCTGCA
The DNA here is from genome assembly GCF_059951505.1 of Python bivittatus. Classification (NCBI taxonomy): domain Eukaryota; kingdom Metazoa; phylum Chordata; class Lepidosauria; order Squamata; family Pythonidae; genus Python; species Python bivittatus. The sequence continues at coordinate 6,574,129 of NW_028277056.1, forward strand.
ATAACTTGCATGTACATGTATCAGGGAACAGGGCAGGACACAAAATGGTTGATTTAAGTGATAGGAAGGGAGATTCCTTTTGAATCTTAAGGACCCCCCGCTCCCCAACTCACTGCCTAAGAGTAAGAACAGTTCAACAGTAGAATGGATTCTCAAAGAGGTGGTGAGCTCACTGTCATTGGATATCTTCAGAAAAGAAAAAAAAGGTTAGCCAAATGTCAAATGTCAAAAGCATTATCCAAGCTAAACTAGTTTTCAAAATAAACCACTTGAAAAATCCATCAATCTAGGGACATATCTATGTTTAAAGGACACTCCTAGCATTGATTTTAACAAAGCTCTTGCTACTTTTTCTCTCCCAAAACTTGATGTCTTCAGTCTTGGAATACGAAGTGCAAGTTTTGCTTTGTCAGATTTTGCTATTATTTTTCCATGCTACTTTGCATAGCTTTAATTTTGATGCCGTGCTGGAAAATGGTGTGTTTCCTCATACTGAATGCTTTTCAATTGTTAATTCCACAATGGTCTTTTCAGTTAATTCCATTTTCTGATATGGCATGATAGACTGAACTATTAACTTCATGGCTTCTGCCACATGCTGTGCTAAAATGTGGTTGAGTAGCTCCTGGTTTGGTGCATTGTATGAATATAACCAGAGAGCACAGCCTGATTGGTTACAGCAAGAAGGGAGTATATTCTGAATTTTTTTCTTCCTGGGAAGATGGACAATGGAAAGATTGCATCTTCACATTCTCAGACAAATAAATAAAAGTGCCAGTTTTCCTGTGTTTTACTATGAATATTTCATTTCAACATTGAAAGATTGTTTGGGAATTTGAGGAGTCTAGTCTAACACATATGGACTACATGGATAGGCTCAGACCCTGTTTGCAGGCATTCCTAAAACATTCAAACGGTTCTTTTTGCAGCCCATGAATTTGGCTGCAAAGCCAGGGTCATTACTAGTTTTAAGTGGTTTTTAGTTCTGTATTGCATTCAATTTAAAATTTGAAAAGGACTTAACTAGTAAAGCTCTGTATAACCGTTACCTTTTAGAGAGAGAAAAAACCCCCTCTTGTTTATATAAATTCTAGAGGAAGATATCACAACACAAGGACAAAGAATGAGAAAAAGTCTAGACATCTGAAAGTGAAGAAGTAGGAAGAAGAGGAAGAGGGGAAGAAAGAAAAAATTTAAGCTCCATTTGATTAAGCTGGCACTATACTTCCACAGCATTCTAAGCAGAATTCCAGCTGGATGAAAAACAATTGGTTTAATGAACCAGAGATCTTGTTAGAAAGCTCTTGTTAGGCATGTGTCCATCATGATTCACATAACCACTCATTCTTCAAGCAGTGAAAATGGTTTGACAGAGGACACTTAGAGGATATTGTACATTAGATGCAAACAGGCATGTAATGAAGTCCTTACTTTGGTAAACATGCTGCTGAAATCTCAGATGGGAAAAAATATTTTTGGCAGGTAGGAACGGCATTGGAGAACTTGTAGGCACACGACTGGTTCTTCTTTAAGGAGAAGCATCTGATCTTCCTCATTAAAAGACAGGAGTTTTTGTTAATAGCTCTTTAGCCAACCAAAATGGGTCCATTGAAGTAGAATGACAGTTGATGGAATGGGTCAGCCATACAATAACTGCAGAATTGACCCAAAGGTCTATGTGGATAAATGTGTTTCATTTTATTTTGCGAAGAATGAGTTTTCTTTAGCTTTCCTCATAGCTTTTCAGAAGCTGCTCAGAAAATACTATAATAAGAAAAACCTGGCATCTGCGTTTGCCCAGAAAGAATGGAATAGAGAGGACCTCAATTCTCCCTCTCAAGTTTAGGTTAGAGATGTGGGCTGAAAATAAGAGAATGGCATTTAATAAAGAGACAGATGCAAGTTCTATACTTAGGAAAAAGAAATACCCAGGTATCTGGCTTGAAAATGGCACATGTGGAAAGAAGCTTAGAAAAATATGGTTGATCACAAGCAGAATCCTAGCAGTGTGACATGGCTGTTAAAAAGCCTGATGAAATTTTAGGCTATATTTTAATAGGAGTATAGCTTCCAAATCAAGAGAAGTCATAGTTCAAATTTGCTCTGTGTTGATCAGAGCCCCACCTAAGCATTATGTTCAGTGCTGGGCATCACAATTTAGGGAAGATCCGGAAGAAATGAACCAGATGCAAATAAGAGTAACAGGAATGACCAGAGGATGGAAAACTTAAGTCCTATAAATGGAGATTGAAGCAGCTGGGAGTATGTTTAGCCTTGGAAGAGAAGATGGAGAGGGGATTTAATACTATTTTCCAAGTATCTGAAGAGGTCTCATACAAAAGAAGACCATGATCTCTTCTCGGTCGTGTTGGAGGTCAGGAGATGGAATAATAGATTTATGTTTCAGGGAGGCAGGGTCCAGCTGAATGTGAAATTTTTTTTTCCAAACAATAAAAGCAGCTTGACAGAAGAACCAATTATCCAGAGAGGTAGGGGGCTGGGCTCTGGTGAAGGCTGGACAGTCATCTGTCAAGGAGGCTGAGCAAGGATTTTGACTTTATGACTTCAAAGGATCCTTACAACTCTCTACAGTTGTATGGAAGCAAGCATTATTGTGCAGTGGGAGAGGAGAACTGGTAGTGAGGGTTGCAACTTCATGACAACACATGGAGACCTAAATGACTTTATGCTCAAAGTCTGGACAAATATATACAGGAGCATCAACGGACAGAGATATGCTTGAGAAAAGTAACCCTCACTGGATATAATAGTGTACTCCAGATGCAGGAAATTCCCCAGAATCCTCAGTAATGGGCATGTTGCCTGGAGAATTCTGGAAATTGAAGTCCACACATCTAAAGCATGCTTAAGTTGGGGAAGGACGATGTACTGTATACGTACATTGGAGGTGGATAACTTCTAATCTTGGTCATTCATCCACTCCTTGGCTTAACTACAAAACCTTTATAGGTAGTTCTTGCTTAACAAAGGTAATTGGGACCAGAATTTTTGTTGCTAAGCAATGTGGTCATAAAGTGCAATGTCACATGTCCACATTGCTTAGTGATCCAAGCAGTCCCCATTGCCATCGTTAAGTGAGGATTGTGGGTCATTAAATGAGGACCTCTTTGCAACTTCCTGCCGGCTTCCCATAAGCAAAGTCAGTGGGGAAGCCGGCAGGAAGTTGTAAGTCCCAGGTGGCTTACAAGTAGGCCGGCAGGCAGGTAAGTGGCTGCTGCCAGGTGAGGGAGGGTGTGAAAGGATGTGGGAGTGGGGCGGTGGGTGGCTGCTGCAGGGTGTGGGAGGGTGCGGGAGGATGCGCAAGGTGCTGAAGCAGTGTGAGCACATTGGGGATGTGGTGGCTGCTACAGGGTGCAGGAGATTTATCTGAGTGACTTGCGACCTTCCCTGCCAGCTTCTCCATTGCCTTTGCTTGTGGGAAGGTGGCAGGGAAGGTGACAGATGGAGATCATGTGAACGTGAGATGCAGGAACTGTCATAAGTATGAGTCAGTTGCCAAGCACCTTGTTTGCAATCCCATGACTGCGGGGGTGCTGGGACAGCAGGAACTTTGAGGACCAGTTATAAGTACCACTTGTGTAGCGCCATTGTAACTTTGAATGGTTGCTGAAGGAGTGTTCATTATCCAAGGACTACCTGTATGCAGTTCAGATTCCTAACCAAAGCTATTTGTCTGTTCTGTGAAATTTGGGAGAGAGAAAGAAGAGGGTGTCAGAGAAAGAAGAGTCTCCCCACTCTCTGAGTTCTGTCCTTTCACCCACGCCCCAACTATTTATCCCTGAGGGAATCTTGCCCTCAATAGAACAAAAACATTGTTTTTATGTGAATAAACATCTAAAATTATGACATTATTTATTATACCCAAGGATACACATTGTTCCAAGGGCGCTTCCAGCTAAGATCAAAATGTAATAATATCATCAGATTGCTACGTACGTTTATGCGGTTTTCAGCTTCTAAATTAAGGGTGTCCTCCTAGAAACAGCAACAGGCACATAAATGTATTGGTGCACAAGAAAAAACATATCTAAAATTCACAGGAAGACAACGATCTTCATTAGGTGAATGGAAATGGCACTGAAGCATAGGTAACCTTCTGAGTCCTCCAAGGCTTTGCTTCAGGCAAGAAGTTACAAAAAGCAAAGATGGAGACAAAGGCAAAAAAGCACTGTGTATGTGAATTAACTTTGCTCTACTTTTATCACCAGAAAGTATTAGTCTCCAGGTTGATTTAAGGACTGTAGTATCTGGATGAATACAACATGCTGGTAGTTCATTTGCATTGTGTGAAAACAGACCAGTGGGTTCCTTGATGGCTTGGTATGCAGCATGAATCCAGGAAATTGGTTTAATTCAGTAAATCATGGTTTAACCATGGGAGAGTATGTTATGGGAATAATCTAACATTTTTCTATTATTGCTTTGGCAACCAAAGGCCTTTGGTTTTCAGAAGATTACAGCTGGATTCACACAATCCAACCTATTTGGTTACTTTATGGTTCTCTGCATTCTATGAACTCAGAAAGTGGGTTGATGCAGTCATCAAGTCCTCCCTGAGTGCTAAGGGGACCCAGAAACTGATAATGGTTACCACTGATATATGCATTCCGTTTACTATCTCTCCACCCTGAAGCTGATTTGAAGTCCAGACATTGGTGAAAGACCTGGACTTTTCTGCTTCTTCTTACTTTGCCTGATGAAAAGTTCTGGAGAACCCAAAAGCTCTTCCACCCTTCTGCCATTTTGGTAGGCCTATAAAGTCTCTCCCCTTCATGGATCACTGCCTTGTTGTGGCGAAGGGGCTTGCGTAACTCAGTGAAGCCATGAGCTATACCGTGTAGGGGCACCCAAGACGGACAGGTCATGACAGAGAGTTCTGACAAAATGTGGTCCACTGGAGAAGGAAATGGCAACCCACTCCAGTATCCTTGCCAAGAAAACCCCACGGACAATGTTAAAAGGCTAAAAGATATGATGACGGAAGATGAGCCCCTCAGGTCGGAAGGTGTCCAATATGCTACTGGGGAAGAGCGGAGGGCAATTCCAAGTAGCTCCAGAAAGAGTGAAGCGGCTGGGCCAAAGCCGAAAGGACGTTCAGCTGTGGATGTATCTGGAAGCGAAAAGAAGGTCCGATGCTGTAAAGAACAATATTGTATAGGTACCTGGAATGTAAGATCTATGAACCAAGGCAAGCTGGATGTGGTCAAACATGAGGTGACAAGATTGAACATCGACATCTTGGGAATCAGCGAACTGAAATGGACAGGAATGGGTGAATTTAATTCGGGTGACCATTATATCTACTACTGTGGGCAAGAAACCCTTAGAAGAAATGGAGTTGCACTCATAGTCAATAAGAGAGTGGGAAAGGCAGTAATGGGGTACAACCTCAAAAACGACAGAATGATCTCAGTGCGTATCCAAGGCAAACCATTCAACATCACAGTCATCCATGTCTATGCCCCAGCCACTGATGCCAAAGAAGCTGAAGTTGACCACTTCTATGAAGACCTACAACACCTTCTAGAACTGGCACCAAAAAAAGATGTCCTTTTCATCATAGGGGATTGGAATGCTAAAGTAGGAAGTCAAGGAGTAATCGGAATAACAGGCAAATTTGGCCTTGGAGTACAAAATGAAGCAGGGCAAAGGCTAATAGAGTTCTGTCAAGAGAACAAGCTAGTCATAGCAAACACTCTTTTCCAACAACACAAGAGACGACTCTACACATGGACATCACCAGATGGTCAATACCGAAACCAGATTGATTATATACTTTGCAGCCAAAGATGGAGAAGCTCTATACAGACAGCAAAAACAAGACCAGGAGCTGACTGTGGCTCAGATCATGAGCTTCTTACTGCAAAATTTAGGCTTAAATTGAAGAATGTAGGGAAAACCACTAGACCACTCAGGTATGACTTAGATCATATTCCTTGTGAGTACACAGTGAAGGTGATGAATAGATTTAGATTTGGTAGACAGAGTGCCTGAAGAACTATGGACGGAGGTCTGTAACATTGTACAGGAGGCAGCAACTAAAACCATCCCAAAGAAAAAGAAATGCAAGAAAGCAAAATGGCTGTCTGATGAGGCTTTACAAATAGCTGTGGAAAGAAGGAATGCGAAAAGCAAGGGTGAAAGGGAAAGATATAAGCAACTGAATGCAGATTTCCAGAGAATAGCAAGGAGAGATAAGAAGGCCTTCTTAAATGAACAATGCAAAGAAATCGAGGAAAACAATAGAATGGGGAAGACTAGAGATCTCTTCAAGAAAATTGGAGATATCAAAGGAACGTTTAGTGCAAAGATGGGCATGATAAAGGACAAAAAAGGCAGGGACCTAACAGAAGCAGAAGAGATTAAGAAGAGGTGGCAAGAATACACAGAAGAACTATACAAGAAAGATCTTAATGTCCCTGATGTCCACGCTGGTGTGATCACTGACCTTGAGCCAGACATCCTAGAGAGTGAAGTCAAGTGGGCCTTAGGAAGCATTGCTAACAACAAAGCTAGTGGAGATGACAGTATTCCAGCTGAGTTATTTAAAATACTAAAAGATGATGCTGTTAAAGTGCTGCACTCAATATGCCAGCAAGTTTGGAAAACGCAACAGTGGCCACGGGATTGGAAAAGGTCAGTTTATGTTCCAATTCCAAAGAAGGGCAATGCCAAAGAATGCTCAAACTATCGCACAATTGCACTCATTTCACATGCTAGCAAGGTTATGCTCAAAATCCTACAAGCTAGGCTTCAGCAATACATGAACCGAGAACTACCGGATGTACAAGCTGGGTTTCGAAGAGGCAGAGGAACTAGAGATCAAATTGCCAACATTCGCTGGATCATGGAGAAAGCACGAGAGTTCCAGAAAAATATCTACTTCTGCTTCATTGACTATGCAAAAGCCTTTGATTGTGTGGATCACAACAAACTGTGGCAAATTCTTAAAGAGATGGGAGTACCAGACCACCTTACCTGTTTCCTGAGAAATCTGTATGCGGGCCAAGAAGCAACAGTTAGAACCGGTCACGGAACAACCGATTGGTTCAAAATAGGGAAAGGTGTACGACAAGGCTGTATACTGTCACCCTGCTTATTTAACCTATATGCAGAGTACATCATGAGAAATGCCAGGCTGGAAGAATCACAAGCCAGAATTAAGATTGCAGGGAGAATCATCAACAACCTCAGATATGCAGACGATACCACCCTAATGGCAGAAAGTGAAGAAGAACTAAAGAGCCTCTTGATGAGGGTGAAAGAGGAGAGTGCGAAAGCTGGCTTGAAACTCAACATTAAAAAAACTAAGATCATGGCATCTGGACCCATCAATTCCTGGCAAATAGAAGGGGTAGAAATGGAAGCAGTAACAGACTTCATTTATTTGGGCTCCAAGATCACCGCAGACGGAGACTGCAGCCATGAAATTAAAAGACGCTTGCTCCTTGGGAGGAAAGCTATGGCAAGCCTAGATAGCATATTAAAAAGCAGAGATGTCACCTTGCCGACAAAGATCCGCATAGTCAAAGCTATGGTTTTTCCAGTAGTAATGTATGGCTGTGAGAGCTGGACCATAAAGAAGGCTGAGCGCCAAAGAATTGATGCCTTTGAACTGTGGTGCTGGAGAAGACTCTTGAGAGTCCCCTGGACTGCTGGAGGTCAAACCAGTCAATCTTAAAGGAAATCAACCCTGATTGCTCATTGGAAGGATCGATACTGAAGCTCAATCTCAGATACTTTGGTCACCTAATGCGAAGAGAGATCTCTTTGGAGAAGACCCTGATGCTGGGAAAGATTGAAGGAAAAAGGAGAAGAGGACGGCAGAGGATGAGATGGTTAGATAGCATCACTGAAGCAATGAGCATGAAACTGAGCAAACTCAGGGAGGCAGTGAAGGACAGGAAGGCCTGGCGCAATATGGTTCATGGGGTCACGAAGAGTCAGACACGACTTAACGACTAAACAACAACAAAAATAAAGTCTCTGCCTGACACCGATACAGCGTCTTCTGAAGGGTCAACATCCTTCACATACACTTCAGGAAACCTTCTCAAGGGACCTGTAAGGTCAGAATCACCAGAACTGTACTTTAGAGGGTGGACTGAGATGATAGAAAGTGAGATTTCACATTTTGGTTTCTTAGCCCTTCTCTTCCTCTCTCCTTCTCCCTGCGTCCAGGGTTTTCTGGCATGGATCTAGACTTTGCATGGCTTGGTGGGAAGCTCCTCTGCTCGTAACGTTCACCATAAAAGGTGCATTGTGCTGAATAAAGCAAGACTTAGAAAAGAGCTTTTGGATGGGCTAACTATTCAGAAAGGGTTGTACATGTCAGCACCCACTCAACTCCCAGTCTGACAAAGATTGATGGTCTCTCTAATGATAGCTAGCGAGCATCTTTTCTCTATGCTTTCTCCCTTATTCACTCTCCCAGCATGCAGCCTCTTCTTTAAATTTAATGCACCGATGCAGTTTTCCATTGAGTTTGACCTGATCTATGAATGCTTCCTAGAAGCTATAAGGAAAGAACACCCTGTGCTGGAGAAGCATGTCAACTTACAGAAATGAATAATATCAAACACTCCCCTTCTTTCTATTGTGTTTTAACCCAGACAATTTCCCCAATGGATTGTGGCCACACATTAAAGGAGCTAAAATCGAAATAATAATTTTGGTAATGAGCTCTTCAACCCCTTCTTGTCTGGGGACCTCAACTATTCCATCTGGAATGTCTCCCCTGCCAGAACAGGAAAAGGGGCTGCTCTTAACAAATCTGTGCTAAAAGAGCATAATTTAATAAAATCCAAAACGTGGCTTAGATCTAACCCCATTTAGGAAGAGCAGAGACACGTCTGTTTTGCAAAACTAATAACCAAAGGAACGTTGATGCCTCCTTCGGTGTGACTTGTGTTTATTAATTATCTTGTACCGCAGGTGACAATCCCCCAGCATACAGGATAATGCCACACACACATTATTTCACCCACAAGAAAACAAAGAAGAACCTATCCTGTTTATTAGCTATGAATTGGATGCTGAGATGAAAGTTCTAATATGAAAATTGGGGAGTTGAATGGGGGGGGGGGAGATGGGGACACAAAAAGGGGATACATCCTGTGGCAAATGTGGGTGGTGCTGGTGAATTTATGTCAGTCCATTTTTCTGAGTTTGGGTCAACCACTGAGCCATAAACTAACCAACAGGGAATGGATTCATGCCTCAGACTCACCTACAAAAAACCGAGGTTAATTCTAGCCATGCTTAGCATGTTGTATGAATGGATCTAAGTCTTTACCTAACCTGGTTAAGTGCTTTGCATGAATATAGCCACTGGGTCTCTTCAGAACCCTTTCTGGTGGTCATCAGAGCTGTTTCAGGACAATAGCACACCATCACTTAGTAGGAATCCTTGGGATATACTGAAACAATCTTAAGGCCACCAGCAGATGCTCCAGAAATGTGGGCAGAAGTGTCTTCCACCTGAATTTCACCCACATTATCAGAGGAAATCCTCCCACCATGTATATCAACACCCACAAATAGTCATGAAAACTGTATGGATGAGTGAGTTGTTCTATTGCGTGTTTAACATTAACTGGTCACATCCACAACTCTTGAGCAAATGCATGGTGAAACCCATATTTCTGTGAAAAGTGCTTTGTGATTTCAAAAGTGCACACAGAAGTGCAATCTAAGGAAAAATTCACAGAGAAATGTGCGTATCAGAACAGAGTAGCAACCCCTACATCAATTCTATTAGGGAAAAAAAATGCTTACAAAAAGGGCACACGTAGGTGGGGATGCATTTATTTGAAGCAACTGGATGAAAATGCAAATCAATTTGGGGGCAGATCGCTGCTGTTGTTATAGCTGAATTCATGACTGGAGAGAGAAACAAGGGTGAACTGAATGTGTTGTTGAGTAAAATAAGAAGTTGGATATAAATGAAATAGATAAATTCACCCATCCTAGCACAGAAATGTGTTCAGCTTGACATGTTTGGCTGTATTATGAATTGGGCACCTTCTCCTCTGAAGTTCTTCTTCAGAGCAGAAAGTTAAATGACATGCTATTTGATAATTGCTAGCTAGCAGATTAGGTGTCTGAAGTCAATGGCTTTCTAGTTAGATATGCATACATTCTTTAATTCTCTCATGGATTGCTGTGAAATTGCATAAGCTTCTTTGTAGGTAAATGCAGAAAAAGTCGTTATTTTTTTCATCTTCACACTAAATGAATTTCTCATGGAACCCAGAAATCAGATACCTGGTAGTATCCTTTTCTCTGGATATTTTCTATATTTCATAAACTGTCTTGCTCGTTTCATGAATGAATATATATATATATATATATATATATATATATATATAGTAATTGTTTCATTGTTTCCAATCTAACTGTAAAACCCTCTTTCTCTTTGTTCTGCTCTCCCCAACTCTGCTTCTTGGGGGAAATGCCCAAATGCACAAATATACTGTATTTCTGCCAGAGTGCTATCATAAATGTGAATTTGTCAACATTAGGAGCTAGGAGAGAACTCATAAGAAACAGTCGAGTTTTTTCTCAATGTTCTCCAGCGAAGCTCATAACTACTATTTTGCTCATCAGGAGCCTATTCTGAATTTAGCTATGTGGTGGCACAAGGGGTGAATAAAGATGTGCAGGATCTTAATATGACTGGCAGGGGGTCATCAGCCTCTGGAATGAACTGGCCTAGAATCAACTCAAGAACACTGAGCATCTGCCTTGACTGATCAACAAGGCAATTTAGTTCCTATTAATATTGGTGACCCAGATCAGGAAGGCACATCCTCCCGATCTGGAAGCAGTTGCCTCTATTCTCATTTTCCTTCCAACAAGGATTCAATTTTTCAGAAGTATGTTCATTTGTCTGTTATACACAATACAACTCTTCTCAGGGTAGGAAGAGTTGCAAAGGATTATGCTGATGGACCACTTCGTCAGATCAAAAGAGAATGCTTCCCTCCTCAAGGCATATTAATGCTCCATCTGTCCCCAGAGCTGCAAGCAAAGTGAAGGAGATGGAGAGCATGTCAAAGCTGAAGTCTTCTTTGTTCCACCCCAACAGGAATATTCTGATTGTAAAAGCTATCAGCTCGTGGAACAGGTTGCCACATGATGTGGTGACCTTCATTAGAGATCTTTAAATAGAGATTGGATGATGATCTGTCATAGATGCTGTAGTTTACTCAGCAGTCAGTTAAACTAGGTAACTTCTATGGTCCCTTCCAACTCTATGGTTCTACGTTTTAATATTTTGCTGTGTCCTCAATTTTCTTGGCTCTGCAGATAAGGAAGACAGGTCATGAGATCCCTCTGAGCCTTGTACACCAGGCCTAAACACAGGAGTCAGGGCAGACTCATCCCCACTAACCTGAAACCTCTGTCCAGATTTATGCTCTAGACTTATCCAATCTGCATGAACAGTGGTATCCTCAGATCAAGTATCAATAGATAGAGTGGTGCTAAAGACCTCTGTTACCACGAAGGCAGTTGGCAATTAAGATATATTTAGGAAGAACTCAATAAATCCAGAGGACGTTGCAGCCAATTTGGGCTCATTGATGACACGTTAATGCAGAATAACACATGATCTTCCTTGAATGTAATATATGCCATCATTTGCCAGCAATGCCCCTCTGGATTCGATGTAGGACAAATAGGCCAAAACTTAATGCAAAAGAAATAACAGAAGTTTGACATCAGGACCCAAAACAAAGACAAAGATCAGAGCAATACAACCTCCTAGGACAATCTATTGCAGACCTTAAAAGTAGTCCTCTTGGGAAAAAGAAACTTCTCCAGCACAATTGAATGAAAGACTGCTGAACCCAACATTCATCAAAAGGTTTCAGGGTATCTCTGAAGATCTCAACAAGCCCAATGGATTTTTAACCCAGTACAATGATTAATTGTTAAGGTACTTGTAATGTGTCTTACATGTAACCTGCACAACCACCCTGTCTTCTGTCTTCCACTCTGCCTCATCCCAATTTAAATCCTACATCTATTTAGCCATTCCATTGCATCTGATGAAGTGAGCTGTAACTTATAAAAGCTTATACTGTTTAATAAAATGTGTTAGCCTGAAATGTGCTATCAGGGTCCTTCTGATCAATAGGCTGGATAGCCTTACAACTTGATGACACCTGATGGGCATTAGCTGAGTAAGAATGAGGCAGCTGTAGCTTCTAGTCTAAAGTTCTCTGGAAGGTTGTGAGTGTGTATAACTAGCAATTCTTGTCCCTTGACCACTTTGCATTTCTTCTCTGACTCTTTGCTGCTTGCACTACAATGTTCACCCTCTGGTCTTTGCTTCTGGGAATGTTGATTAAGCCTTAACCTGGTTTGCTTTGACTTTTGGATTGATTTACTGGCTAGTCTTCTGCCTTTCTGTGGGTTTCTCTGACCATGAATGGGCTCTTTTGGAATTAGAGCTCAGCCTAATTGAGGACAAGACAATATTATCCAAAGTTCTGCTTTGTATTGTCAACATAGAGTCTTGGATGCTCCTACTGTGTGACCATGCTGCCTTTAAGTAATTTGGTTGATCTCTTGCAAGTCACTCTTTATTGAATCAGTTAATCACATTTCAGTATCACCCCCCTCTCCATTCTAACATGCTGCACCTTGCAGAAAGCTATAAATCATCAGCCATACAATTATTGCATGTTATCTCAAAGCACTGTAATTATATAATTAAGTTGTGATGGGAGGTTCTTTCCTTTTGGCTTCACAATATGGTGCTTAATGTAGTGATTAAACTAAATCTCTACAACTGGTGCTAATTGAAAGAAAATGGTTTTTTATTGAGGGGCAGTGTCTTGGGTTGAAAACAGCATCTGTGCTAGGAGAAGAATTTTCAGGACAGCAATGTTTTGATGTTCTGAAGAACATGAGAACAATGTTTTCATGTTGCTAGGAATGTAATGTTTCAGCAGAACTTGGAAGTCACACAATCATATTTCAAAAATTGGTAGGTTAAGATTTTCCAGTTTTGCTATGTTATAAAATCAGGGTGTAAGCAGTTTCATCAATCCTAGGAAATTTCGGATTGACAACTTTCTTGATAGCTGGTCATGCATAGATTTCTCAAATTTTAATTGAAGATAGAAGACCTGATGCTAAATAAGGGACGACCCAGTCTATTTAGATGTGACACAATGAGGTTCACAGATCAACCTAAGCCATCATATAGTTTGTTTGGCTTAGCTTGTTGGGAATACTCAGCCTCTGGGGTTTATAAATATTATTTCTGGATTAGTGTGTTTTGTGAACCCAGCCACCTGGGATTTATATAGCAAATCATTGTTAAGCAAACTAGGTTAACACTATGAACCCAGTCATTTGGACTTCTGCTTAATTGCAAAATTCACATGGTCATTTTGGGTAAGTCATGGTGTCTCGGAAGCCATCAGGAACTGCTTTTGGTGGCTTTTGGGGAGTTTTCATCCACTGGTTGTTCTATAGTTCCAACTTGTTCAATAGGCAATGTTTGAACACTGGCCAAGTTAGAAGTGGAAGCTGTTCAGTACTGTAGCAGTAAAACAAACTGAACCTGAGGCCCTTCAGATGTACTAGACTATAACTCACATTATCTTTCAGAATATGGTCAACTGTGTTAGATATGGAGGAGGGGAGTTGCTGTCTAACCTATCTGGAGGCACCAGTTTGAGAAAAGCTAGGTGGTGATGGGATAAGTTGCCATTCCGTTTTTGGGACATTGAGAAGTCCAGTTCACCAGAACGTATGGCAAAGATGCCTACACGAGGGTTTTCAAGGAAGTGTTAAGCTGTTTGTACAAGAGAAAGGCCAATCTAAATAGATATTGGTTTCTAGCTGTGTAGACAGCCAATACAGTTTAGTGGCTAATGTGTTCAAGTACAATTGGGAAGGCCGGGGATCAAATCCATACTCAGCCATGTATAGCTTTGAGCCAGTCGCTCACCAATAACTCAACTTTGATCGTAGGGTGGTTGTTGTGAAGCACAGTTGAAATAGGGAGAGCTATGAATGCTGTCTTGAGCTCCTGGAGTTAAAATGGGCTACACATCCAATTAGAGAAGGGATGGCTAATCTTTTCTGACTGTGGAGCCCATTGGGCAATCACAAAGGCTTAGGATCTTGTTTTTAATGGTCAAAGTCACATAAGTATCTCTGACTGAGACCTCTTAGCATTTTGGAAATGTATTCAGTTTTATTTGGGTGGAGGGTGGGACACATCTTCCTTCTATATGTTTATTCTTTGCAAGCCTTAGAAGAGGGGTTTGGTTAGCAATGCAAATGAATCCCATTTCTCATTTTTCCATTTCTGAATGTGGTGAAAAATTCTGGAAATAATGTGATTGCCAGGCTATTGATAGATGATTGTGCCAAAAGCTGAAAGGTGAACCCTGGAAAGACTGGGAATGGAAATGGATGGAGTTCTACTTCAAGCCCAAAGCATAACTATGATCCCCTTTCCCAGTGACAACACTTTGGGTAAGGTTTATGGGTGATACAGCTAAAAATAGATGCTTTTAAACATTGACTGATGTTCATAGGTAGACCCTATTTCCAATAGAATTCATCACAAATGAATACAATCCACAATCCAGAGTTCCTTGCTTTTAGGTTGAGCTCATCCTAAGAAGTAGCATGCAGACAATAAACTTGCCTGTTAAGACCAACACAACCATTCAATGTGTGTGTCTCCTTATATACTGGCCCATATTAGGAACTGGGCAGTATATTGTCTTACGAACAAGGATTACACGTAGAATAATTGAAGCTGTTGGGTTTGATTTTCATGGAACTTTTGTGTAGTCTGAAGATTGTTCTGTCTTGTTTCTCAATCAACTTTTGAGGTTTTTTTAAAAGTCTGTACTATTATTTGTATTCACTTGGATATACGTTGTGCGTACCTTCTAATATCTTTTTGGGAGTGAGCAATTTTCGGTAGTATGTGGGGTGTTACGTATTATTTATGCTGGAAATAAACAGACGTAGACTTTAGTCATGTATACTTTGTAATAATGAGACAAAAGTTAAATGTTAGAATGCTCCCTGTGTAACTATCATTCTGTGATGGAAGACATGAGCAGGGAGGATTCTGGAATGGAGCTTCAAGGTTGCCGGGAGGGGGAAGAGAGGTTCCAGGGGAAGCACCTCCTCAGCCCCCAGCCGGAGTGTGGGAAAGTCAAGAGAAGGAGACTGGCCCCTCCCTAAGGGCATCATGGTTATAGTTGCTGTTGTTGGGGATTAGAATTTGTCTGGTGAGATTGATGTCAGGTTCAGCCCAAGAACAGCAGTGAGACAGTCCAGAATCAGTTCAGCTCCTTTATTAGCTTACACCTAATAGATAGAATCTCACCAGACTAATTCTAAACCCCAACAACAGCAACTATAACCCTGGTGCCCTTAGGGAGGGGCCAGTCTCCTTCTCTTGACTTTTGACAGAATCCTTGACAGAATCCTCCCTGCTCATGTCTTCCATCACACATTCCCAATTCCTACTACTTCTCTGTTGTACAAACTACTAGACGTTACCTGTACAGGTAGTCCCTGGGTTAAGAACCCCCGGTTTAAGGATGACCCAGAGTTAAGAACAGAGCCTATTGTAGTAAAATTTGAGTTAAATACACAATGGTTTGAGTTAATTACACAATATTACTTATATAGTATTATACAGGTAGTCCTCACTTCACCACCACAATTGAGACTGGAATTTAGGTTGCTAAGTGATGCAGTTGTTAAACACATCATCACATGACCAGACTCAATTTTATGACTTTTTTTGCTGTGGTCATTAAGTGACTCATGTGATTTCCCATTGATTTTGCTTGCCAGAAGCCAGCTGAAAAGGTCACAAGTGGTGATCATGTGACCCTGGGAGACAGCAACCGTTGTAAGTGCAAGCTAGTTGCCAAGCTCCCGGATCACAATTATGTGACCGTGGGGGCACTGGAATGGTGGTAACTTTAGGTACTGGTCATAAGTCACTTTTTTTAGCACTGTTGTAATCTCAAACGGTTGCTAAACAAACTGTCATTAAGCGAGGTCTACCTGTACAATAATATTATTCTGGCTTACATACAAATTTGACTTAAGGACAGACCTTGGGTATGGAACTCGTTCTTAAACTGGGGACTACCTGTAATTATATACTGGTAAAAGGGAGACAATGTGTTCCCACCTAGCTGTATGAATGTTTTTCCTTTTTAAATTTGACGTTGTACAAAAATGCTCAATCTTCTAAGAACATTTTCACTTTTAAACTTCAGTATAAGGCTCTCCAGCCCAGATGATAAAGGAAACACCATAAATGAATTAAAACTTTGCAAAATTCTTCAATAAAATGCTGATAGCAAATGATAATTGTGTTCAGTCTGAATATTGGTTTGGGAAATGTGAGTCAATTAACCTACAGCCTGCAGTGAATTATTTCACCCTCTTTAGAGTTAAAACACCAGCTCTTGTTTAGAGGCAGACATCAACAGGCAAATTTCAAGGGACTGTACAATACGACTGTATTTTTAGAGGCACCTTTTATGAACATTCAAAGTTTCGTTTCTGTACAAAAGCAACGTTTGCATGTAAAAAAGCTCTATGGGTTTGAGCTACTGGGGTTAGAAGGACGAGACAAACCTTTGATGCCTTATCTCATTGCAATGATGTACGGAAGGCTGCGAGATCAGAAACCTTGTCAATGGTTTCAAGGAATAATGAACACGGGACAGCCTAATGCCGATTATCAATTGAATTCTTTGACTCAACAATTCTTTTGTTTGTTTCTTTCTGCTGGCTGACCTTTAATACTTTAACAAGTTTTAGAAGAACTCCATTCCTTATTGTGCTGCCCTATTCCCATCCTGTTTGCTTCTGCCCTGTTGGGTTGAGCAAAACAATACAAACACAAAACCCGATGCCACTGGAGGAAGGAAAGAGATAAAAATAATGTGAAAACGATGGAGATTCTCAGGGTTTATCAGCCAAATAGGATGTTGCATGTCGGGCAAGGTGGGGACGGGGGTGGGGGGAGAGAAAATAATTAGCATAAAGCTTTTGTCTCCTCTGAATAGGTTGCTGAAAACATTTTTGAAATCCTTCTTTGTTCAAGGGGAAAAAAGATGACATGATTCTTAAGCAGCTTTCTCTGAGAAAGATTGCAAAGGACGCTGGTGAATTCCATCTGCCGTTACAACAGGCATAGCCCACGTACTCCAATGAAGGCATGCATCCTCATATATTCCACCTCTAAGGAAGGAGAGATGGAAATGGACCATATATTTTGGACCTTCTGTTGGGTTACCTTTGGCTGACCCCCACCGACGTTCATTCTTTGGGAAGAGCAGACCTGGAATTCAACTCTACTTTACAGTGACAGCTTGCATAGATAAGTGAAAACAGCACAATGCCTGGAAGGCTGCAGGAGTGGACAGTGGAGTCTGGAGTTCTCTCTTTATGGGGTGGGGACCTTGTGAAACTGAATTGCTTCAACCCTCATCTATTTCTGTATCTATAAATGGTGAATACAGTTATGAAGTTTTCTTGGCAGTGTTAAGAAAGCAGTTTGCCATTGCCTTCTATTTTTTTTCTCCTTGACCTTCCAATCTAGACAACCACTCTGGAATTCTGAGATGAATCCAAGAACCAACCAATTTATCTTCCAAGAACAGTCAATTTAGGCTGGATTAAGATCAAGGAGACCTAGCTTTAAATCTCCCTTAATACATGGAAACCCACTGGGTGATTTGGGGTTAGTCATTCTGACTCAGGCCAAGATTGTTGTGGAGGAAACACATTGCTGAACTCCTGAAGGAAAGGCAGTATATAAATCTAACAAATAAACACATAACTAACATTTCATAGTCTATCTTAAGATGATATAACACCTTTATAGGGCCAAACAAACCCTTCAGCTATGAGCATGGTTCCAAGAGGCAAAACTTTAAACAAAAAGTGGGCTGAATCATAATTTAATTTTGATGGGTTTTAACCAATTGTTCTGAGCCACCTTGTCTTTCTGGAATAGAGGCAGAATAAAATGATTGTAAATAATGTAAATAGTTGTCCAGAAAATCTTCCATAATGGCACTTAATCAACTAACAGAGGACTACCTAGATATGAATAGAGATAATTACACAATCTGTATCTGCTGGTTTTCTTCCTAGGCATATAATGCCCTATCATGAGGGTAGAACTCAATGTGCCATCAGCATTAATAATAATAGCAACAACAAAACCCTAAAATCAATGCTACTCAGAGGTGTCTGCAGAAAAGGGGGGCATCAAGAAAGTAAAGATGGTCTCTGTGACCACCTGTCCCTTTTTATGCGCTTCACAGCGCATATAAAAAAGAGTAGGACATCAACTGTGCAGTTGTGACCAATGTCTTGATTTTTTCCCCTCCTTCCTGTGGACACTAGTGACACTAGTGCTATAAATGGAACTGATTCCAAAGGAAGTGTGTAAGAGAGTCATTCCTTTAGAAAAACACTGCAGTGTTTCTTAGATGCGCACGTTCCCTTGAAGTTAAATCACGAGTATATCAGAAGAGAATTAAATACTCACACCAGATACCTGGGCATGAACACCGCAGTAGGTGTTTCCTTAGCCTTCAAAAGTTTATGAATATTTCAGGATAATAAAAGTCAAATTAAATGTTTAACGATCTTGTTTACACTTAAAAGACCTTGAGAACATTCAGTTAAAAAATGAAGCTACACAATGCTTCCTTTTATTCATCAGGAACAGACACCCACCTACTCACCCACACAGTATGATGGAAAGATGGCCAGAAAAAAATCTCAGTGATCCATGGCAGTAACTTGTTCGATTTAACCCATGAATATCCCTCTAAGCTCAAAAGAGTTAATTTCCTAGGAAATAAATCTAGCAAAGAGGCAATACATTTCTTGAGGATTAGAATTTTAAAATAGCCCTTGCCTCAATAATGTTACTCGGCTTGCATACTATTGCTCAAGGAGACCCTCACTTTTTAGGCCTTAGATGTTATGAGGTCTCAACTTGAAGAGAGTTGACTATGGGCCTGACCTTCTCTTTAATAAATTATTTTAATCAGGAATCCTGACATTTGCTAACTCCTAGCTAAATGAGCTGTTCCATCCATGAACCACAGAGTAAGAGTTGATTCCTAGAACTTGGCTGGTTTAGGGAACTGTTATGTAAACAGCCAACTGATATTATCAGTGAGGAGACCTACTTCCTCACTGGATCCTACGATGGCTGTAGAAAGAAATTCAGAAACTCTTCATCCTCACGTACACAGGACTATATTGGTTTTAAATGAAAAACAGTTCAGTCAATAGTGCCTTCTTGTGGTCAGTAGATCATAAAGTGATGGTGGGTCAGGGCCATTGGAACTGGACCTCCAACAATCCTGAAATGAGAGCTCCAATCTCAAAAGAAGTGAGAAGGAGTAAGAATTGGGTGGCGCATCAGTGGACCAAAGCTGGCTCTTCATTGGTAGCATCTAAAACTTACTTTGCCCCAGATAAATCTTTGGGCATTGGATAAAAGTCATTGGGAGTTGGGTGGGATATACATTGAACAATTCATTACTATTATTATTATTAAAATTTAATATAGTCTTGTTGGAAGACTGTTCTCCTGCTGCAAGAAACAGAGGTAAATTGCTGTATGTGTGCATAGGTTTTTTCCCCTTAAAAAAATAAGAAGGAAAAGAAACATTGTCCCTGAGTTCTGCCTTGCTAGCAGGCATCCAGTAGAATTACTGGAAAGCACAGGAGATATCAACATCTGCAAGATGGTGGACACAGCCCTGCCACATGCATGAACGAAAGGCGTGGGGCTTTGATTGCAACACCACACCCATCATCCTGCAGGTTTTGACACCCCGCCCCCCCGTAGACATCCTTGTGCAGGGTACATCCAACATAGGAACGTTCAGAGGGGATGTCCTACGTTGAATAGAATTAGGTAAAATAAGACAAAACTATTCCTAAATCCTTTACAAACTGTCAACGCCTGTAAAACAATGCAGTTTTTTTATGGCATTTATTTAATACAGTAGGGATAGCACTGACTTAACATCCCTCGAGAGGGAATTCCGTTCTTCAGCGTGGAAAGCTTTAAAATACCAGCTCTTTTCTTGATGGTTTATCATGTGACAATATAATAATAACAGTAATAATACTGAAAACAAAGTTGCAAGCTACTTCTGAAAATCAGATCAAGCAGTAGGACCTTTCTCTATTTCCAAATTTTGAATAATAATCATCCATGTTTTGGAATGCTGTTTTGAGCATGACTTTTCAGAAATTTGGCAGAAGATAGATAGATAGATAGATAGATAGATAGATAGATAGATAGATAGATGATTGATAGATGCTAGATCGTGATCGATAAAAGTGCTTGCAAACCTGTCCTGCAAGTAAACATGGATCTATCTTAAATCTTCTTCCTTGAGGCTTTCAGTCAGGGTTTTCAGAGCTTTCTAAAAGCATGGTCACGTAAGAAAGCAATGAGATGAAGGCTGTTTTTCTTCCCCCAGAAAGCAGCTTATCTTCCCCAGATGACAGAATTTAGCACGACAGAAGATAGAACTGCTGGATTCTCTACCTGATAATTTGCTGTGCTCTGCTGTTGAAGAAGTATCATCATTTCAGCCTAGCAGAAGCCTTCCAGATTGTAAAAGTGGGTGCTTTGGAAACATCTCCATCCACTGGGGATGGCCAGATTATTCCTTTAATAATTGGAATAATTTGTGCTGGTGGCTGATTATTTGCCACGTTCAGCTCAAGAAATTAGTTTGGGCTATTAAAACCGTAACTGGGGTTGAGGCTGGAGATCTAAGGGACTTTCTACCATGCAATGGAGTTGCCTTTTCGAAAGGATCTTTAGAGGTTATAGCAACTTGGAGAAGTCCTGTCCATTAGACCTTTGGAAAAAGGGCCTTCTGCTATGTCAGTTCCCAAACTGGGGGTTGCCTCCAATATTTTTCTCTCTGTTTTTGGAAAAAAGACACTTCTTTTTAAATAAATTTTAAATTCTGAAAAAATTCTTTTAGGATTTCTGTTGGGTTTTTTTGGTACATTTAATTTTTTACTGAAAAAAAATTCACAGAAATAAAAGATGACCATGCAATAATAGAATAAGAGTAACGAAAAGAAAAATGTGAAGTAAGAAAATGGAGTATAGAAAAAGATAAAATAGAAAAGAAATATAAATAAGCAACTTCTGATCTTTACAGCAGTTACAAAGAATCTTATCCCATTCCTCCCTCATTAAAATTACATCCTAATTCTCTTCTTCCCATAATCAATCCGGCAAATCCCTAAATCACCGATTCATTTTTTTTTCCATTTTCAGAAAAAAGTCCATAAGAGGTTTTCAGTCTTTGATAAAAGTACTTGTTGTCTTATCCCTGATCAAACAGGTCAATTTTGCATTTCCGCCAATTCTATAGTCTTTACAATCCACTCCCCCATTTGTGGTTATTTCAGAATTTTTCCATCTTTGTGCATGTAATAATCTCACTGCAGTTACCACATATAAAACCAGTCTTCCATAAGTCTCTTCTAATGGGCTATCCATAAATTAAAAATAAAACAAAATTTAAAAAGTTCTGCTTTCATCAGAATGTTAATCTTGAACATTATTTGTATCAGTGTTTGTATTTGCATCCAATATTTTTTGCAGGTATTTATTTATTTATTTTTGTTCTAGAAACAAAAGTAAAAGTACATGTTACTGGTTCTCTCTTTTTGTTTAGATTTTGTTTTTGCTTTCAGCCAAAAGGAAGTATAGAAATAATAAATACATCGGGAAATACATTGCCAGAACTGAATTTGCCTCTATAGTCCATTTTTTAGAAGTACTGTAAAATGAATAAATAGTTAAATAAATTAAATACAATCAATTAAATGAAATTATACAGACCTCAGCTTGGAGAATGCAGAGGGAGTCTGTGACCAATAGCCACCACCATCCTGCCAGACCCTTCCATAAGATCTCTTAATCCCCTTAATCCCCACCCTACCTGTTCTGGGGTGTCTGGGTGTGGCTCAGTGGCTTCTGTGTGTGGGTGCAGGAAGGAAGGGTCAGACTGACAGAAACAGCATGGCAACATCAAGACACTAGTCCTTCTTTTGTAGGAACATTGTGACGTTGCAGGCACATACAAAAGAGGCAGAGCTTATGCTGTGACACCATGACATTATTGTCATAATTTGAATGAAACGTCAAAACTCCTGCAGGTGAAATAGTTTCATCCAGGTAGTTGTCTCCTTCTCCTTCTCCTTCTCCTTCTCCTTCTCCTTCTCCTTCTCCTTCTCCTTCTCCTTCTCCTTCTCCTTCTCCTTCTCCTCCTCCTCCTCCTCCTCCTCCTCCTCCTCCTCCTCCTCCTCCACCACCACCTTCTAAGGCATTTGAAGACTTTTTTAAACCTAGTATACTTTTACTTAAAATTTTATTATTTTCTAAGGTTGTCCTGGTGCTTCTCTCTTATGCTGGTTAAAGACTGTAATAAAAAGTGATTTAAACTGTATAGAAAAGTTGGGAACTATCCCATAAAAGACTTTTCTGGATTGAAAGCCCCTACCGTCTGTTCTTGAAAGGCCCTTAACCTGCGCCCTGGAGGGGACAGAACAGGCATTTATTTTCCCCAGGAATATATAGGTCCACTTTTCCACTTTTAAGCAAGGTCCAAACAGTTTCGGAGTGCCTACATCCAAATATCCCACAAGAGTAAGCAAGAAAAAAACCCCTCTCTTTAATTCTATTAAAGGCAACAAAGTAAGAACTTGAGAGAATAGTTTGAGTTCAACAAGTCATAGGAGGTTATAGTCTGCATAGCAAAGCTAGAAATCATTTTCCTGTAGTCTGAAATACACACACACACACACACATACACACACACACACACAGAGCAAATGGGAACAGCTATAAACCTACCCAGAATTGTACAAGCAGCACTGAAAAGAATTAAAGGAACTCTCATGTGGCTAACTCAATATTGCTACCAACTGATCTTATTGATTCCAGTTGTCTTAGGGATTTGGGGGTACTGGGTCTGAATTCAGAGGCTTACTCACAGGAATTTGTCTTTCTTAAGATGCTTACTATTTCCTCATGGACTTCCAGCCAAGGCTCTATAAAAGATAAAAACTCCCAATTTCCTCTCTCCCTTAATCTTGCCTGCTCAATTCACACAATCTTCTGGATTTGCATGGTATCCTGAGCCACAAACAAGCCATACCATCTTAGGCAAAAATATGGTCATTCAGTTATATAATCTGTCCTCCCAGTATTTCCAACCTGGGCAACTTCCAGTTGAGTGGACTTCAGCTTCCTGACTTCTCAGTTATGACCATGCTGGCTGGGGAATTCTGAGAGTTGAAGTTCACACATCTGGAAGTTGCCAATTGGAGAAAACGGATCTAAGTCAACATTATTGGCAGCAAGGACCGCACTGGGACTTTTTAAGAATTCAAGAAGGTCGTGAGCAGATTGTTCATCTGAGATCCTTTTCTTTCCTACTGCATCCTTTATTCATTTCTTTTTCCTCCATAGTTCTTTGTCCCTTAAATTCAATGGCCCAGTAAATGGGAATATGTGAGGAACTCACAAATCTTGAAATATCTCTTGGGGCTTAAAGGTCAGTTGACTAGCTTTACTAGTTTGAATAAAAGAATGGATTCATCTTACCCAAATCCACCTGAAGTCTGGCAGTGTTGTGGTGTATTTTTGTCAATGTGCACATAGTTGTTGCAGTACTTTCAGAGGTTTTGTGTTCTGGGATCTGCTACCACAAGAGCAGGTGCTCACCCTGATCTGGTGAGTTTTGAGTTCTTTCGAAAAGTCAGGCTCTTCTCTTGACCTTGTCTCTCTTTGCCAAGTTTGCCGCTGGTACACAAGGACTGTGTGAGCTCTGATAGGAATACAAGGCCTTTGTAATATTGTGCAGAGAGGATGAAAATATTGTGCAGAGAGGATGAAAATTTCACACTTGGTTGCCTCTGGATTGAGAACAATACCAAAATACAGCAGGAAAGCAACATGTGTGATGATTCACTCCAGAAAGCCCATTTGAGCAAATTTGGCAGCCAACGCCAACTATTTTTCCTAACATTCGCCAATCACGTAGAGGAAAGACCTTAACAGCTCAAGACCCCAGAGATTTATTCTCTCATTGCCTTTTAAGGTCATAGCTCAGGACCAGGTAGCCTTGAAGAACAATTTCAATAACCTTTGATCCTTCAAGGAAGGCTTGTTCTCCATGTCCAGGTGTTAAGATTCTGGAGTTTACTGGCAACAAAGTGATGGGTCTTCTTTGAAGTAGCACCTATCTTGTCGAATGACCTTCCTTCTGTGGTACACTAAGCTCTGATGCTGATGGGACTCAAATGTCTTTCAAAAATCCATTTTTAGGGTAAGCCTAAATGAGCCATTCACCCCTCCTAAAATTGGCCTTGTTTTTAATTTGATCTGGATCCTGGAATATTGTTTTATGATATAATTAAGGGTACAACTGACAATCTCAGATGATGTATTCCCATTATACCTTTCAACATCTGAACTGGATGGATATTTTGACCCGGGGCATGGTTTCTTCTGCTATGTCTCCTTCACATAAATTATCACACAAATGGGTAGTCTCTGAGACGTGCCTTGTGTACTATCAGGATACCTGCCCCCAAGTTTCTCTTGGCCACCACTGACTGGCCACTGTTGTGGCCAAAACAAGACTCACCTAAAGCAACCAAATCACTTTGAAGATACAACATTAATTTATTAAGCATGCAAACAATTACAGTGTTCATCGAACTCCCAGCAAAGCATTTGCAGCTTACTGAGCAGCCCTGAGCAAAAGCAGAACCATAGCTTATATATCCTTGGCCTACCACATTTTAAAAACAAGACAAAGACAGACACAGTGTAAATTATAGCATGATGTTGGAATGACTTAAATAAACCCATCTGGATGGCCTTCTTATAACTCATCCCTTCTTACCAGGCCAGCATGCTAGCTGTACAGTACTATGGCTGAGCTATGGCCAGTGAATATAAACTATCTGGTTTACTGGGCCACTGGTTCCTGACCCATTCCTCCCCTTGTAGCCTAGCTCAAGGACAATTCAGCTTGCTTTCTTACAAGGGCATTTTAAGTGGTTCACATGTATGGGAGGGCATCTTGTGGGTTTGGTAGTGAATGCAGCTCATGCGTATGGGGAGTACATTTGATCACCACACCATTCACAGTCATGGAGACCCTCCTCTCCACTGGAACAGCCTCCTTATTCAACTCTGGAGGCGTTTGATCTGGCACTGTGTCTAGTCTGGTGAATTGGGACTCACACAGTTAACACGGGCTCCTGTTTTGGGAAAGTCTCTTTTTACATGCCACAGATCTTCATAGTGGGAATATCACTGCACTGCACTTCCTTCTTGGGTTGATTCAGGTATATCTTTGTCATTGCCCCTGGCTTTGGCTTTTCCAGCATGCAAGGATCTTCTCTGAAATGCTTTGTGAGATCCCATGCCTATGAATCAGACATGGTCTGGCACCCTGTGGTCACCTCTGTGAGCTTCTCTACCAACCCCTCTGCCTCTGTGATGGTCTTTGGGTTTTATGTAAACATCTGCTCTTGAAGATAGATAGGTAGAGACTGGAGGGACTCTTTCAGGAGTATTAAGTTGGTCACTTCTCCATTGTCTTTGCCTTGGCCCTTTGAAACTAAACGTCCTGGTATAGAGTGTAAGGAAGATGACCTTGATGGAGATATGCTGGAGCTGTTGCTTAAGCAAGAGGGGCTGAAGCATTTTTTAAGTCCATGACAGCCAGATAACATTTGGAAGTGACTCAAACAGAGGCGTCCCTAATTCACTGGAGTATAAGGAGGAGGAGAAGGTACAGCACAGATCTGTGATAATATACAATCTCAATAAAAGTAGGTTTGTCTTCTTCTGAGTGATTTCCTTGTCTGGTCCATCTAGCAGGGATGACATCTGGCTTGTTTTATCTGGAGGGCTAAATCAGAGTAGTTATCACTGAACTTTTTAGTTCTGGAATAAGCCCAACCCTGGTCTTCACCCTCTCCTGGAACAGGTCATAACTGTCCATGTTGCTAGCCTCAGTTTCAATGGTCTCTGCCAATCATGCTTCATTCAGGTGTGGCTCAGTCAACTCTTGTATTGCTTTGGGGGGATTCTGTGTCATGCACATGTCCATTCAAAATTAGGCAAGTATGTTTCTGTTACAGAGGCACTGGCATGGAAGGGATCGGCAGCGAAGCAACCCCCTTCTGAATCTGTGCCATCTTTGCTACATGCCATCCTTTGCTTTTTCAGTGCCCGCTTGAATTTGACCCCTTGAGCAATACATTTTGCTTCTAATTTTAGTTTTTGCAGCAGAACCTGGACCTGTCAGTATTCTGCATCTCACTTGCTGGCCTTCAAACCCTCGGGTGATTGTTATTGGATCTTGTTGATGTTTTGGGGGGGCTTCAACATTCTGACCTTTGTGTCCTCCTCTGGAGGTTTGGTGTTCTGTATAATTTCACTTCCCCTTAGGAGCAAACACCTTATCTTCTGCTTTAGCTCCACTCTAATTGTCCATCACAGAGAGGAAGGAAGGAAGGAAGGAAGGAAGGAAGGAAGGAAGGAAGGAAGGAAGGAAGGAAGGAAGGAAGGAAGGAAGGAAGGAAGGAAGGAAGGAAGGGTGAATGAATGAATGAATGAATGGAAGGAAGGAAGGAAGGAAGGAAGGAAGGAAGGAAGGAAGGAAGGAAAAACTGGATACAAATCAGGCTTTGTTTCACTTCTTTACTTCAAAGTGGAGTAAGAGGAAAGGAAAAAAAACACCCTTCAAAAGCATTTCAAGAGATGAATATTTGATTCCAAAGAAGTAAGCAGGAAACAAAAACTTTTCCCCAGAAAAAATGAATACTTTCTACAAATACATTTCCCTAGATGGCTGTTTCCTTTGGATTCTCCAACCAGTTTCCAGCTTAGGGTGGGGTTCTTACCCGCAGCAGCCAGACTGAGAAGTCAGGCATCTTCCCTGGATGGAAGAGAAAAACAAAACAAAACAAACAAACAACAAATCAAGGCCAAGTGGGGCTGTGTCCTCCCATTTAAAAAGCTCACCTGAAAGAAAGGGAAAGCATTTTTGCTCCTGATTGCTTGCTTGGAGGTTGAAATTCCCAATTTTGCTGGACTCTGCCCTCTATCTAATAAGTGTTTTTCAAACTTGGCAACTTTCAGATGGGTGGACTTCAACTCCCAGAATTCCGCAGCCAGCATGGCTGGCTGCGGAATTCTGGGAGTTGAAGTCCACCCATCTGAAAGTTGCCAAGTTTGAAACCACCAATCTAAATTGATTGATTACTGAACTCTTCCATTCCTGAACTTCTGGGAGTTATTTTCTCCCCTTCACCATCTGATGATTGTAAATTGTTTCAGGGTTGTTTGCTTATGATGATGATGATGTTGACGGTGATGATGATGGTTTAAAGGCTGCCCAACTCCAGAGCAACTCTGGACAGCCTACATTCAAAATAATAGAAAATAGTAAAAAAAAAAAAATCTTGTGTCCATCAACCATAACCACATACCAAAAGGAGAGCTGATAGGGGCCCTACCCTAAGGCCTAGGGGAATAGCCACATTTTAAAAGACTTTTTAAAAAGTTTTTTTTATCTTGCCTTTACTGTATTATTTTTATAAATAACTCAAGGTGGCGAACATATGTCATACTCCTTCCTCCTCCTATTTTCCCCACAACAACAACCCTGTGAAGTGAGTTGGGCTGAGAAAGAGGGACTGGCCCAAAGTCACCCAGCCAGCTTTTGTTCCTAAGGATTCTCATCAGAGGAGGACCTACGTGGATCCCTGGGGGATCTCAATTAATAATCAATAATTGTGCATGTCGGATCTCTCATTTCGTACATCGCAAGAGGCAATCCTAAACAAAGTTAATGAGCGTCATGTTATGCTAAGCGGCCATGTATTTTGTTCAGCTGGATTTAGCATATCAGGAACCACCTTTGAATTTGTAGGTAGAGTACCCATCAAGATTTAATTCAGAGTAAATATGCAGACAATTCAATTCTAGTTTGCAATAATATACAAGCCTTCATATTTGGTATGAGAGGGATTAATATGACACAGTGGGCCAGCACAGTTGTATTTTCTATTTGTCCTTCTGTCCCATGTGAATGAGATAACTGCTTTTTCAACCAACATTGAACCCAATGGAACCACAGGAACGTACGAAGTACTATTGAGTCCTAGAATTATGGGTTGTTCAGCTTGTTGGCATTCAGCCATCTCCCCCCCCCGCCCTCTTTCCCTGTTTAAGCTTATTTTCAGATATGCAGTGATTTAAAAAAAGGAAACCTTAAAGAGAAAGATAACTGATGCTAATGAAGTTCTTGTCCTCTCTACCCACAGTAGCAGTTGGGGAGTTTCACTGGAATTTTAATTAGCCTCCCATCAACATGTACATCGTTCATAACGTCTCATGCTGTCTGGAGACCGCAACAGGAAAACTAGTTTGGGGAAAGTGAACAAAAGTGGAGAGTTTATTTGGGCTGCCCTCAATTACATCAGCTGGAGAGAATTTAGAGCTGTTTATGGTGTCTGCGTGTGCATGCGTAGATTTACTAGATATAGATATTTATATACATACACACACACACACACCAGCGTGGACCCAAATTCAGATCCCATAGATAATTTATTATATAAATTACATTAAAAGTTCCTATTGGTTGCCAGTTCCTTCAAAATACTTCCTTACTTATTTGATGCATGACCTAAGTACAGTAACATTTTCTGTAAAAAATAAAATAAATAAAACTTATTGTGATTGGCCTGTGGGGGCTGACATTTGGTACATCTTGTGTGTGTGTGTGCGTGTGCATATACACACATACACACACACACACACACACATGCGTGTGTGTGTGTGTGTATTCCATGAAAAGAAGGAAGACATCAGAAAATATATATTCATTCTACCCACTTATTTATTTATTATTTATTTAGATATCACATTTATATAGCCGCCCATCTCACACAAAGCAACTCCGGGTGGCGTACAACCATTGAATAAAATAAGACATGGATAAAAACGATCATTATAAAAGAGAAAAAAGTAATTCTTAAAATGCAAACATTATCCCCAAAAAAAAATAAAAATAAAAATTTTAAATTTTCAAATAGACCAACCCCACTTCCTTCCTTTTTCCCAATATGGATAGATAGTTCCTGATAGATAGTTAACAATGAACTCACGTAGGCTTAGCTTTAGTTTGAGATTTCAATCAGAATTTATTTAAAATGAAAGGGGATAAACTGAAGAAATGCTGCTATTTATGAAAGGTGCTTGATAGCCAAAATTGGCTTGCCTGTAGAAATTTACTATATTATTTACACAAAAATAAAGGAGGGATGGAAGGTTTTTTTTTTAAACAACAACAACCATACAGCTGATACAGGAAAAACCATACTTAGAATGGAACTATGGGAACAATAAGAGCCACCAACATTCTCCTAGTTGCCTCTTGATGGTGCTCCTTCCAGAGAACATCTCAAAGCAGGAAGCAGAAGACGTTATTGTATAATTTCACAAGTCCTGATATAATTCCATCACTTTGGACAGTCCTTTCTTGTTTTCTGTAGCCAGCAGACATGATTCCAGCTCAGGCTGGGTCTTGTTTAGGGAACAGCTGAATGTAGGTTTCCTAGCCTTGGTCCAGATGCTTCTGTTTGCTCCCTTCTCAGCTGGCCAGCTTCTGGTCAGTCTTAACCCAATCCAGATATTTGATCCCGCTCTTTACTTATGGATCCCAGGATGGGATGGCATTTGACTCTGGTCCTGATGCCAAAAAAGATTTACATTACTTTTCAGAGGCTTGGATATCTGTGTCTCAGGACCCACATTCATCTATAGGATGAGCCTTCTGCTGTTTTGAGAAGAGGTGTTAAGGAATCTAATTATTCATTATTGTTAGCTGTCCAGAGTCACTAGTCTGAGATGGGTGGCTATATAAATTGAATAAACAAACAAACAAACAAACAATAAACAAATAATCAGATGAAGACCCTGAGTTGCTTCTAGTTACATCATAGGAAATCACCTTGCTTTATTCTATTATTAATCCCCAGGCAAAGGTAGAATTAAAAAGATGACTTTGCAGTTAAGGAGATGTTCTTTTTACACTGAGGGGGTCCTATAGTTATGTTAATTGTGAAGCTTTTTAAAAGCTGATGAGTTGCTACAAAATTTAAACTGCTACACATTCTGTGGCTTTTCTGGTCCTCTGCAGAACATTTCTTTATGCACTAGCTTGAAATGGTGCTTCTGTTAGCATAGGTTCCCCATCCAAGCCACAACTGGACAATCAAAGAAGATACCAGTAGAAGCGAATATGTGAGGCTCAGGGTTGAACTGTGGAGTCCTTGGGGTTCTCTGAGCTTGGTTGTTTTCTTGCAAACGTTTCATTGCCCAGCTAGGTAACATCTTCAGATGTTACCTAGCTGGGCAATGAAACGTTTGCAAGAAAACAACCAAGCTCAGAGAACCCCAAAGGCTCCAAAGAAGAGATCAGCAGAAAACGAGGCCGCTAGACACTGTCACTGATGACACAAGCAGGAGCTTCTAAGAACTCCAAGGAGTTTATTTTTATTTATTTATTATTTCAAATATATAGCTGCCCATCTCAAATGCATGACTCTGGATGGCTTACAGGAATTAAAAAACAATATAAAAAGAACACCATATAAAAAACCCTGTAACAGTTACTGACAGATAATCCTGACAAAATGATGTCCATTGAAACATGAAGATTTAGAAGTGATTAAAAGCCTGAATCATATCAACAAGCCACAATGATGTCACACATGCCGGGACACCATCGTATAAGTGATACAAATTATGATTTGGTGGTCACATCATTTCCATTTGTTCGCCCAATGGTACCATGGTGCAGATGAGGTCCCTTGACTTCTTGCAGATGCTATGCAACCCTTTGTTTCCTTGGGAAGATACCAAAATTCTAAACTCCTGGATTTTGCTTTTTCCAAGCATGATTCTTGTGGAGTTCTCTTTAACGAGATTTATTGAGATGAAAGAGGTGGAAGGGCAAGAGTTCCGGCGACTGAAATAACTTTCAATTTCGAACTAACAACTACATGTATGTGAGGGCAGAGATTTCCTAAGTCTCTTTCTCAGAGCTGGGGTGACTGTAGGAGGGTGAAAAGAGTCAAGATGGCAGCCCCAATCATGCAATCGAAACCTAGCACCTTTTTCTTAAACATCGTATCCGATGTAAAATAGGGTGGGGCTTCAATTGCATAGTTGTGGCTGCCATCTTGACTCTTTTGACACCCTCCTTGCTGAGACCCCTGCTCACAGTCTTACAGCCCTAGAGGGGAAGGGATAATAGGGAAGCCTGTAGTTGATTATTCATATTATGGTCTCTTGAATTTTTTTATCAATCTGGGAACTAAGTTACAGCTTCTTTCTGTTCTCTTGGAACCACATCAGATGTGATATTATCCACAGAATTAAAAATGGGCATGATGGTTTCCTGTCTTCCTGCAGATTCCTCCAGATTCCAGCGGAATCCTCCAGATTCCAGCGGATCTGGATGAGGGTGGGGAGAAGGTTTTTTTTAACCCCCTGTCCTCCTCCCATAATCACATTCAAGCTTTTTCCATCACTGTTGATTATCCAGAGAATTTTGGTTGTGTTACACAGATTGTTTCTGGTCCATAGAAACTGTTGTAAGGGTTGATATTATTTGTTGCTTCTGGAGTTTCAACTCTGAAAGATTTAGAGTAGAGATGAAAGGAGGAACTTCAGAAGTACCAACAGAAGAGAATATATGTAGCTCAGAGTTGAACTGTGGAGTTCTTGGGGTTCTCTGAGCTTGGCTGTTTTCTTGCAGACCTTTCGTTACCTGACTAACATCATCACTGTCCTGACGATGTTACCTAGTTGGGTTATGAAACGTCTGCAAGAAAACAACCAAGCTCAGAGAACACCAAGGACTCTGCAACTTCAAAATGCTGGGTTCCTGTTGTTTGACTTCCTTTTGTCAGTTACTGCTAATGAGAACACACATACAAACACACAGAGTTGCCCCTTCCCCATCATTTGCAAAGACACACTACCAAATTCCATTAAATTAAGGTCTAAATCCTTAATTACAAAGCTTTCTAAGGTAAATGAAAGGATTTCACCGTAGACTGAAGCCACAAACGTATGTTTCTTGAACTTATAGGATTTCTGTATTGGCCCTATGATAAGGAATGCCCCGTTTTCTCAATACAATCCCACCTAACAAATCTTTGCTTTGAGGATGACTGAAAGACAGGCGAGTCTGAAATTTTGATTTATGAACTCTGCTTGCTGGATCTAATGATTACAGAGTGCTGAGCAACAGCAAAAATTCACTTTAGCAGATATACTACTCAAAATGAAAAAAGAAAAATCAACCCCGTTTGTTTTATTGAAACTAATTAAATGCAGCAAAGCTGTTGCTACAAGCCTCACTTGTGAATTTCCCAGCGGTATCTAGAAGGGGGGACTTTTGGTCTGACCCAGCAAAGCAATTTTTATATGCCAGCAGCAAACGTAGCTTAGGAACTGGTACGAAACATTTCTTGTTATCACTTAGGATTCATCTCATCTGGCTTAAAATACAACATTAAACTGGAAATCACTTTTTTTCCTTGTACCTCATCCCAAAGTTGAAACACCCTCTCTCTCTGTGTGTATATGTGTACAACTTTTCTGTTGGTGCAAAGAATTCTACTTTGGTCTGCTGTTAGGAATATTTTATTGTTTTATTTATATTTTATTTCATAGTGATTTTGTTTCATTTAATGACCAGAACATGGTATGATGTGGTTGCATGGAAAAGCTTAGGTACCCTTGGTCAAACTGTTTCAGTGAATTTCTAAACAAACCAAAGCTGGTAGAAGGCCTACATGTTGCAATGTGAAATGGAGATGTCCACAAGGAGGGGGTAAAAAAGTCAATATGGTGGCCCCAACCATGTGATCAAAGGCCCACCATTTTCACAGGCATTATGGCGTTCCAGCACACTTTCTAAAGTGGAGGAGAAATGGCCAGAGAAATGGGGGAAAGCAACTCTTTCAAGGATAAAAATGGGATACAAGTTTGTTTACCTAAGAACCAGAAGGATTGAAACATGGTTCCTGGGTAGTGGAGGACTTGCCTTCTCTGGGTTCCTGGTTATACAGAACTCTGTCTTGAATGTAGTTATTTCCACTGCCGAGTTTGTAATTGCATAAATTGCACAATGGCGGTTTGTTTTAACAATGGTTTTGTGAGTAAGCCACAGTGCTAGGTTCTGATATAATGTCAGTTAGGCTCTCTGCTGTGTATATGGACCAATGCTGCCTTTAGCATTAATTGATTTCTCTTCCAAGGACATTCCAGTAATCTGTTGCCTATCTACCTTAGCTGTCATCTTTTCCTTCTTCCAGTTCCCTCAGTCTTGCCAAGCATAATGTCCCCCCCTCCCCCAGGCCTTCATTCATTGCATCACATACCCAAAATATGTAAGTTTCTGCTTGCTGATTATTGTCTCTGGGGAGCATTCAGTCTTGATTTGGTCCAGGACAGATTGATTGATTCTTTTTGCAGGCCCTGGTACTCTTAGCAACCATCTATAAATCCATCCTTTGAAGGCATCTATCATCTTTCTATCACTCTTTTTCAGCATCCAGCTTTCACAGCCACACATGATCGTGGGAAGAGCATTCTTTTAACTATTCTGATCTCTGTGGTTGTAGCTAAGCCATAAATCATGAGTTTTGGAACATCAGACATAGTCTCCAGAGCCTTCACCACTGAATACCGTTACAGTAGGAGATGTTCGGCCTGTTAGCCTTTTCTGGGTTGAGTCTAGAATGTGCAGAATCTCCCATTTGAGACTGAGTAACGTAAGGTGCCAAAGGGTGCACAGAAGCAGTCCTTAAGCAACAACCAAATTGTACCAAAATAAGAATTATTGTCTTCAAAAATCCTTTGCTCCTAGATCATCCCACTGGACATGTACAGTCAGCAGTTTAGAAAACCAGGTCATTTATTCAAAGTGTCTAAATATGGATTCTGAGATCTAATTTTATTTAAAAGAAAACCTGGCATGGATAAAGACGTATGAGCTCTGAAGAAAGGAAGAGAAGATTTTTAGAGGATCCCCACAATATATTCCCAAACAATCCCATCTATATAAAGGTTCCTCATCTGTATTTGTGGAAGTCCTCTGAGATTTACTTCCTTTTCCACCTATTTAACATCTTCTGCTCTTAACAACAAAACCTTGCCATCTTCCCAGTTTTCAAGAAGACCCAGTTAAGGTATTACTGTTGGCCCCTCTCCCCACAGGTAGAAGCATATGCTAAAGCCTGGGTCCCCAACCTGGTAGCTCTCAGCCAGTATGTATGCTCCAACACATTTCCTCACACTTGCCAAGCATCTTATCGTACCTTACAGTACCCAATACACCCTAGATCCTATACAAATTGGATCTCACCTCATTTTATTCCCACAACAACAATCCAGGGAGATAGGTTGGGCTGACAGAGAGAAAAGCTCTGAACATAGTTGAGTCTGACCTGGTAACTGGCACACTGTAAGGAATGTTTCACCACAACACCAGTGATGGAAGCAGCAAATTAATCCTAACACTGCTTTCTAAACTAACTGAGTTTTCTAAATTCCCTCCCAAAAAACAAAGGGAAGAAAAGAAAAAGCTGGTTGCACCCCAAACCTTGCTCATTCTACAGTACTGCTCCATCCTCTGGGATCTGGAAACCCTAAAAAATGCTTAAGGGTGTCCTCTTTCCTTAACATTCCCTTGCTTTATGCTGTGAATGGCTCCCTGTAATTCTTTCATCAGTGATACTGATACGATACCGATAAAAATTATTCAGAATTATGCACATTAAAGATTCCCCCCATCTGAAATGCCCAACATAAAATCAAAATATTGTTAAGAATGTCAGAACAGTAATTCCTTTTCCCATCCCCAAGAAGCAGGAGTCTCCACTTCATACCTCTGAATTTCAAGTTGATTTATTGATTATTATTTATTGATTGCAGCAGTTTATAGGGCACTACTCACTGGATTCTAGGTGGCATACCATTCTAGAAAGAAGTGCAATTGATGCCATCATGTGATGGAATGTGTCTATGAAGGGGGAGGTGATGTGATGGACTACAGTAACTCAACAGGTTCTCAGGAAGGAGGGAGCACATTCCAGGAAGGGGGTCTAGACAAGAGACAACTTAGTCCAGAGTTGGATTGTGGGAAGAGGAAGAGATTTAGGATAGCCACTCCCTAGAACAGTGATGGTGAAACCTTTGAGCTTGGCATGTCAAAAATTTGGAAAATGCCTAACTTGACTCTGCAGGGGTGTCACCCCCTCCCCCAAACAAAAGAGAAACAATTCTTTACATATTCATGTATTTTAAAAAAATACGGTCCAACCATGTTTGGTGCTATGTATTATGTAAAGAAACGTCACATAATTACAAAAATGAAATACGAGTCAAACAAACTCAGTTTCTTTGGTAACTCAACAGGGAGAATAGTTGTTGTCAGGTGTTGGGGAACGCTGGCATGTCACCCAAAACATTGTGGCATGTCATCTTTGGTACGCATGTCATAGGTTCGCCATCACTGCCCTAAAATCCCCCAGGGTATATCCACTAGGTGAGAGTAATACAGATTTAGTCTGACAAGATTGGTGTAAGCAATAAAAGAACTGAATTTGGATGAACTGATTCCCTGT
This sequence comes from Python bivittatus, assembly GCF_059951505.1. Taxonomy (NCBI): domain Eukaryota; kingdom Metazoa; phylum Chordata; class Lepidosauria; order Squamata; family Pythonidae; genus Python; species Python bivittatus. The sequence continues at coordinate 6,609,970 of NW_028277056.1, forward strand.
GGTTCTTGGGCTGGGCTTGCACAGTATAATCCAGTAAAATCCATATGCTTTTCACTGAGAGACATCTCCTATTGAGGTTCATCAGTAACAGGACTGCTTCTACCATCTTTCTGATATGCAGAAGGGTCCTCCTCAGTTTGGAGGTGGGAAAGCTAACCTACAATGAGGGGGCTGCTACTGAAAAGTTGCAGGCTTTTCAAGGGGCCTAAATTCCATATGTAGACACATGCCCATATTCACACACACAAAGCCCATAATCTTTTCAAATGTACATTCTGTTTTAATTCACTTCTGGTCCAACATCGTTTGCAGATGCATGCTGGACACGTCATTTGGTGCCCCATTGCTGCACTGTCAAGGACAGGAATGATTTCACACTATTTCTATACCACGTTTCTGGAAAGGCCGAACAAGTTCAGATACTCTGGCAGACATAGAGTCTTATGGTTTGGCCTAAGAATGGCCTCATTTCCTGTATTTGTACTGACTTGACTACATGGGCCTCCACAGGGGTGACTTTAAGTGTTACTGTAATAATGTGAATGTTGATTAGACCTATTTTGGAAATGTAAGATATGTTACCATAGTAGTCATAAGCACCAGCTTCAGAACCGTAATGCATTCAGCATAGTCCTCTTCAGTGTTATAGGGAAAAGCATCATGTGCTTCAAAAATGCAGATGTTTCCCTATCTCAGGCACCAGCTGTTTTGCACTGGCAGTCCTACAAGGTGGTGAGCTGTCCTCACTGGATGCATCCAAGCAGAGATTTTAATTTGGATTTCTGCAAAGAGGACGAAGTTGGCTTTGAAGGTCCAGATGCTTGTTCCAACTCCATGATTCTACCTAAAACTCTGCAAGTTGTTATGCAGAATGTCTTGTTTTAAATGCTTTTGGAAACTCAATAGATCAGCCATAAAAGTGAAAATGCAGTAGAAAGGAAGATAGTTCTATAAATAAGGCTACTATATTTCAGAGATGTATATGCTCAAGGGGAAGGAAGGGAAGGAAGGGAAGGAAGGGAAGGAAGGGAAGGAAGGAAGGAAGGAAGGAAGGAAGGAAGGAAGGAAGGAAGGAAGGAAGGAAGGAAGGAAGGAAGGAAGGATCCCATTAAAAATGATTTTAAAAGAAGATTGATAAGGAAGATGGAGTTCCTGTACACAGAGTCTCTATCCGTTGACCTTTCAAATTGTAACCAGAAGAGCACAAATGGGAAAGAGAACTTCAAAACCATTCTACCCAAATCTCAGTGAAACAAGCCAGGTGACTTCATCCACAAGGAAGTTGTAGATGACAAAGATTTCGTTGTGGATTAACTTGGCAAAAATGCCAGCCGTCAAGTGAAGTAGGACTCTTCTGATGATGGAAGAAGAGGAAGGAGGAACAGAGCATCTTCAGAACTCAGCCTCCACACTTTTTCTTCTCACACTTATGGGGAAGTAGTTGTCCCTCCATGTATTAAAATGTAGCAAAGGGAATCCTTGCACTCATGACTCCCAACTGGGAGGCCTTCTTAGGGGTGATCCACTTTATCGTGACTCTTCTGGCAGTGAGAACATTATCCAAGCCAGCATTCCTTCCAGGCTACTGTCCCTGGAAGCTGATGCTTGGTTTCCTCCAGATACTTATGGAGAAGCCACAGATTATCAGACAGCAGATCTTATGGAAATAGTATTGCCTGACATTCAAACACCAGGAGGAAACGATTAAAATGTATTATCTTTCAGTGATATCCCAGATTGTGGTATATTAAGTTCCGCCATTTAATGGGAGCCATTATGATCTGAGCCAGCTTGTACCTGCATAGCGCTATCCTTTCATTGGCACGTTCACAATTTGATACTTGGGAAAATACTTCTTCCTAATCCCAGGGCAATGAAGAACATTTAGAAGAATATTTCTCAAGGTTTCAGTGCTGACTGCTCTCACTTAACCCCGGAAGGTGCCACCCCAGAAATCAGCTCTTCTTTCGGGTGATGTCCCAATATGCTATGTGTCCTCCAACTTCAGGAAACTGAAAGGTATAGGACAGTGTTTCTCAACCTTGGCACCTTTAAGACGAGTGGACTTCAACTCCCAGAATTCCCCAGCCAGCCATGCTGGCTGGGGAATTCTGGGAGTTGAAGTCCACTCGTCTTAAAGGTGCCAAGGTTGAGAAACACTGGTATAGGAGACGAACAACAAAGAAAAACATGCATTTAGCAGATCAGCATTGGGATTTTACAACTACTCCTAGCTTTCCCTCCACTACGTAACTCAAATCTTCTCATTATTGGATTCCTTTTTTGTTGCATGAAAGATTAACTTATTTTTCTGAGTTTCTGTGCAAAGGTGACAAGTTAATTTTTCACACCTTTGGCACATTTTCGTGAGCTGCCTTCAATGAGCTATGGCTGGAACTTGAGAAAATGACTCATAATTCACCACAGAGAGCCAAGAGAAAGAAGGGATCACTCGCTTACTCTTAGATTTCCAAATAATCCTTTTTCCTCACATGGGAGAAAGTAGGAGATGTAAATCTACTCTATACTACTTACAGTAGCAGAAATATGATGGCCTAGTTGACCCAACACAGGTTAGCCAAACCAGCGATAATGTGATTTGTTTGGCTTGTGGCTTAACAGATTGTTGAGAATCCCTGGCGAAATAAATTCTAAATGCTTGGATTGCTGTTATCCATGGGATCATCTTCTCCAAGTAACTTGTCTACGCTTTGTGATCAGCCCACAAAAAGATCCTTCAGGTCCCCTCTACCTGGGAGACTGAATAGGGTCTAACACACACCTTCTTGAGACATCCCATCCAGGTTCATCTATTGGGATCAAAAGATAAGATGGTGGCTGCAACTTCCCAACTGAAGGGGCGGGGCTTCAACTGTATGATCATGGCCCCCATCTTGCCTTTTTTTGACCTCTCCTTATTACCCCTAAGACCTTCCTCTTGGGATACATTATATCCCAAGTCCAAATAGTGCCTACACTGCTGGAATTATTTTGTTGGGCCTTTGGGATCTGAAAAGCTTTTTACACTGGTCTAGTCATCATGTTTTTAGTGTTCCTGCTGTTTTAGTGTTTTTAATGATTTTTCTTAAAAAAAAAAAAGATAGATTGTTTTTAGGATCTTTATATTTGTTGTATGATGTTCAGTCAGGAATCTGTGGAGTTGAGCAGGATATAAATTGCGTAAATAAGTAAGTACAAATGCTAAGTTGTGACTTAGTGTGATGTGCACATTCAGGTGGTATCTAGAGTGGTTCAGGCTCAGCTGGTGCTGAATGTATCATACAAAATCATAGATGTATTTAAAGGGTCTTTCTCACACTGAACTTTTGTAGAAATATTAAAGAATAATTATATTGTCACCAATATCATTTAAATTTGAAATCTGATTCTTACTAAAGAGATACACTATGCAACTAGTCCTCATGGAACTGGCAAAGGTCAGATGGGCTATTCAAATACAGAATACACTGGAATAGGCTTGTTCACTAATTCTGATATTTACGTGTTGCCTCTCTGAGTAGTTTGTACATCATATCTAAAAACATAAGTTGGGGTCATACATTGTGCTAAGCTTCAGTTTGCCTGACTATCCTTTGTTAAATTACCCAAATTGGTTGGGTTAGAACAAGATGCTGTACCAAAAACCATGGTTTACAGTCCACAATGGCTAGGATAACATAGCACACTTAGCACAACTCAACTCTAGACTAAACCGATGGAAACAGTAGGAATTAAATTAGTCCTGACTAACTTGATCAGTGGGACTTCATTAGACATCATAATGAGTACACATTGGAGACTGAACATGATGTGACTACAAAGCCAATCTCACTGACTGAAAAGAAGCTGGCCAATCTGTGTAGATAAATTGAAAGCACTGATGTATCCAAAATCCAGGAAGAGTTGAAAAATCAGGACCCACAATGGTGCCCAGACAGGGCAGCAGAAGAAATGGAAAACCACCCACCGGCTGTTGCTGCATTTGTAACACACAGTGGTGTCCTTCCTGTTGTGAAAGCCAGGAGCAGCTGGCTCTTGTTGTGAATCAGGAATGAAACAATTGATTACAAAGGGACTTCTCTAAATAAATCTAGAAATCAGTGCCAGAGGACTGGAAGCAGAGGGAAGACCACCAATGCCAGCCCATCGGAAGTGGCGCTGCTTCTTGCTCTCTCTTTCCATGTCTGTGGATGCTTTGAAAAGAAGTAACGATGCATGAGATCTCTAGCAGATATGGGGATACAGCTACTAACATGACCTTATGAAGCTGGATCTTTTTGAGGTAAGTCCTTGGTCCCTCCGCTTAGTTGGTCTTAGCAGCTCTCCAATGGGATGGCCCCGCATCCTAATAATTGCTCATCTTCTGCACAACCTGCCTTCCCCATGATCTTCCCATGACTTCTTCTCTGAGATCTTCAAGCCAGGAGTTCCTGGCTCGTCCACCTCCCAATCAGCCCAAATGGGAAGTGACAGGTGGAAGCAACAGATACATTGATAGATAGTCTTTAACTCTACAGGAGGAGCCAAGCGGGAGCAAGGGAGCATCTCACTGTCAACTTCACAGAAAGCCAGCACTTGGGGAAATTCTGGCTTACTGGGATATGCAAACAAGGTCACTGACTCAGACAATGGCCAGAGACACATTTCCCAGGAGAGCAAGCAAGTGGAAATCGTAGGCAGCAAGACTATTCCAATTAATTGGAAGTATAACTTTCTGCATCAGAAGTGGACAACTCGTGGCCAGGAGCCATGGCCTCCTTGGCTGGATTTCAAAGGTTCTTTGCAAACAAATGATTTAGGACTTCTACCAGACTGAGTTGAAGGAACTTCTTTAGCAAAAAGAGGGAGAAAAGAGACTGTGACAGAAAGGAACCAGAGGAGAAAAGAGAAGGCAGCCATTTTTGACTTTGGTCATCCCCAGGTCCACATTAAAATTTTGTAGGCCCCACAGATAGAAATACAAATAAATACCAGTTTTGTATACAGTGTATGGGTCTCATTTTGGACTTCTTATTTTTGAGTCATCTGAAATTTGGGATGGGCATAACATCTGTTTATATGCTGTTAGGAGTTCTGTGAACTCTGAGTGTTGTAGCCAGTTTGATCATCCAGGCTTGGCTTCACCTATATTTGTCTTTATCCCTGCTCAGGAAATCCTGTGATGTGGCCTCCACAGATTACACCTGCAGGAATCCATCTCTCAACCAAAGGAAAAAAAAAGAAAGAAAACCTACCTATACTAACCTGTAAATAAACCCTCTGGCTTAAAAGGATTTGCTTCTAAATAAAGCACACCCAGGGTCATGCTGTTTAATAAGTAGAACAAGAATATAGTCTTGTTTACTTAGCAGTCTTTGTTCCTTTTTGACAGATGCCCCAAAGACTGGATTCTAGAGCTTGGCCATTTTAGGAGCATGATAGGACAGGTCATTATGGACATTAGCATCTGATTGTGATGCTTACTTCAGAGCTCAATTGTTCACTTGCTGAGGTAGCCAAGTCTCCAAAAGTCAAGAATTGAAATTGTTTGTGCATTCTCAAGTGGAACAAAAACAAAATAAAGACAGATGCATGAGTTGGCAGCTACAGTCTTGGACAGGACCTAGAGAAGGTTGGCAGGATGGAAGAGATAGGGAGCCAAGCTGAGCACAGTTGCTTCCAGCTATCCTCTGTCAAATTCTCCTCTATGAATGTGGATGTTGGATAGACTCCAGATAGCCTCTAAGTACCGTTGTATTATCTGATATCTGAATCTGACATTTTGTCATATAAGTGGCATTCCAAAACCAAATGTTACACTGCCAAATGCTGCTGTTCAGGATGGTCTATTTTCTTTTCATTTTGGATTTTCTGTATTTTGTTTTTTTGCTGGGCTGGATAAACCTAAGCCCACAACCAACGGCATTAAAACCATCCATTTGATCACTTATGTTTATGGCCTCCTCTTAGCCTGTATCTGGGGACCCAGTTTGAAAAGGAGTATCCAGAAATATCTAGGGAGTTCCGAAGCAAGCACAAGTACAAATTGGGTTCTTTTGAGATATTATCTGTGTAGCTCTAATGCTGGGAAAGGTGGAAGAAAAGAGAAAAAGAGGACAACCAGCAGCAAAGTGGAGGGACTTAGTTACAATGGCGATGGGGGCACCATTGGAAGACTTGAAGGACCAGGTTGAGGACAGACCATCATGGAGACGTTCTATCTATGTGGTCACTAAGAATCAACAGCAATTTGATGGCAATTAATTAATCAATCCATCAATCCATCAATCAATTTCATCAGTTTCTTCTTTGAGTGGCTTAGTGTCTGAATGACAAGGTGAGCTATTAAAAATACTGACATAAATAAATAAGCAAATGGCCCTTTATTTAATCATCAAATTTCACCAGAATGGACTTTGGAGATGAAACAGCCATGGACTTCTGGTAGAAAGAGATCAAGGAGATGTGCAAAATTGGACTCAGAAATTCCTATCTGTCTCTTACCCTTGATTGTATTTCTAGGAAATATATTTGAATTGAATTCAATTCCTGGTTATTACATCCCTACAGGATTCTTGGCAGTATCATGGAAGTAGTTTGTGCAGTAGAGAAAATAAATCTAGCAAAATGGAGACTGCACCCTCTCCCCCTCCCTTTTGGATATGACCAGGGTCAAACCCAATTCATCTCTTTGCCTAATCCTATCAGACCCAAATTGGCCCTCCTTGCCCCAGACAAAGCCCCCCCCAATCCAGTCTAAACCAAAGAATAGAAGCCTCCTCACCATCTCACAATACAACCCAAGGGCAGTCCTCAGCAGGGAATTGCAACCTAGAGAAACCCCATCCTTCCATCCTCCATCAGCTGATGACCTCAACATCCCATCTCTGCTGCTGTCCTGAAAGACCCATTTTGCCTAGCAATAGATCTACTCCCAGGTACACTGACAAGGACCTGCCTAGCTTCCCCAAAGTGGCCAGCAAATCAGATCCCCAGAATTTCCTCCCTTGTAGCCCTCAACTTCTATAAAAACCTTTGCTTTCTCATTGTCCAGGGTCCCTCTTTCTTAGGCACCCAATGATTGTTGCAATAAAGCTTGGTTCTTCTCCTCAATGTTGTGCTCCTTCTTCAGACTGCATCCATGACAGTTTGCTATTCCTTTCTTCAAGGATTTTTTCCATTGAATCTAATCTAGCCAATAGCCAATGAATCTTAGGTAGTTCCCCATCCAAATTATGACCAGGGCTGACCCTGCTCAGCTTCTGAGATCGGTCAAAATCAGATAGATACCACCAGCTGCTAGACTGCCCAATCTTCTTGATTTCCTAATTAAAACTCAGTCAATATCCCATATTTCTTTCAAACTGTAACATCAACATCCCATTTAACCCTTTTTCATTGGCCTTGAAAAAGAAATAAAACCAACCCAGTTTCATAAAAAATTACTCATCTTCACTCCCAACAGAAAGATGATCTAAAAAGAACAAACAAGGTGGACTAGGAATATAAAAATCTTTTTTTATACATATAGTTCATCAAAGTTTTTTTTTTCTGCCACATAATTCATTTTCCATTGATCTAGTTAAAGGGCTTCAAGACATTAATGCACATGCACTCAACCAGTCTTAATTCAGCCATTTAGCAAGACAAGCTACACTGATTTAAAGAAATATCCCAGTGATTTAAAGGCAGAACATAATCCAGATTTGTACCTAATTGATCCAGGCACCTATTTTCTGAAATTAGTGCAAATTTCTCCATGCCAACGACAGTATAAACTGAACCTGCTTTTATCTGAAACATTAATGGAGCTCTCCAGGGCTTCTTTGAAAAGATTTCAGTCTAAGGTCTATTGGAGAAAAATGCTCCGTGATAATGGTGTGGCAGGATTCAGACCAAGATAGTATTGGCAATTGCTGTGCGGATGGATGAGACAGACATTTCAGAATGTTAAGAGGTCCTAATTCAATTCTGCTCCATTCATTTTTAAAGCTGTTTGAATGATTCCTCCCGATTTGTCACAGCAGCAAAGATCCCCATGGAATAGCTGCATTGTCTGGTTTATATTCAGGAGTGGAAAGTCAACAGGCCATCAGTGTCATAAGAGACCAGCCATCTGTTCTCTTGGCTTGTTCTTTAGAGTATTTTCACCACCTGCCTCTCTTTTACTAAATGGCCTACTTACATGATAACCAGGTTTAAACACATACACACACATTGAAGGAGGGCTTTGTCAGCTTATAGCTACCTTCTCCAGTTATTCATGGCTCAATATTAATGTTAGATCTGAACCAACAAGCCAATCTTATGGCCCAGGTATTGAATTATGGGCATCTTTTTCTCCAGTTCACATACTGCATGAAAACATGGGTAATTTAACTGTGGCTTGTTGAATCCATCATAATGGGTTGGGTTTGTTCAACACACTGAACTATACCTCATGGTTCACAATCAACAAAGACTGGGTTTACCCAGTTGGGCAAACTCAGAATAGACAACAGATAATGAAACAACGGCTTTGACTGTTGCACATGTTGGACATTGCAAATCCAGTTGCACTGACTGGCACCTCATGGCCACAAGGAGATGTAGAGTGAAGTAGATAGTTAAGGATTCCTTCTGTGTCCCTTCTTAGTTTATTAGTCTGCCTGATCTTTGTTTAAGAGATTGCTAATCTCAGGTCACTTCCTTCTGACTTTCTTCTCAGGGACACAACATATGTTCTTTGATTCTTCTCCTGGTAGGATGTAGTTACCTAGATGCTAGGTTTTGCCTGTTTCTGTAATGTGTTTCCTTACAGCTATCTCTTTTGCCTTATAAAACCTGCTTCATTAATCTTTACTGAGGTCACAAATGCACACACATGAATGTTCAGAAGGTACCAACCTCCAACATTATGAACTGAAGTTATTTTTCTCACTATTGTAGTCTTAATTCAACCTCTTTCCATAATGACAATTATTTTTAAGAGGTGGATTTTATTCAGGTAGGTGTTGAGTTCTGCATCTTCCTGAAATACAGCAGCAGACTTTAATGTAGTCAATAAATTCATGCTTTAGTAGCTTTTTTAAAGAAGTGACTTATAAATTTAGTCTGTCCTGCAGCTTTAAAGATAAAAATGGGTCTTAATTTCTAAGAAAGCAAATATTCTGCAAAATATGCATCTGCGTATTTTGCTAAGGTTCTGTTTTTCTAAATAATGCTCTCAGAAATCAATTTGGGGACTTACTGCAGCATTTAATATAGAAGATCCAACATACTCACTATTTAATCCCTGTTCAATCTTCTTTACAGAGTATTCCCTGATATAGAGAAAACATCAGTAGAAATATCATATTCATTTACCTAGCCCCAGATTAAATCTGCATTTCTTTCTCTTCTACACACGAAGCTATGATTTTTGACATTTTTTGCTCTTTTGGAATTTTCAGAGCTCTTGGATCATATATTATTCCAGCCCAGTTGGAGTTTTGTCTGAAACTTGAAGTATGTTTGTTGGTTTCAAATCAAAAGCTAATCTTCTCTGTGGCAATGAGTGCTTCTGATGGAGGAATCATCACTGAAAGACCCCCTTCCCCATTTTAGCTATCTCGGGGGTATCTCCTTTCAAGTAGGTCTAGATTACAGCTGGAAGCCCAGGTCTCTCAAAAGCCAAAATTTCAGGATTGATATGTCTGTTACAGAAACCGTTTTGCTGTCATCCAGAAGTTATCTGGAATCTGCAGCTCAAATCTGGTGGCCTTAAGACTGAAGCATCTCTAAGCATGAGGAGTTCAGATGGGCTGGAGAAACTTTTAACTGAGCAGTAGGTCTCCTCATAAGTAAAGAAGTATTAAGTATTAAGGAACGAGGCGCTGTTCCAGGGGAGGAATTCTTTCTGGAAGCCAGGATTGTTTCAAAGGATGGCTGAAACAGGCCAACCTAGGTGCTGTCCTAGATTCCCATCAGTGACTTTATTGTCTCTTACTTGCTTGGATCAGGTTTGCCATTTATTTATTCATTTTTTGAACCCTCCTGCTTGATCATAGTTTGTTTCCTGATCATCTTTCCAACTGATTGGGATAGTTGATGCATTGTTTTGATTTCCTTGCAGTTGCAGCAAGGAGGGAGGAAACCAGAAACTTTCTCTGAACTCTGTTCAGGTTGTAATCCTACAGCTCCAGAACTGGGAGTTCTGAATTTCGAAGAACTTAAAGGACATGCAGAACTAACACTGAAAAGTAACTTGGATTTTTCTGTAGGAGTCAAGGCAGGTAACATTTAGCCTTTGGATCTGAGTTGCAAGCATTCAGGTGACCACAGGGTGGGAGCAAAGAGTGGGGATTTTTTATATGCTAATACCCATTGATTCTAAAGATTTTTGCAGCCCTGCTGAATCCGTTCTTCCAAATCCTTTTCAAAGCTTGCAGGGCAATCTCAACAATGTACAGGAAGGTAAGGGTACCAGATTTTAGCTGCAGTAATAGGAATTACCACTAGGCAACAAATCATTAGCGTGTTCTGTCTCTCTTTCCTACCATCTAGTGGTGCTCTAAATGTTTGCAGCTCAGATTTGGTAGCCTTCCCTTAGTTATGGAAGCAACCCATTTTCTGACTTCACACAGAACACTGGATTGGAAATAAACCAAACCGGTTGGCTTTGCTAAAGATACAAAGCCATAAAAAGGCTACGATTAATGTGAACCAAACGTAGCACCTTGTATGAATGCAGCTCGTGCACCTTTAACAGTCCTGCTTATATGTGTCATACTGTACGAACGCAGCTTTTGAGGCTTCCCCCCAACTCACCTCTGCTGTAGTAAAGCTCCTTCTTTGTCTCCAAAACCTGATTTTAGCAGCCACATTCCTCAGGAGAGCCTTGTCATTTAAAACAAAACAAGGAGAAACGGGGAACGAAGCAAACCCAAACATCTCCAAATTGTTCCAGCTCAATTGGATACAACTTTGGGCCTCAGATGATGGACAGCCTGTGTGCAACCTCTCTTATGCCCAATTAATTACATGGATGCTCTGCAGCCATTTCAGGACCTGACAGCCTTTTACTATTTGTCGGGTTTACGATGTAGTTGTAAGGAAATCGATTGCGGGCCTAGTTCTGACATGCAGGGCTATATACTCCAGAGGCATCCGACGTCTGCTAAATACAGCACATCAACCGCCATTTCTATTATAAAGGACGCCGCAGGAAGGAGAAGGAATTAACATTGGCCCTCAAAGCAATCTGCCACGGCCTTTTCGAGAAGAGAGGCAGGCTATTTTAGCAAGTTTCAGTTTAGCAAGTTTCAATTGATCTGGGGCTGTTTTATGTGGGGGTCTTTCCAAGACAACCTGTCTTAGGTTTCTGGGGTGGGGTGAGCTAGAAAAAAAGGATGATTAACATACTGCAAAGAAGCAAGAAGAAGGGTGGCCAAAGGTCTCTACAGAAATGAAATGTATGTTTTGTTAGCTGGTGAGGGAAATAGGGCTGAAAGGGGACTTCTGCAGCTGAAAGGGACCTAAAAATTGGGGTGTTCCCTGTTGTGATGCAATACCTTAACTACTACACCTTAACCATCCCTCCATCGTAGCACCTGTCGTATGGAATAACACCCACCCTGGAGATGATCCAGATGGCCCCAACCCTGGTAGCCTTTTGTAAGACATTAAAGACCTGGTTGTTTCCCCAAGGCATTTGGGTTGGGACATTAAATGAACCCTGCTGGCTGTTCTGTTTTGTTCTAGTCCTACAACTAGAAGCAGAATGTTTTTAGACCTTGTGCCTATGTATAGGCTTATTTTTTAGTTTTTATTTATATTGTACTTTTGTTTTGGTTTTAATCCTTGTTCCTGGCCTAAAGCAGTGTTTCTCAGCCTCTCCAACTTTAAGATGTGTGGACTTCCACTCCCAGAATTCATGCTGGCTGGGGAATTCTGGGAGTTGGAATTCACATATCTTAAACTTGCATAGGTTGAGAAACACTGGCCTAGAGCATGGTGAGATGGACAGCTATCTAAATTGTATAAATGAGTGAATAAATAGTAAACAAATGCACCCCACTTCTTTCTGGGTTCCTCTTCTTTCTGAATGACCTTTCTTTTTAATATTGCTTAGCACCTATTGAAGACTGCTCAGAACGTAGATATTTTTGAGATGCTCCTACCCTGCGTTATGGACTTAATAGCCTTTCTATGCATCATGTATTTTGAGCACTATAAAAAGTTTATTTAGAATGCCTGGCCATACAGTATGATCCACGTGGCTACTGTAATACATACAGACTTGGGGTATCCTAAAGCCTAGGAGAGATTTAAATTGTGATTCAGAAGTACTGTGCGAGATTGAAATTTAATCTGTACTAAAAATAAATATCTGCGGGATGTGGGGGCGCACATGATGAAATGAGAGTTACAATGTTGCAATGTAAGCTCTGTTCTGATTTTTGTGGCATGATGTTGCATGCACAGACATAATGGGGAGAGCTTGGGTGTGTTGGATTTCACGGATTCCTCTGGTTTTAAGCTATTCTGTTAGCAAAACTACAGCCACCTGTATTGCCTCCCTCCCCTCCTATTTGAGCCTTCTCCCCAACAACAGCACAGCAGAGTTGCTTATAAAAGCTGCAACCTTGAAATGGGGGGGAGAAGAGAGGAGACCTGCATGTTTTGTAATAACTTTATTAAATTAAAAAAAACACACAGAATGATAAAAACTAACAAGAACTAATAATCAAGAAAAGGAATAGAAGAAAAGAAAGAAGAAAGAGAAGGAAGGAAAGCAGAACTTTTAATCATCTTTGCTGTGCATGTAATAAAGCTAAAAAAATTGGATTCAAATACATATATTAATTCAGAAGATTCTGAAGATTAATATGCTATGGAAACCAGAGACATTTCTTTTGGGGCAATTGGAAAAAGCTCACAGACTTTTGTTTTTATATATGATAACTGCAGTGAGACTTTTACATGCTTAAAGGTGGAAAGACTGGATATTACCTATCATGGAAGAATGGATAGTAAAGTTGATGGAGCTAGCCAAGATGGTGAAACTGACAGCTCCGATTAGAGAAAAGACATTGACTAAGGCTAATTGGAAGCCCCTTTTGGACTTTTTGCAGGAAAGAGAAAAAAAATGAAATTATAATATATGGATTTGATGATTAGTTAAATTAATAGATAGAAAAATAGATGTTACGTTGTAATCTTAGAGTAGGGATAGAAGTAGAAGTCTTTCTACCCGATCTCACTTTTTTAGTTTTTGTCTTTTTCTTTAGTTCTATCTTCTCTCTCTTCTATACTTTCTGATTTGTATTTTAATTGTACTTTTTATATATCTTAATAAAAGTTTTGACCAAAAAAACCCAACAACATCAAATTGGGTATGCTTTAAAAAGAACCCATGCCAGGCTTCCCTGAGATGGGGCTGTCACCTTCCACAGAAGCACTAGGGGGGAGCAGAGAGATTTAGGAATTTCTGCCTCTTTGTTGCCATCTAGGGTTCCTGTGGCGTTTTGCACCCCACTTCGGTTAGCCCTATGCTTGATTCCCTGATCATGGCGTAGCGTTCCTAAAATGTCATCCCATTCTGGCCGTTTGAGGTCTGGAAAGTTATGCCAGTCCATCTCTGTCTTAGCCTTTTGTGTGAATCAGACCATCGATGTGTTCAGACTTAATATGGTTTATTTCAGGTGGGGAAAAAGTGAGGCCCTGGAGGATCCCTTTTGGGTCTCCAGAGTCTAAAAAGGTACATTTTGGAGTCCTTATTGGTTTCAAAAGCAAAATGAGTCCCTTGAGCCTTGCAGATGCTGAAGGCATAATTTCATCCTTTAAAATTCCTCAGCTTCCCCCCAATTTATTCTAAAACAAATCCTGGTCCCCTCTACTTTGGGAATCCAGCACACGATGTGCCATTTCCTGAACCAACGGGAGTGGTACACAAACAAATCCTTTATTTATTTATTTCTTTGTTGTCAGAACACGGTTACTGTATTTTGTTAACTTGGGTTACGATTCAGGTTGTCTTATGAGCTGAACAATGTGAGGATTTAAAATAAACTATGTGAGTGCTAAATATTAGTGCAAGTGTTCAGATTGCAGCATGCCAGTGATGAGTGTCATTAATTCTGGAATTCAAATGATATCCTCCATCCATGACACTTTTCTAGGAGAACCAGGAAATGCCAAAGTTAGCAGAAGCTGCAACAATCTGAAGATGTAAGGAGAGAATCTCTAAACTGGCCAAGGAAGAATTGAACATATAAGTGCCAACTAATGAACTGTGGGTCATTGAATTGAAAGGACCAGAATCTTTAACAGGCCTACTCCATCCTACAGTATTTTGTTGCTGGCCTCTTGTTCTTCCCTCCCTCCATCCCTTCTTCCCAGACTGTCCCTGTGGAGGATGATGTCCAATATTAAGAGAATATTAATGTTAAGCTAACATTTTAGGGAATGCTAACCCCATTCCTTGAAATGTTAGCTTTAAAAAACCTCTCCACATTTTCTTCAAGTAAAGAAAATCGTCCCTCCTTCCCTCCCTCCCTCCCTCCCTCCCTCCCTTCCTTCCTTCCTTCCTTCCTTAGGAGCTCAGGGCAAGACTCATGGGGACAGGGACATTGGGGGGAGGGGGGGTTGTCAAAAAACTTTGGGCAGCTGTGACTGTGTGATCTAAGCCTTCTTTATTTTTATGTGTGTCACACAACACATGTAAAACAAGGGGAAGCAGGTGCAAGGCTGTGGCCATAATCTTGATTTCTTTTAGACACCCCCACAGACTCCCGTGCATGGGGAACGGGTTCCCTTCCTTCCATTCTCACAACAGTCCTGTGAGGTAGGCTGTGCTGAGAGATAGCAACTGGCTCTAAATCACTCAGAGCTTCCATAGTCAAGTGGGAACTTGAACATGGTTTCCTGAACCCAGTTTAATCCCTTCTCTAGTACATCCGACCTGCTCTCCATTTATTTATGGTACATCTATAGAGGTGAATATGTGTAGCTCAGGGTTGAACTGTGGAGTCCTTGGGGTTCTCTGAGCTGGGTTCTTTTCTTGCATCTTCCAGGGATCACCCAATCATTTTCTTACCAAACTACAATCTTACAGGGCAGATAGTTGAACTCTTACCTTATCAGCTCCTCAATCTCACCTTACACTATTTGGTGAACTAGAAAAAAATTCTCACCCTCTGATTCCCATAAAATTGCCTGCTTCCATAGATCAAAACTTTTACTATTCCATTTTAAAACACAGCTTGTGACGCTGTCAAGGAAAGAAAAAGAAAAAAGACATTTCCGAACAGCAATTTATAAATCTGTGACTTATTTTGATTGTTTGTGCCAAAGATGGATGCATGAGAGGATTGCGTTCAAAAAAGGTGAATATTGCTGCATTTTCCAAGCAATGGAAATGCAGAAGAATCCAAATAAATTGGATGCTGATATTCCAGGGACAGGCTTTGGCGTGAAACTCCAAATTCCCCTGCGAGGAGAGAGAGAAGGCGCGCTGAATTTTTCTCCTGTCAGAGACAGGATCCAAGGCCTTTCTAGAATGATTTCTTTCTGATACAATCTTTCCCTGACACAAAAAATCCCTAAAAACGCAGCTATTGTAACCCAAAGACTCATTCAAATCAGTCATCCCTCTGACACAGCTCTTCTCCTGCCAAAAGGAAGAGTTTAGGAACCCAGTTTCATTTCATTCTGAAATGGCATTTCCTTCATTTCTGAAATTCCTCTGGGTCTCTAAAACGCTCCCCTAATTTCTTCTTTTTTTCCCCCCCCCCCATCCTGCTGTTATAGCAACTAATGTGAAGGAGAGATGGATGCTCTAAAGCTGGTTTTACAACTTCGTAACATTTTACTTCGCAACAGCAGTGGCTGCATAGTCTCTGGAGTCCTGGATTATAATAAACTGTCTCCATCCCGTCAGATCCCTTTCCCTCTTTTTGATAAAGAAAGAAATTAGGAGGAATAAGAACATTTCTATTTCTGTAGTTCAAAATGTCTGCCTCACCCCAGTCTAAGAAGTGTAAAAAGTATACCGAGACTCCGGCTGAGCCATATCAAAATATAATCAGTTCAACACAATAAAACAATCAAATAATGAGATGCCTCATCCCCTGATGAGATCTGGTAGAAGATCTAGTGCAGTGTTGTCCAAACCTGGCCATTTTAAGATGAGTGGACTTCAACTCCCAGAATTCTTCAGCCAGCCATGCTGGCTGGGGAATTCTGGGAGTTGAAGTCCACTCATCTTAGTTTGGACAACACTGATCTAGTGGGACCCAGGAGGCATGCCTTTTCTGCTGTGGCCCCTGCCCCATGGAACATCGTTTCCCCTGAGGTGAGACTGGCCCCATCCCTACTTGCCTTCCAGAAAGCCCTCAAGACGTGGTTTTTCCATCAACCTTGGGGGTCCTGTGGTGAGCTGGCCAAATGGTTGTGTGATGTTAAGTGATGGTTGTCTCTCCTTCTATCTTGAATTTTTACCTTCCCCCCCTGTTTTTATTTAGTGTTTTATGATGTTTATTGTTTTTTATGTATTGTACGCTGCCCAGTCACATTTTTGTTAAATAAATAAAAATAAATATTCCAAAATATTCCAGTTTCCAAGAAGGCCTGACTTCTGGTCCATGCTCTGCCCAGAGATTTAGCTGGAATTAATGTGTCAGCGAGGCCAAGGTGTGCATGGATGAACCACAGATGCATCTTGCATCTTTCCACCTCA
Source organism: Python bivittatus (assembly GCF_059951505.1). Taxonomy (NCBI): domain Eukaryota; kingdom Metazoa; phylum Chordata; class Lepidosauria; order Squamata; family Pythonidae; genus Python; species Python bivittatus. The sequence continues at coordinate 6,626,648 of NW_028277056.1, forward strand.
TGCCACCTCAAGGCCTCTATAGCATCTCTAGCCTGACCTACAGGGGCAATGTACTGTTGGGTAACATCAGCATACTCAGGATACCTCACCCTCAAATGATGGTTGCCCTCTCCCAGTGGTTTCATATAGATGTTAATTAACATGAAGGAGAGGATGCAACCTTGTGGAACCCACCAGGGAGCAATGACAGACTCAGTTGCAGTTCCCTCAGACTATTGACTGTGGCTTTACGCTTTGTGTGAGATGGGTGGCCATATAAATGTAATAAAGAAATGAAGCAGGAAGCATAATCCCATTCTGTTGAAAAAGAAAATAACAGCAGCCATTTTGAGCTTTTCCAAGCTGGTGACTTGGAGGCATGGATCTCACTTTGGATCAGGCCCTGAAAGAAAGCCTCTGATCCTTGGACAGGATTCTGTTATTATATCCTACTGTAATAAAGCAGCATTCTTGGAATCCTTGTGGGATCTGTCTCTTGACAGTTCTTCTCCATCACATCTTACACTAAACAAAATCAAGGTGGGGTTATGCTGAGTTTCTTTCTCATGCTTGCTTCAGTCTTGCGATGGGGAAGATATTTCTCCAAGTCCCACCTTAACAGTCTTTTCCTTCCTTCCCCTCTTAATGACTCTTTCATACCTTCTCCATGGTCATCCCTAAAAGCCTTTACAGACAGCCTGTTTGATCTGCTCTCAAAATTCCAGATGTGCTTATCGGTTCAAAAAGATTTCCTTGCTTTATGCTCTATGATACCCATCATCATTTAGAGAATTTCAAATTTGGCATCTGGAAGGAGGACTATAAGCAATTATTTTCTTTGTAGCAGTGTGATTGGATTGGAGGGGAGCCCATTTCCAGGGCCTCCGTGAGTGTTGACTGTGGCATGACAGCAATTTTCTCTTTTGTATTCAAGTTAGGTATCAGGTGACTGATTAACCACCCATTTCTCAATGAATAGAGGAGAAGCAAATTAGTATGCAAATGTAACTGCTGGCAAGGAAGTCTGTGTCAACCCAAACAAAGTCAGATTAGTTGATGATGTTCTAAGAAGAAATTTACATACTGGGAAAGAGAGAGAGAGAGAGGGAGAGAGAGGGAGAAACCAACAATGTAGACCTTTTGTTGACCTGTCCAGTTTATCCAAATGGGAACCAAGAATTTTTGGGAAATGTTGTGTGAAAGGATGTGATCAGGGAAGAAGGAAAAAAAAATGTATGTTGTCCAGTTTATGCATTTGGTGGTACTGCTATTTTCCTGTACTTTATCACTGTCGGTTGAAAGTGCCAGCATGGAATGTCCATAGGTTGTGGCTAGGACCTCCATGAACCCCCATCTGAACTGCATCCCCTGGGCTGCACCAAATGGTGAGCAACCATTTATATGTTCTGCTGGGACCCCAAGATGCCACTGCTTCAAAGCTAAATGGTACATTGCTAAATCTAAGATTTGAAAGTTTGAAGTCTTTCCTGTCTGGGAAACTAGATTCTTAAATACCTCTTCTTAATGAGTAGTTTAAGACCAAGCATTAACATTGCAATTTTTTGCATATATTTTCCTGTCTGTAGTGCCCCTCCAAGTGGTGTTCTTTCCTGTGGGGAGATATTCAGTCACCCAGTACCCCACCCATGATCTGGAACTGCTACAAACTTTTGCATTTGGTATTTCAAACCAGGGCACAAACTTGGTTTTCTTCAGGACCAGCTGCTTTTTGCTTTTTTTTTTTTTTTTAATGTAAGATTGCAAAGACCGCATTCTGCAGAAAATGAACTGGCAGGCTGTTATATATTGGCTATGCCAGGAAAAAGACAAAGGGGTGAACCTTGATTACAGATTTGGAAGGGTGTAAACGTCAATGTTGGGTTGTAAAGCATATGCAAAAACTGACCCAAATGTGCAGTTGTGAGATGTGGCCATTGTAATTACTATGACCAGCTGTCTAAACAATGTTTCTCAGAGAAATTTATTTATTTATTTTTCTAATTTATGCATAGGACACGTATACCGCTTCAGTCCAACAAGGTTCGAACTTTTCTCTGCTTCAACCTCCAGACCATAATTTTGGGAAGCAGGAGAATGAGATGTCTCCCTTGCTGGAATGATGCCAGCCAATAATCCAGTGTTTCTCAACCCTGGGAGTTTAAGTTCACACATCTTAAAGTTCCCAAGGTTGAGAAATGTTGCAATAATTAGACACTGAACATGATGGCATTAGTGCCCCTTGGCCAATTTCAACTAGAAGGCTTCCAAGATGGTGAAGGGTCTGGAAAACAAGGAAGGCTTAAGGATCTGGGGTATGTTCAACCTACAGAAGAGTTGAGGGAGAGAAGACATGATAGGAGTCTTCAAAATTTGAAGACCTGTCAAGAGAAGAAACTGATTCCCTATTGCCCCAGAGGGCAGGAATACACAAATGGGTTAAAGCGACCAAGAAGGAGGTTCAGGCTAGATGTCAGGAAGACCGTCCTAACTGCATGAGTTGTCAGCCAGAGGACCATGCTGCCACATGACATGGTGAGTTTTCCTTTGCTGGAGGTATTCAGAGGCTAGGTGGTCATCTGTCAGAGGCGCACTAGAGGGTTGGACTAGATGACCACTTAACTAAAGCCATTAAGATCTGGCTCTTCCCCAGGTATTAGGGGCCAATTGAGTGAGCTTCCTGATTTGCTTGTTCTGTTATGTTGCTTGATCATCATTTATATTTTGCAATTTATATTTACATATTGTAGATGTTTCATGTTAGATGGTTTTGGGTTTTTTTGTTGGTTTATTGTTTCCTTTTTATGCTGTATGCTGCCCAGAGTCAGCTGTTTGAGTTGGGCAGCCTTCTCAAACTTGTTAATAAAATAATAAATAATAAAATAAAGAAATCCCTTCCATCTCCATGAGGTTAGGATTCTACGGAACTCTCTGAAGGTGAATAAAACAAAGATTTGGCTCCCAGCTCAAACGGGGATAGAGATGAGATCTTTTGACTGCCAACACAACCACACACCATATGGGCTAAGTGCCCAGTTGAGGGTGAGCTGAGTCCCCCATGGATGAGCTACAGAAGATTTCCATTCTGAGCACCATTTCATTGCTTTAGTATGTTTTAATGAGATTTGCAACTCATTTTGTATCTCATAGATTTGTTAACTAAAGTTTTCTTTTCCTTTTTTCCTTGTACGCTGGGCAGAGCCATATGGTCTGAATTGGGCAGCCATGTACATCCATTAATAAATAAGTAAATAGTCAGTGCCCCCCGACTTTTTTAAAGCTTTGTAGCCTTAATTATGAGCTAGTTGCTATGGGGATGTGGCTAGTATTCAAAGCATGCTATTGCATCTCCTTGCACTTTCTCTCTCTCATTCTTTCTCTCTCTCACACACACGCACAGACAGACAACATGAGGCAGAAATGTGAGAAGATAGAAGGAAAAAAAGGAAAGTTAAAACTGGGGGAAGAGAGAGAATGGGAGAAAGACAAGATGGTGTAATGGTATGTGGGAATGACCTTGGGAGACAGAAAGAAGAACCTCAGCCTAGACAGTGGTCAGATAAGAGGCAGCTCAGCCCACAGCAGGAATGTGAGTATGGCACACATCTAGAAGGGACCCTTCCTAGTTTCTTGGACTGTAAAGGTGAGGGGGGAGAGCTGTCCTTTCAGATTTACAAGATTCCGTTAATGTGACCTTACAATAAAGTAGAATTAGTTTAACTGGGCCTGCTTCCTATCTGGGCTACCTTGCAAGGTTGACAGATGGGCACAACTTCTGTGTTTTTAAATGGGAAAAGTTTTGTCCACCCTCTTTAAGTGAGTGGATTAAATTACTCCCTTTGCTGTCTGGGACTGGTGGAAAGATCTTTTTTTAAAAAATTTATATTTATTAAGAATGTTTACCTAGAATAAAAGATTAATCAAAAGAAAAAAGGAAGGAAGGAAGGAAGGAAGGAAGGAAGGAAGGAAGGAAGGAAGGAAGGAAGGAAGGGAGAAAGGAAGAAAAAATGCAAGCAACAAAAAAGAGAAAAGAAAAAAATTAAAGTTTAGAAATATACGAATGACTTCCAACCTTCTTTTCAACAGATAATTACAATCTTATCACCCCTTCTCCCTCTTAGATGTTATACAAATCACTTCAGCCCCTCATTTGGACTGATGGAAAGATCAACCCTTGTTAATGATCCTTTCTGAGCCATTTTTAGTTAGCAGAGAATGGAAGAGCATTTGGAAAAATCATCTCATTCCCTTACATGGAGCATTGCACTCCTGACCAAAATTTCCAGCAGGACTGGGGTTACGTGGACTCCACGAGGGTGTCCAACTCCTTTTCTCCCAGGAAATGATTTCATGCTCTTGCTCTCTATCCAAGGGGGCTGTTGGAAAATTCCTGTGGGTAATTTCTGCTTTAGTTTACACCAAGTGCACTTCCAGTCTATCCCCACATCCAGGTCACAGCAAGCACACGGGCCATTCAGTTTCAATTAGCCAGAAATAAAGCTGGATGTTGATTTATTAAACATCAGCAAATGTAGAAATGAGTAACGGGCAAAAATGAGACAGAAGACAGACAAAAACAATGAGAAATAGGAACAACAAAGAATTTACATTACCAATTTATCTATGCTATCTATAGCAAAAGGGCAGAACTTTCCAAAGCCATTGTGAACAATACTGTGGGTATTTTTAATGGAGAGTCCCAAAGAGAGCAACCTTTGGTTGTTCCAGCTTTATGCATAATGGCAGCAGAATCAAGATGGAAAGTAGGACACCAGGTGATCCCTTCTCTATTATGCATCACAAAGGAAGCAATTTGGTGGATGGGTTGATGTATCCAACAGTAGACAACCTTTTGTTGCTGAAGGGCCATGCCTGAATACCTAGAAAGATCTCGAGAGCTGCAGTTAATGAGTAGTAAGATTTTCATCTTGCTTTGGGGGAGGAATTTTTAGGTTCTTCTGTTGGCTTTGAAAGTTAAGCTGTTTTAGAACTTTATACTGCAGTTTTCCTGTGCTTCCTCCCTCAGAAAAATGGCCATCTTGTTAAGTTTGACAGTACTAATATAATAAAAATAAAACAATTTAATCTAAAATAAAATAAATGGTGGAAAAACTACACCATCCATTGTAATCATCCATGGCCATTCCCCCCACCCCAAAAGAAAATACCCTAAGACAAAACCACCAACTTCTTTCGATGGGTGACAATACAAAAAACACCATAAACCATCAGCCTAGCTTTCATTCCTCTGATTCAAAACTAATAATAAAACAGCTCCCAACTGCGCCCCAAACTCCCATGATGTTGGGTCTGCAAAGAAAGAAGTGGGTATGGAAGTCCTTACAGAAGAAGAAAAATGGTCAGGCAGTGCTAAGGGAACTAACATTGTTGCAAGGCAAATTGACAAACATTAGAGAATCTTTAGAGAGGTTCAGTTCCTTCCTGCCCTGGAAATCCGGGTTTCTCAACCTTGGCAACTTTAAGAAGTGTGGACTTCAATTCCCAGAATTCCCTGCATCCCTGAATCACGATGCATATGAGGCCATCATGGATTCTGCTAGACACCTATGTATGCATTAACAGAATCAGACATAAACTGAGTGGAGTAAAAGTAGGCAATAGAAAAATTGTGTATGTGTACAGACAAAAAAATGCCCTGAATTCTTTTAGAATACAGTTGAGTCCCAGTTGGTCCAGCATGAACAAGCAAAGTCCTAATGAGAATGTTAAAAGCTACTGTACCCTTAAGTAAAATCTTTATTCTTGCAGTTTCTTTTTCATTAATCATTGTAACACATTTCCCTATGGTTAAACAACAACTCTTTTTCTGAAAGGCTTTGGGATTCATACGTAATATACCAACTGTGCTGAACAGGGAGCAATAAAAGAACCAAAGCTTGACATGGGGAGACTACTAATTAACATTACAGGGGATCTTTGCTGAACAGGACTTAGTTTCAATAGCTATTAGGAAAGGTACTTAGCCTTAGGAGTAGAACACCACTGGGTGATACAATAATATGTTAAATGCTGTGTAGAAATGCCAATTCTACTTCTATGGGAGTACTGTAGAAGAGCTAAGGGACATAATGTAGAAGCAACCTATGATAGCAATCCTGGTTGTCACCAAACACCTGCAGCATATTGGAAATGGAAGAAACCTTCCAAATCAACATGCTCCTTCAATTATTCAAGGAAATATGGAAATGATACTTGAATCATAATCAAAACGATTGGCAGAAAGGAAAAAAAATCACAAGCCTGATGAAAAGCTGGCTTTATCTACTCTTCACCCAGCTTTTCTGGGTTTCATATTCATTACAAGTTTATCAGGTATGGATCGTGGGTGAGGAAAATCAGAGAGGCTTGCCTTCTTGATATGTTCAGTGGGGCAGAAGAACAGCCTCCGTTTGCAGAGAAATGGGGAGAATACAAACCTCAGAGCATCTCCCAGATGAAATTCATGATGGGGGTTTGGTCAGAAGACAACAGAAAAATCAATTAGACAAAAAGAGTCACTTTACGTGAGATGGGCGGCTATAGAAATATAATAAATAAATAAGTTAATTAATTAATTAATCAGGGGTCCCCCCAGGAAGAATTAGGCTCAAATTATCCTAGCTGGGATGCATTGTGTGAAGACCCAGCTATCTAGAGAAGGCTCTAATGCTGGGAAAGGTGGAAGGAAAGAGAAGAGGATGACCAGCAGCAAGGTGGAGGGACTCAGTTACAGTGGTGATGAATGCACTGTTGGAAGAGCTGAAGGACCAGGTTGGGGACAGATCATCATGGATAAAATCTATCTATGTGGTCGCTAAGAGTGGACAATGAATTGATGATAGTAAGCAATCAATCAATTGAGAAGAAGAGCGAGAACCTCCCTGAGCACTCTCAAATGTGGAAACTGGACCCAAGATCATCTGATTTCATCCAGAGAACAGAATAACAAAGAGGATTTGACCAAGTTCCATTGTTGTCTTCAAATCTGAAGTCATAGTGAAAAAGGAAAGTTTGATCAAAATTCCCTGCCTTTGCTTGCTCCTTCTCTGAAGAGTTTCAAGGATGTAGTGACCCTAGCTCACTTTTTTTCTCACTTGGCACCATCACCTGCCCTTATCCTATCTTTCAGCAAACATGCACAGAGGAAGGAAAATGCAGTGAAAAGAAGGAAAAACAGACAGACCTGACTATTCATCCATTTCCAAAAGTGAGTCATCTTTTTTCCCCCTGAAGAAGTATAAATACTAGTTGGAGTGGGGAGTCGGGCAGGGAATGGGGAGGGAGGTTCTTACACTACGGATCTTCCAAGAGAGAAACAAAAAATTAAATCTATTTTCATCGAGATTGGTAGCATTTATTTATTTATTTGCTTTTCAATGGATAATATCAGGACTTATATGAATCCTATCCCTAAGCAGTAATGACAAAACTAACCGAGCCACCACAATATCCCTAAATCAGAGAAGTTTATTTTATTTTTATTTATTAGATTTATCTCCGCCCATCTCTCCTTAATGTGTTTCATGAAGCGTGTTGAGATCACTTAGTTCCATAAAACACATGCTTAATGAAGGTGGACCTCCATTTTCCCCCCTGTATGCTTCATGAGCTGGATTTCTCTTGTGTAAATGATTTCACACTGTGGGTACAATTATGAAAAGGTCAGTATGCATCCTTATGCCACTGGTTATCACATGACAGAATTGTGATAGAACCAAATGTACAATCATAAGAATTGTGATAAATAGAACCAATGTATAATCATAAGGAGCCATTTTTTTCTGTTTCATCAATGTGCACCTGCAGATTAGAAATGCAAAGAAGCACAAATGAATTCATTCTGTAAAATCTGAATTTTTAAAACATGGAACAATAGGTTCCTAAATACATCAGTACTACTTGAAAACAAGACTACATAATTTGGAACTGGAAGCAGGAGAGGGAAGAAGAACTTCATAAACATCTTTAGAAGCAGGTATAGAGGATGAGAAGATGACAAGATAACAGCAGAGGACATGTTCCTCTACAGTAGATACTTGATAAGCTCTGTCGCTTGACATTTTATAACCAATCTTGAGTCCTTTTTCTACATTCTTTGTCATCTGGTATGTTTTATGTGATATATGTTTGTTAGTGATCGATAATTTCTAAACATCTAGGCTCAATTTCTAGCTTTGAGCTAGAATAACCTTGAGGAACAGGAAGAAGAGGTGCGACCAAGACAACAGTCAGATAAGAGAAATCTGAGTCCAAAGCAGGAATGTAATTTGAGAAAGCGCCTCAGACTTAACCCTCTCTAGTTCTCTTGAAGATAAAGGCAGGGAGGAGAGAGTCACATTCAGACTAGCAAGATTCTGTTATTGTAACCTTATAATAAAAGTAGTATTAGCATTCATAACTTTGGTTTCTTGGTCTGGACTACCTTGAAGGGCTGACAGTTACTACAGCTTTACAATAAAAGTAGTAGACTTATATGACATTGGATTCCTAGTCTGGTCTAACTTGGAGGGCTGACAAAAAATCACCCTTCTGTTGTTACTAATAAGCACATAATACAATGCCCGCAAAGGAGTGTACTTTATTTTCTTGTTGTGTAGTATTGTATTCCGCAAGTGCCCTTCTCTGTGCAGGTCAAACTTAAGGGGGGTGGCATTCATCACACTGGATTCTCCCCCTTCCCCTGCAACTCATTCAGATTCCTTCAGCACAAGAGTCTTCTGCTTTTGAGAAAAACTCCTAATGATCCTGAACAAGCTGGTCCTCAGTGGCACAAGCATGTATTATGAGGGTCTGCCGCAAGAAACATGTGCTTGTTGCATTTCTTATTTTTCTGTAACTTCTACACTATCTTGAGACCAAGTACTGGGTGTCTGGGCTGTCAGTATGTGCTTGGAAATATATATATTTCCAAGCAAAGGGCTGCTATTACCCGTGATTTTTCTTTTGGAAGGAGACCTGTATGGAACACAGAGACATTCTAGAAGATCAAGTTAATGCTGGAATCTGGTGCTTTGCTTTACAACATCTAGGTTCCCATCTTTCTGAATTTAAAAGTATATTTTAAAATTAAAATTAAATGTTGCAGGTAGTCCTTACTGATTGTGGTCACTAACGGGGGTATTTTACCTGGAACAAGTGGGTTTGGCTTTCAGTTGCATTTAATTCATTTGCAAAAAGTTGGTTTGCAAAGAACACACGTAAGCATCGTGAGAATACAGGCAATCTCTTGGTAAAGAAAGGCTAATCCAAGGATGTAAATGATCAAAATGCATGATGATTGTTCATGTAAATTAAAAGCATAATACGTTTCACTTGTCCAAAGTTTTGGATTAGATTGTAGGAGTAGCTGAATTGAAATATTGAATGTGAATGATGCTCTTTAGATTCCTGGGCAAAAGCTTATTCGAAACGGCATAATCCTTTCCTTTGATTAAATAACAGTTTGTTCAATCTTGCATGGAGTGACCCAGTTACCTCTTTTCCTTTTCCTAGACAAAACTAAAGGCATACATATGTAAAATGTTACGAAGCAGACAGTACGTTGAGGCTACGGGCACAATCAGACCTTCCTTACATAAAATATAACAGATGGAAATAAAAATCAATGATCGGTATTGCACTGAACTACTGAAAGCTTTCCAGAAAATATATCCTGAAACTTTTATGAAGGCATCCTATAGACATTTGCCTGTCATCGCATTCAGCAGCTTACATCTGTCTTCCTTGGCCACGTCTCTCATCATTCCCTTTTTAAATTTTATATGTGTTAATATCACTCCATGCTGCATGGAAAACACTAAAAAAGAGAGAAATCCAAGTACTGGATTATCTGTGAAGCTACAATAATAGTACAATAAATGAGGCATGCAAAAAAGAAAAAAAAGTTGCTGTGCTTGGAAATCTGAATCTCCATTTCTGCTTCCACATCCTAACAGTCAGTAAACATTGAAAAGCTCCTGAGAATTCATCACTGGGCTGATCTAAAGCATTCTTCTTTTTGTTTTCTTTTCCTCTGAAACAGGGGTGGGCCATTGTAAAAATTCAGTCTTTTCCTTCCAGTTGGGAGGATTCCAAGACTACAGACCAACAGAAGCAGATTTTATTGTCCATAAAATCCTAATGTCCTTTTTTCAGCAAAGGAGACCTGGATAATTTGCCAGAAGGGAGCTGTATGGATATGGCACTCAATTCTAGAGCCTATGGGTGAATCTCCACACCTCATACATTTGATTAGGATTTTATAGATGAAGCATGCTAAAGCTCTCCATGTTTCATTGGCAGCCACCATTTACAAGACATGATTAATCATCTTACATATGTAACGTTCTGTGATGGCCATCTGATGTTTCTGCTGGAGATGTTTGAATTGCTCAGTTCTTTCCTCCTCTTAATAATGAGGTTTTCATTGACTTCCAGGTGAACTGGATGACACAATCAAGATCACCCGCTGACTTTCACATGATAAATGTTTTCTGGAAAATGTCCTCACCTGACATAAAACCATTTATGTTATTTTTTTCAGCATTTGAGGGTCATGGTACAAAGATGGGGACCTCCCCATGGGAAGGAGCAGAATTCTGGGGGGCTTTTTTATTTGAGGGCATTTTGGCGGGGGACTAAGGCCTTTTGTAGTGCTTAGCTCACATGGTCTTCTTTGGTTCCATAACAGTGAAAGATTGAATAGCGAAAAAAAAAAAAAGTGGGGGGATAATTTCAGCAGCACAATCTTGGATAATTCAGGACTGAAAGGTTACTCCACTTTGAAACTGAACATTTCTATAGGAGGGCGATGATCTTGAAGCAGAATAGCCCAAAATGGAGACAGACACAGATTTTAAGTGGAATTTGAGGAGCGCAGAAGAGAAGTTTACGTTGTCTTGTTGAGAACCAGGAAGATCATCATCACCCATCTTTTTTTCTTCTTAAAATGATCTCCTGACTATACAATGGTTTGGCGATCACGCAGCATGGCCATTCTACAACACCATCATTCTGGAAATCTCATTAATTTGTGTAGATGCTAATTTAATACACACACACACAAATACACACAAGTGCTTTAGAAATGAAGAGGAAATGGATATGATCCATGTGAATGTGATGATCACAGAACATTCATACTACCAGACTGAAATTCTATATTAATTATATAGGGGCCAGGATCGCTTCTATTTCTATATTTGAACAATCTTACTCAGCACAGCTAGAGTACCTCAAAAGAGCTGAGATGGGAGGAAAAGAAACAAGAACACAGAAGAGTAGGTGTGTTTATATGCATGCTTTTGCTTCTGTTTTCCTCATATCCATTTACTGTAAAAAAATGAACCACCTAACATTAGAGCCTATTGCCAGACATATATTCATTTAAACATATCTGAATCTGCATCTGATTTGGCCTTCAGTCAGCCTAGGAACCTAGGAATTTGGCCAAGACATGTCATATAAAGAGGAATATAGAAAATATGATCAGAACCCCGAGACTCTATCTGCATTCTGAATATACCTGGAAGAATTAATGAAGTGGAAGGTATAAGAAAAAGAGAAAGGAAACAGAAAGGGTTCACAGAGAAGAAAGCAAAGCCATTTGGGAAATCTTAGGGCAAATCTTTTGTGAAATGACAACTGATTTGACAAGCGCATGCCTTTGAAAAGCCACAGTTAACTTCTTCTTAACTGTAGAAGTCATCAAGCGCTAATGAAAACAATACTGAAATTAAAAAAGGAATGGTATTTCTTCATCATCTTAAAAAGAAGAAGAAAAACAAGATGGGGCAGGCAGGGATGGTTGAAAGCCAAAATGACAAAACTAAAATAACCAATATACAAACTGCAAACCTATTATGTTGGAATGCACTTAGGAACCAAACAATCTATAATTTTCATTCTTCATCCTCATATACATAAAAATGTATAAACTGATCATAAATATCAGGAGCATAATCTTCATATTCTGAAATCCAGCTACATTTAGAGCGTTTGCTGGTAGATATTTGTTCAGTTGAAAGAGAGGCTAGAAACCTAAGTCAGTTCCTGAAAACGTTGGTTTTGCACTTTTACCCTGTTCAAATTAATTAATTTGCAGCACATTCCCCATCTACCAAAAAGGGAGACTTCTGAAGACTGTCAAATCATGGCAGGCTTGACCTTCAAAAATAGTGCCTCTCTTTATCCCTCACAATCAAATGTCAGTCAATGTCTCCTCTAAGAACAGCTTCATTGTCATGTTGCATGTGAAAGAAACACTGTACAGTACTAAAAATGGGATCTTATTGGAGGATTAGTTATCTGATGGGGAACACTTCTGATGGGAACACAGAATTATGCTAAGCAAGACTACCAATGCTTCCAACCCAATATTATCTTTCCTGAGTAGCAGAGGTTCTCCAGGGACTTTCTCATTTTCAGCTTCCTGATTTCTAGTAGAATGGAACTTAGTGGACATCTGGTGCAATTCTCTGCTCTGTGAAAGATCTGAAAGACAGGATGGAATATAGCCTCTCTCTAAATACCTCTAAGGAAGGAGAGTCCACCAGCTCTCAGTGAAGTGTGTTTTATGATAAACCACACTCACTTTTAGAAAATTTCTTCTAAGGTTCAATTAACATCTATTTCCCTGAAATTTCCCCACAAAGATATTAATCCTAGTTCTGGAGAACCTAGTTCTTAGTTCTGGAGAACATAGTCTTTAGTTCTGAAGAACTAAAACTTGGTCTTTAGTTCTGGAGAGGACAGGAGAATTCTGCACCATTATCTATGCAATAGCCTATGAAGACAACTATCATGTCTTCTTCCTCTTCCCAAGCTAAACCCAGACTGCTCTTTCAATCATTTTTCATAGAATTGGTTTCTGGACCAATCATTCCACTCAACTTCTTCTGGAGTTGAAACACATTGTCACCATACTTCTTAAAGCAGGTGATCCAAAAACCAGATTCACTACTTCTGACCAATGCAGAATGTAACAGAAGTATTGTTTCTCCTGATCTGGCCATTATTATTGATTTGTAGAGTTATAAAAAGGACCATTTACGCCATTGAGGCCAACTGTGTGCTCCATGTAGGAATCCAGATTGAAGCCTTCACAATGGATAGCTGTCTAGCTTCCTTAAGATCACATCCAGTAAAAATGCAATACTTATCTGGATAATTAGTTCCACTATTATGTTGCTTTACTGTTAGGAAGTTTCCCTAATATTCAACTGGAATCTGCCTTTCAATTACTTTAGCCTATTTATTGTTTCACATTCTGTACTCTAGGACTCTGAAGAACAGATCATGACCTCCTTGACACTCTTTCAGCTCCTTGAAAAATGCTATCATATTCCTCCTCAATGTTCTTTTCTCAAGAGTAAATATTCAAAGTCCTTCAATCATTATCTGTAGGCCTTCGTTTCTAATCTTTGAGTTTCTTCTCAGAAACTAAGGGGACTTTGTCTCTGTTTGACACATGATTGCTTCAGTTCTCTTTTTATCTTGGCTGAGCTCAGTTTTCAGACCACATGCTGGAACACTTCCTAGACTGAAGACACATAGTGCAGGAACTGCATTGAAGGTAAGCATGTTGAAGCCTGGACACAACCTGGAAGAGAAACGATGCTTCAAACTTGCCTCAGCAGGCTACTTTCCTCACACTGTCCACCAGTACTTCCATAACCACACCATACTCTTGGTTCGTATCTCTTTTGAATCTACAATCTTCTGTCTATTCACAGTGCTTCATGAAGACTGCAAGTCTACTCTTAAAACTGACAGCAGGGAGCAAACGTCATTTGTCAGTAACTAGGAACATATTATAGTACATCAAACCATTGGTTCAATGGAACTCTACATAACTTCTACATTAATAGCTTCTCTCCAAGATTCCAGCTCTTTGCTTGACTCTCTTGCAGATCTCAAGATTGAATGCTTGTCCTGCTGCATGAAAAATTTACTCAGGTCTACTATTGAAAATAGCGCCCATAATTTGGTATACACATATCTACAGGTCACCTCAGCATTTGCCAGTTTCCCCCTTAGAACATTTTTTCTTCAAAAAAGGGAATAGCATGAGCTATCATGGAAACAGGTCAATTCCCTGAACATCAGGTTCATCTGATAAGAGCTCAGTTAATTAATTAGCCTTTTATATTCTAATTGGAAAAGGAAAGGTAAAAAAGTCAATGCAGGTAGAATGTGCAACTAATGCCCAGCCCATACTTGTATTTTGGACTTCCTTTCATTGTACCTCTTAATGAACTAGCTTTGCTCTAAATAATTATTTTTATGTCATCTACATAAATGTTTGATGTTCTGCAGGAGTCTTCCTTGCTGAGTCTGAAAAGAAATCACTGCGACTGGTTCTCAGTATGAGCCCTGAGATTTGTTTCACCTACGAAGTTGCCAAGTTTGCATCGGTAGCCACATTTGATCATGATCTCTTCAAAAGCAAGCAAAATCAATGTTTAGGTCTTAAAATCATTTTGTCCTCCTCCAGAAAAAACTCTTCATGAAACTATAGAATAGGATGGGCAATAAATGCTTTTCTGGATATTCAAGTGTTTTGTTTGTTTAATATATTTCTCTCTGTATTCCTCTGGTCCACCAATAAAATTAACATTTAAAATAAAAGTTCTGAGATACTATCATAAAATAAAGTACATCTTATAGTGAGAGATTTGTTAAAGTTGCGGGTGGGGGAGGGAGGAAGATCCATTCATCCAACATTCAGAAAGAGGGAAGAAACAAGTTAACAGCATCTGGGTGGAGTTGGGAAGTGGCTTGTAAATCTAATAAGAAATAAATGAATAAACAGGCATCTAAAACCTGAAACTGGCCAACAGATTCCATGAAAAAAGTTGCGAGGCCATTACCGAAAAGGCCCTGCCAACCAGAAATTGCAAATGGCAATTGTCTATGCTTGGACCAACCCTGATTATCTTAAAAACTGAGTAGGTTGGTCTTCAAAGATGATATATCTGGTCCAAAGCTGGGAATTACAATTGTCTGCAGCTCAGCTCAGCATAGCCAGTGATGAGGAACACTTTGGTGTTGTCATCTATCCAGCAGTTGGATCGACAGGTGCTCCTACTCCAGCAGAACGAACTGCGCTAGTAAGAAAAGTGGCAGTTGCCAATGCTAACTACGCACCATTTGACTTCTTCTACATCGTTTCTTCCTATCACGAAATCTCAAATCTGAAAAAGTGTTAGGGAGTTGCAAAATATCTATACAGGATACTCAAGGCCTCGGGGCAAGTCCTCAAAGAGTTATGAACCACTTTGTTGGATTCTGATTGCATTAGGGCTGCCAAATTTCAGTACAGGAGAGCTAGAAGAAACTTGTTAAAAAAAAAAAACACCTAAAGAGAAAAACAAAGATTTTCAAGATGTTCATTCTATAGTATATTCTGCAACCTGACCTGAAAGCATGCAGAGGAAAATTCAAACGCCAGCATACTCTACATACATACATACATACATATTTTAAAAAAGAATCAGCATCGAGAATCTGAACTCACACAGTAAGAGCCACACAGATGTGGAAAGCAGTGAGATGCAAGAATTAATCTGTGTTCCTGTAGTAGTTTGCCACTGATCCAGCAAAGGGGTTGGTGACATTTGGGAGGCCTAGGCATAATTTTTCGCTTTACAGGGCAGACAAAGGACTGCCCATGGAGAAGTAAGAGGAGAACAAAAGAAACAGACAGGGCTATGATTATCAGTAATCCTGATTCCTCTCCACTCATCTGTTTCACACAAAAAAATCTGTTTTTCTTCCTCTGTGTCAAAGCCACGTTGATACATTTCTGCAGTGCATCACTTAGAGATGCATCAACTTTGAGGTGAGGAGCAGAACTTGAGACATTGCTGATCTAGTCTCCTTCTCCTCCTCCTCCTCCTCCTCCCCCCACAAACCCTTCTAAACTTTTTGAGGAAGTTTTGTCTCTCCATAAACTTTATTATCTCTTCGATGGATCTCTGTTTCTCTTTGGACTCCACGTAGGCTACCTAACTTCTAGGCAGGAATTTAGAACAGATATAGTGGTGCTTAAAGGTTTCTGAACCCTTTTGGAATTTTCAATATTTCTGCATAAATATGGCCTAAAACCCGATCTGTCATTTTGGGTCATTTTCCTCAATAAATAAATGAACATGTGTAATGGTTTTGACTCATTTGTTTAATTGGGTGCTCTTTATCTAGTTTTGGAGAACAGATCATGTTTTAGGTCATACTTATGCAGAAATATTGAAAATTCAAAAGGGTTCAGAAACCTTTAAGCACCTCTGTAAAATGCTTGCTATCTCCCCTCTCTCCAAATTCCAAGGCAGGTGAAGAGACTGTAGGTCTTCTTGCCAGAAGGAGAAGATAATTTATCCAGAGGTTTTGCAGAGTCCAGATGTTGACCAGGCAAAACCTCCAATTTGAAATAGCTATTTGGATAGCAACAGGAACCATTGGCTGTTTCAGAAGTGAGGTAAAATATGTTGGAAGACAATATATTTTTTTTCATCCTGCTGTCTCCAGATGTGTTGGAGGCATTGGTTCAACTTCCAGAAAAAGCATATTGGTTGGGAAATTGAGAGCTGGAGTTCAGCACATCTGGAGGGCAAGATGTTTGGAAAGGTGGGTTTGACCTTCTTCCTCTACTTGGAAGCATCAATGAACTGATTTGAAGATCCTCCTGTGCTTCTAGTTCAACTTCCAGTGAGTGTTAACATCTGCAAAGCAAACAGTTCAAGCTACAACTAAGTTTTCAAACAGCTGCCAGACTGTGTCATTGACAACCACCATTTAACTCCTTCTTTTATTTCCTTTCCCCAAACCATCCATTAGCAGACTGGTCATCCACATTGACTCTTGGGCAGCTGTAGGGCCACGGCTCATTCCTTTCATTCTCTTGTCTGCCACTAATCCGATCTATAAATCAAAAGGAAGACTTTCTGCTTCACCCTGTGGAGAGTTTCCTTAATACCATGTTATGAGATGCCCCCTCAAAGGCTTTCCAGAAATTCAAACAAGTGATATCCATTGGCTCACCTTTCACTTGCTCTTTTAGGAACTTTGGCAATAAACTCGAACTAGATAGCAAGGTGGAAACATTCCTCTGAGAACTCTTGGGGATATGACCCTACATGCCTGGCCTTGCACTATCCTTTTCATAATGAGGTCCGCATCACCTTTATTTCCAATTTACTCCTCTGCCGAGATAGTCGTATGTCCTGAAATATGCTAGTCAGGTTTGGGTAGCTGCAAGCATTGTGCCTTGAAACCGTTTTTTAAACGGAAACAAGGTTTGTGTTGCATGCTTTGAAACAGCCTGATAAGGATAATTAACTAGATAATCAGATGGCCATTATGCTTCCTTCGCTTTTCCCTACAGTTGAGGTTTATCCTTTTACTAAGAAACAGCATTCCTTTAACAGGTCTAACTGTGTCACGTTGAACTCTTAGTGATTTCATGGAAAGATCCATGAAATGTTTTCTTGGCAACAATCCCAAAATGATTTGCCATTGCTTCCTTTGGGTTTTTTTTTTTTTTCCAACTAGCCTAAAGCTCTGGAATTTCTTGATGCTTCCCTATCCGAGTACTAATCAAGTTTAACTCTGCCTAACTTTCAAACGTAGCCAAAATCAGCCAGCAGTTGCCATCTACGTTCATCCTGCAAGCAAGGCATATACTTTAGCACTCTTACAAAGCCCCTAGTTGCAACAGTTGGATGGTCTCCAGATGTATTGGACGTCTAAAATTCCAACTCAGAAATTATGGAAGGTGAAGTACAGATACTTGGAAGGCACTGGGTATAGAAGTCTATCTTAGAAACAAATTGTAAGCAGAGACGTGTTTTGGAGAGAGAGCACTCTATCTATTTTTACACAGGCATTGCCCCAGATAGATGGCCACATCTAGCTAAACTTGGCTGATCTTGAAAAGCTACACTGGGTTGGACCAGGTTAGTCCATGGATGGGGAGACCAATTTTAAATCCCAGGATTGTTAGCTAGAAAGTTGAAGAGATATCCTGGAAGAAAGCAACGACAGACCACTTCTGTACTGTCGCCAAGGCGACAACATGGGCATGCCTATGGAGTCATCAGAGGTCAAGGTCAAGCTGGATCAAGACAATCTTTATCACAGCCACTGACAGCATCTAGTTGAACTTACCTGTTGTTGAAAATGCTAAATGGGGACAGACCCGATTGGTACATGAAAGGCGGTACCATTGGGCTGGAAACTGGACTAAGTAACAGTGATATATTTTTTAAACAAATTGCAAAAAAAGGGAATCCACTACCATATTATTGTCCAGAAAACATGCTCAATATATCCATGTATTCAGCAAGAATCAGTCTTAACTCCCCAAAGATATATGCTTCAGGAATGCAAAAGGTGCACATAAGAGAGAGGAACATGCTGGCAAGGTAATGTTGGTCTGTCCCATGTCCCACCCAAGTAATGCTAGGAAAAAACCCACACTAGTCTGAAATCCTGGAAAAATGCCGCAGGTTAGAGCAGTTCAGGAGTGTTGAGCCTGTGGCGTGAGGAACACATGCAGTCCTGCAAAGTTGGAGAGTAAAGCTCCCTCCAAACCATTTAGCTGAGTGTGCCTTAAATCTGACAGTATCATGAAATATAGGTTTTTAATGGGTTTTTCATTGGCAAACAGCTTCCATTCATTAGGCCTTAAAAGGAGTTAATAACCAATTATGCAGGGGTCTCTGCAAAACGTGTTTCATATAGGCGGCTTGGCACTGACCGGTTAAGAAGCGTTCCATTACTACGAGACCTTGGAAGCTAGTTTTATCCAAGTTTAATACATTTCACTCACACGGTTCTGCTAGCCATGACATTCCTAGCCCAAGCAAAACTAACTGAAAAAGAAAAGAAAAGAAAAGAAAAGAAAAGAGAAAAGAGAAAAGAAAAGAAAAAAGAAAAAAGAAAAAAGAAAAGAGAGAAGAGAAGAGAAGAGAAGAGAAGAGAAGAGAAGAGAAGAGAAGAGAAGAAAAGAAAAGAAAAGAAAAGAAAAGAAAAGAAAAGAAAAGAAAAGAAAAGAAAAGAAAAGAAAAGAAAAGGATCGGAATGATTTTGTAAGAGCTGGAGGAGGGGGTGAGTGGCAATGTTTTAATGCATTAGGCAGTCGCTGAATTGATTTCAACCACATTGATTTATATTGATGATCTATATGCACGTAAATATTTAAATCCATTAGCTTGCTTGTATAATAGGAGAGAATAACACTTCAATAACACTTTACATATTTTGACGTTATACCCTGTGACCCCCAGAGTTCTGAAATCCCAAATTCCAAGAAAGTTGCTTTGTTTTGGCAAAGTATTGTCAGATTTAAACCAGGACTCAAGAGAAAATCTGGAGAATGGAGAAATTATTAATGGCATTGGGATTTATTCTTTTAAAAATGTTGTTATCCCTAGTTTGAGGTTAAAAGCCTTTCTTCCCAAAATGGAAGGGGATTGTGTATTGAAGATTGAAGCGGAGGGACAACATGGCAGGAGAGTTGGTGAGACTTCAGAGTCTGTTTCCAAAAGTTTGGGAGCTGCACCTGACTCTGGGGAGGTGGGAAGCCACTCCCAACTTCAATTAATTGGATCCTTCCCCATTTCATTTATTCAAGATTGTCCACATCATTACTACTTTTGAAAAATCAATTATTTAATCACAGATCGTAGGTTTTCCTGACTGTAATTTATCAGTGAAATGGCTTCCAGCTAATACCATATGAGACATGGTAATATCAGCACATATTCATTATCATGACATTACCCAGAAATCACTTCACCAATGCATTATTTATTGGGATTAGTTCAATGTATATCCTGCTTTATCGCCAGGAGCTCAAGATAGCTTACCTGGGGATCTACATTTTATTTCCATGACAACCATGAGGGTGTCTGAGATGGACTTATGTTGCCAGTGAGTTTCTATATTGGAGGGTGGACTTGAACTGGGGTTTCCCTAGTCCAAATCCTGCAAAAACTTTGTGAAGAAGGCCAATGGAGAGAGTGGGGTAATTTGCCCCAGCTCCAAGCTTACCAGTCCTTGAGGACATGTCCTGACACCAGAACCTCCATTTCTATCTCAAGATCATCTGGTACAAAATTAGTGTTTTCCAGTGTGAAATGGTAACTGTCCTTTTTTATGTGAAAGTGCTGATCTGTATGAAAGAGGAGCTTAAGGGAAGTTGGCAACCTGAAGGGCTCCAACTGACCTGCAGCAGGACCACCCCTCCATCCAGCCATGGGGCTCTGGGCCTTTGTGGCCCTTTCTCCTTTAGCTGCTGGAGAGAACAGTGCTCCACCTTGCAGACAAGTTTTCTTCTTCTCTTTAGGCTCTGGTAGGAATATCAATCTCGCGGAAGGTAACCTCGGCTGGTTCCCATCAAGGTGACCCCATATTGCTGAGGATGTAGGGAAGAGGCCAGTGCCTGTCTCCAAATCACCCAGCGAGTTTCTGTGGCTGATGGACAATGAGTTTTGGTCTCCCCTCTGCTAGACCAACACTATACTCCATTTAGACTCTTCCCAGTTTAAAAGGTCATAGGGACCTATTGAGGATAAGGGAAAAAAAAAAGACATTGACCTTGGGAGGGGTACAGGTAGTCTTCAGCTGGCAATTGGGACCAAAATTTCTGTCACTAAGCAACGTGGTCATAAAGCGCGACATCACCTGACTGCATCAGTTAGTGACGGCAATCCTGGCACTCCCTATTGCCATCGTTAAGTGAGGATCGCAGGCCATTAAATGAGCCCCAGGTGGCTTGCAAGCAGGCCAGCAGGCAGGTAAGGCATGGCGCAAGCATGGCAGGGCCGGGGGTGGCTGCTGCTGGGGGGGGAGGGTGTGAGTGACTTACTGGACTGACTCGTGACCTTCTCTGTCGGCTTCCTCATTGACTTTGCATGTGGGAAGCTGTCAGGGAAGGTCACAAATGGTGATCACATGACTGCGGGATGCTGCAACTGTCATAAGTGCGAGCTGGTTGCCAAGTGCCCAGGTTGTGATCACATGACTGCAGAGGTGCTATGATGGCCAGAACTTTGAGGACTGGTCATAAGTCTCCTTTTTCAGTGCCGTTGTAACTTTGAATGGTCATTGAATGAATGGTTGGTAAGTGAGGACTACCTGTAATCAGCCAAATGATGGGATCAGACTTGCAATCTCTAGATGATGATGATTTCACACTAGTCTGCTCCTCAGAAGCTTTAAGAGCTGCAACACAGATGGAGAGGATAATTCCAGAATTCAGTGAATGAATGAGCTGATTTTGTATAAAGCAGCTTCGTATATTCAAGTATTAAAACGAAGCAACACAAAACAGAACATACTGAGCACCGTTCCATGAACACATTTTTTAAAAAGGGAAAAAAACCTTACATATTAAAACATCTTTAGCTGATAGTAGAAGACGAGGGAGAAAAGAAATGAAAAAAAAATTACACAGATTTCCATTGGTAGAGAATAGAAAAACAGAAGGTTTCCTTGCTAAGAAGGCTCTGCTTTGTGTTCTTACTCTTTTAAAGGGTTAGGTCAACAGAGATCAAACACTGAATTTTGCTGCCAATGCATTCAACGTCTTGATGGGCTGAATTTTATTTGAAATCGGACCCCGATGGTGGTAGTCTCTGATCTTTTATTCCCATACCATTTGTGCCTTTTGTTTGCTGGAAGACAGATACTTACTCAGTTGCAAAGTCTTGTCCCTGCTCCTTTTAACTCCTGTCTATCATTATAAGCTCAATTCTTTCCCCCCTCCATCCCGACAAACAAAGGCCCACTTTTTAAACCCTTGCCGCTTCATATAAACAACGCAAAGGATGGAATGGAAAATCTCTTCCATTTGTTAGCGATCTCAAGACGTCTAGCAACCAAGCTGGCACGGTCCGTCTGCCCCCAGTGCAGCTGTTGCAGGTTGGAGAAATCTGCCGAAAGGCAAAAGTCCAAACAAATCAAGTGTGGGAGCCAAACATTGCCCCTGGTGTCTCCAAACGACTGAGGGAGATCATTAATCAAGAGGTAACGCCACTCTCTTCTGAAAAGATGGGGCAAAGATGATGAATGTAACTTTTCTTGGACAGAAACTGTATTTTCAAACCCTCCGCAGCAGAAAAATAGGCTTCTTGCCTTCCAGCAGATGCAGGATTAATCACTTCGCCCTTGAACCAGGGTCTTCTACTATATACAATCTTTGCATGTTGTATTTAAACAAGGGGAGGTATGGGGCCACCTCATGCCCTTGGTAATGTTCAACTCTTCATTTATTTAAAGTCACCCAGATGCAGCCAGGGGTTCTTTGTTCAATATTTATTATTGTTTAACCTGCCCTGAAATGAGGGGCGCTTGGGTCAATGCGTTCAATCCTGCAAGACAGCTCAACCCGCCCAACCTGTCCCTGTAACCCTCCAGACTGTCCAATTTAACTGCACCTCCTCAGCTTGTTCCCTTGTGGAGGGAAGGCTTAATCGCCAAATGACATTTTATTCACCTGAGCATCAACCCAGAGGCTGATGTATCTGGATCAATTGAAGGTGGATTCAAGCGGCCAGTATTTGCCTCCTGGATGTGAGGAATCCTTTAGCTCATGACCTCTCGGCCTTGGCCTGGAAAGCCTGGAATTTGCAAACTGCCTCTTCCTCTAGGTTACATCAGATTTTCTTGAAGGGGAAATAGGAGAAATATTAGGACTCCAGGCAACCCCTTGGTTTCAGATCAGAGCAGATGCTTAATGGTGACATTAATGTGGAGTTGAATTGGGACCCTGGTATTTGGAACCATCTTTACTCTGCAGAAGAGACAAGTTTCTTTCCCTATCACAGGATGTAAAAGAAATTGGGGTGAGGAAGAAGGGAAGGTCACCACACACCATTGCTGCAACTTCCTGGTAACTGATTGTTTTATTCTTCCAGGCGCTTCCTTCTTCTAGCCATCATTTTTGTTAACTTCTTGGGAAACTACCCATTGACCATGCAATGGTCCACCAAAGATGAACATTTTTTTTTTCCTTTAAAGAAGGAAAGCAACAAGTCATCAGGATGTTAAGGTGACCTCCAAACCTCCTAGCAATTATTTCTGCTTAAAGTTCAAATCCGAAATTTTTAAGGACTGCTACTATCTTGATGGAAAAGTCAATGGAGTTCAAGCTCTATGGCAAAAATGAAAGAGGTTCAGATCTGGTTAGCATTCCCATGTTCCCATCACTAGTGGTTAGTGATGAAAACACGTCAGGAAAAAACAAACTGTAGTTTAGACCAGGAATTTGAAAACAACAACAATAGCTTAGAAATAGACAAAGACAAATCGGTTCTGTGTTGTTTCCAACAGCGCATAGACACAACCACGTGGTCACTATGAATCAACCTTGACTTGAGGAAGTCTTTCCCTTTCTTGATATGATACCTAAATGCAGTTAATCCATTTCTTTGTTATTATTAATTGGCAACTAAGCAATATTCCATAAATATGGCATTTATCTCCCACCTGGTCTCAAAGACTCTCCTATATAGAACTCAGAAGAAAATACTGAAAAATGCTGAAGATACTGAAACTATATTTGGAGGCAGATTTCATGGTCTGTGATGGATCACCCAAAACCATGATGGCTTTGCAGTTCTTCTACATTCAACAAATATGGTTTTATTCCGTCTCATCTTTGATTCTTAAGCTATTGGCTGAAACAGGTTAACTGAAATTTCTGCTTTTCCTTCTTTATTATTAATGTATTTTAATCCCTTTGGTTTATGTTGTAAATGAAAGCAATGCAGTATAATAGCAATTGCCTTGTGCATTGTTTATAGATAGAAATGTAATGAAAAAAAAATATACCAACCAATCTTGTGAATGCTCTAAAACAGGTTAATCTGTCCACTATCCAGGCCAAAATAAATCCTGTGAGCACAGAACAACACAGAATAACTGAATCACACATAACTCTAAAGCTGTGTATTTTGTATGGTTTTGGTTTAATATAACAACTCACATGATTGTTATGAACCAGGCTTGTTCAATGCACTATAGCTTTATGAAGTCATGCCTTAGCATTATGTAGAGGCACAATGAACATTTCAATCTATCGATCCATCTACTCTAACTGTCTTCTGGTAATAGAAGCTCCAGAAACTCATCCCAGCTTTACTATTTAAGATCTTGATAATAGTGATCAATAGGCAAACTTTAAATGAACCCCTGCAGAAAACTAAAACAAACAAAACTTCTGCCATCAAATATTAGCAGAAGTTTAAAAACAGTCGTTAAATATCAACTGAAATGATAAAGAACATTATTTGCAAATCAGTATAGATGGGGAAGGAGAGATTCTGTACAAAACGGAATTCTTGTCATGGGTTAAGTATGTTTTTCAACGAGACAGAAACATAGGGTTGGAAGACACCTTGGAGGTCTTGGCTCCAGACCTTGACCTTGTCTGGACCATCTCAGATAAATAGCTGCCGAACCTTTGGTTGAAAACCTCCAGTGATTGACACCCCCCCCCCCCCATGACCCTAGATCAGTGTTTCTCAATCTTGGCAACTTGAAGGTAGGTGGACATTAACTCCCAGAATCCCCCAGCCATCATGCTGGCTGGGAGATTCTGGAAGTTGAAGTCCACCTACCTTCAGGTTGCCAAGGTTGAGAAACCCTGCTCTAGATTTAAATCCCAACAGAAGACATACTGAGGAATATCCTTTTAGGAGATTTAGGTTTTTAGGTTCAGAAGTAATAGAACCCTAGAGTTGGAAGGGACCTTGGAGGAGTTCCAATCCAACCCTCTGCAGGAATCCTCAGACCATCTCAAACAAATGGCTGTCCAACCTTTGCTTGAAAACTTCCAGTGATGGAGTGCCCTTGACTCCAGGGACAGGCTGTTCCTGTTCCTTTTTGTATCTGTCTCCTAATCTCATATAGTGCAGAGGATAAACAGATTGATTTTGGAGTCCATATTCTGTGACTAAGGCTTGATTCCAAGAAGGTTTTTGCTGGCCTCCGAACTATCTATTTCTACCTTAGTTTGCCCCATTAATTACAATGCAGAAATATCATTTGTTTCCCTATTGATATAGACAAAGGGCAGCCATTGATCATCTTCCTCTGGTCTCAGAAAGCTACCCGAAAACTCTGGAAAATCAGATAAAATTGCAGCATATTTTTATCCTCTGAAAACTCAGAAATAGGAACATACAGACAAGAATCCTCAAGGAATGTTCTTTATAACCAGATAGGTTGGGGAAGATGAGGATGACTTTGGTGACTGAAAACATAGGAATAAAATAGAGGTGAAGTGGACTTCAGTTCAAGCAAAGGAAGCTGGAGGCAAGCCCCATGTCTCAGTTGCTCCTCCCTCAACTGTTCCATTGGTCCTGCTCAATTAGGTCCCTCCTCTTTCTGAACTATAATCTTCTGTGTTTTTCTTCTGCCCTCCCCTCCTTTTTTCCTTCTATATCATCTCTTTTAGATCACAAGCCTGCAGGCAGGGACTTGTGGTAGAAAAGGCACTGTCTCAGTCCATCAACAAGATCAACAGGGTCCAAATAAATGCATACAATGAATTCAACTCAAGTTGAGCTTAAGACTTGCACACTGGATGTGAAAGGGTGTTGCGGTTTCAGCGGCAACGGCATGTTCCCTTATCTGGTAGTAGAGGAAGAAACTGCTAATTTCCCAGAGCGAAGGTGCAATTGAAATACACTGAACTCTTGATATAAGAGACTTCAGTCTTTTGGATTCTTGATATAATTGACTTACAACTGCAAATAGAGAACAAAGATTGCTTTGAGGCTGCATCCTGCATTAATGACGTTGGTGGGCTGACTGATCCAGGTAAAGCCAAGTGAACAATCTGAGAGAGCTCTGAATCCAGAGGGGGAGATAAAAGTAATTAGGGAGATGTAGTAGACAAAATAAAACACTGGCTGCAATCTGTAGAAGCTCATTGCTTTTGTATCCAAAGACAGAGTTTGGGGTTCAAAACTGGAACTCAAGGAGCGGAGAAATGCTCTTGTTAGGGGGTACCCTTTGAAGACCCCCCCTCTTTAGGCTGGGACAGAGAGAGAAAGGAACTGGGATCACTTTCTTCAGCTCCTGACAGTGAAAAAAACTAAAAGAACTCTTCTTTCCTTTCCTTTTACATGCATAATTGGCAGAAGGCAACACATTATCTGAAAATGATTCTGGTGGCTTCTTTGCCAATAACTGGATTTGCTTTTCAGTGTCAGAAGACAAAATGGGAATCCAGATGATTGTGTCTCAGGAAGTACGGGAAATAGCACGGATGCATAAAATCATGGCCAGCAGCTTTGATTTGCTGGTGGTCCTTTAGATGATGACGCTTCTTGGACAGGTCCTTCACCGAGGACCAGCTTCAAAGAAAGAGAGTGAGTTTCAAGGAAGAGATGGTTCCTTCCTGCATGTGCTCCTCTGTCCAAGGACTAGAGCAGGGTTTTTCAACCTTGGCAACTTTAAGACGCGTGGACTTCAACTCCCAGAATTCCCCAGCCAGCATGCTGGCTGGGGAATTCTGGGAGTTGAAGTCCACGCGTCTTAAAGTTGCCAAGGTTGAGAAACCCTGGACTAGAGGTTCACGTGGCAGAGATTTTCCAGCTCAGTGCATATTAACGTGCTGATAAAAGGAACTGGAAACCTGATCACCTTGCTTCTTTTGTTCATGAAATCTTAGGCAATACCTTGGGCTTGTATCTTCTTTCCATGCTGATAATTCAGATGTTGGAATTTTGTCGTTGCTGTTGAAGCATGATTCATTGATTGGTTTTGTGATGGAAAAATAATAAAATAAAGCTGGACACTCCCCCCCCCACCTCTCTTTCTGCCCCCCCGCCTCTCCTGCAATCTCTTTTCTCCACTTCCTCCTGCCATTCTTTGCTCATGAAAAACTGGATCAGCTCCAAGCTATTGCATGACCCAAGAGTGACCATGTTCTGCTGCCAAAAATAGCCCTCAACCCCATTCTACTGAAACAATGGGAGGGCCATCACCTGTCTGCTTAAGGGTTTGCCCTGGTTCTTATCTCACAATAGAAAAACCATTTATCCCCCATTTAACACCTATCCAAACCTATCCTTGAATCAGATCCCTCAGATTTCCTACCTCTCAACCTCAAAAGTATATAAATTCTATGCTTTTCTATTGTTCAGAGTCCCTCTTTCTTGAAAGCAGGCACCTGATGAGCATTGCAATAAACCTGGTTCTTCTCAGTGTTGTGCTCCTTTGTTTGGCAAAAATTCCATGACAGTTTGTTGGATTTATACCCTGTTTTTCCTTCAGGAACTCAAGTCTACCTATACAGCCCTCCCTCCTCCCATTTTCTCCCACAACTACAACCCTGTGGGCTGAGGTGGACTGAGAGAGTGTGGTGGGTCCAAAGTCACCCTGTCAATTTCCATGACCGATAGACGTTACCCAAATTTCACCAGTCCTTACCCAACAGTTTAACTACGCAGACATAATGATGATAATCAGCATGATTATTTATGATGATTAAGGACCCAGGCCCAATGCAATGGTAAGTCTTCGTAATATGAATGCAGATCTTTTTCTTTGTACAACCAACAATGTGGTTTTTAGACATGAACCTAATATGACTCTGTAAATGGTGGTTAGATCAGCCAGCCAAAATAGTGCTTTCCAGTTCTCCCATTATAGGACTTAAGATGTTTGATCCATCCTCCCCATAATGAGATGCCTATAATTATGACAAATGTAATTAAACATTAAATTATAGGATGCAGTAATTAACAACATATTGCACGGTTTTGCTCCCCATTCAGACAACTCTATTTATTTATTTATTTATTTATTTATTTATTTATTTATTTATTTATTTATTTATATTTCGAATTTAGACATCGCCCATCTCACGAGGAAGTGACTCTGGGTGGTTTACGATAAAAGCAACAAATAAATGTTAGTTAAAATACAATAAAAACAGTATAAAAATACAGTAAAGCCAAACACATACATAAATAATAATATCTTCCCAGATGCTGGTGATCGAAAAGATATTAACATACAGGAGCATCTTCGAGGTGCTAGCCACCTCCAGGGTTAGTTGCCCCTTTTCTCCCCCCATGCCAGTTGGCAGAGCCAGGTCTTGACTGCTTTCCAGAAGAACAAGAGAGTAGGGGTCTGCCTTACCTCTGGGGAAGGGTATTCCATAGGGCAGAGACACTCTCTGCTTTATCATCCAACCCTATTATTACTGAAATATGCATTCAACCTTCATGAGTTCTTCTTATTTCAACTATACTGTTCAGCCCTGGACCATATAGGCTCCATATTTAGCAGACTGAAAAGCAAAAGACTCCAACATCCCCCCGCCCCACAAGACCAACCTTCCCCTCCCCACCTGTGTTGAAGCTTCCATCCAGTCAAAGTTGGGTTGCCTCTAACCTCACTGGCATGCTTCCTTTCATTAGCTCATCTTTTTCAAAATCATGAGATCTAGAAACTTTTCTTGCTCTTTTAAAAAAATGCACCTGACCTTACTTGGCTTATTAGATTTCATTTGTGCTTACAACACACCTCACTGAAGTATACGAACATGCAAAATGATTGTACTCATTATCCAATCCAATCCACCATATATAAAAGTTAGTGTGCGTTTTAAATAAATAACAGAATCATCACTAGAGTATAAGGAGCTGTAAAACTCACGTAATATAAACCAAATTGCATGCGTGATCACAAATGTGTGAAACACACCACTTGCAGATATAAATTCTCCCCGCTTTTTATTGCTTTTAACGTACAAAAGAGAACAAGGAGATTAAAACAGGATACATACGAAAATAAATCAAAGAAAAAGCAAAGGAAAGGGGGAAAAAATCTAGATATTATCAATTATACATATATGCATTAGAACACTATATAGTTCTAATATGTAGGGGGGGAAAAGAAAGACATCATTTTTAAGCAACAAATTAAATCTTGACCGCCCAGGATAATATTGATCAATTGTGCCTCTGTGTTGATAAGAAATTAGTCCATAGGTGGAGAGAGAAGACATAGCATCAGTCTAAGATTTGTAAATGTAAATGGTTTGCACCCCCATCCCCAGTAATCTGTACGTTTAGGTTTTCCTAGGAGTACCTGTAGCTGTCACAGAGGAGGTCTTATGTGGCACGTTAAATCACTTCTATCAGATTTGATGTAAACTTAAAAGAGAAAGGGAATCTAGAAGTCAGCTTCTAAGTTCGCATTGTGAGCTTCAGCGTGCAGTAGCCTAAGCAGTCTGGAAATAAGACAGGACAGTTTTCTCAAAAGGCTCTCTGTCCCCCTGCCACCACACCCCGTCCCAAGTTGCCACTGGCTAATACATCTCTGGCTTCTGCCACAAACCTCTGGTTCTATCTTGCAAGCAATTCTGGAACTGGCCAGGTCAGAACATTTTGTCAAACAGCATCCTTGACCAATCAAAGAATTCTTGGCTGGGTTCGCTATGACCCATCACATTGTTTCTTGGTGAAGTACAGTATGTCCAATTTCAGGCCTTTCACAACTCTGCTCAAATCCTTATTTATTGGATAACACTTCTAGCCCACCCCAGTTTCATCATCTTCCACCATCAAACAATCCAAAACCATGTATCTTGGTAATGAAAAGCATTTGTAACAATCAGCATCACACAAAAAACAATGATAATAAATAGCGTTAATCATCACAGGGCCTGCAGTTCTGCTCTTAGAATCATTTTAAGGGCCTTCCTAAAGAAAGGATGTAGGAACCAAACACATTTTGGGGGAAAGCACATTTCATAATGTGGGGGGTAGTACTGAGAAAGGCTTTCTCTCTCAAACCCCCTTGATCTCCTCTGGGGATCATGGGCATTTGCCAGGGGTCCAAAATGTCAAGATGGTGGCCGTGACTACACCATCCAAGTCTTGCCTCGCATGTATGTGTATGGGATTTTGACGGTATAGGCATGGCCACCATCTTGATATTTTTGATCCCCTCTGCAGATATCCCTGGTGGGTATGGATCCCATTTCAGGTTCCATCTCCATAAAAGCCAAAACTTTTACGGCTTTGTTCTTTTACTGGAGTCTACAGATGAAGGCCCAGAATATACAGCTGATCTTTTAGCAGAGCAATTGACAAACGTACGTCTTCCTGGCAGTCCTGATTTTAACATTTTAACATTATTGTTAATGTTAAATATTAAGTAGCTTAATATTTAATAACACTCAGCCCACAGGTGGCCAAGTTCCTCTCACAGAGAGCCCTATCCACTTCCTCAGAGTCCACAGGATTAAATGAATCCCTGTTGGCCCCTCAATCACTTCATTAGTCTTCTATCCATGTATGAGCAGTATTGTTCATGATGAACCTAGAAACACATCAAAGGGGCCTGCAGGGACATCTTCCTACTCAAGACGCTGTGGGTCACCTTGAATAGAGCCACTGGATTCTGCTACAATTATAATAATCTACAAGAATCTAGCATGCTGAAAAGTAAAGCACAGAACACCCCAGAGTTCCACATATGCCCCATAACTAGACAGTGTAGCCACTGTCCAGAAAGAAGGCAGAGGTGAGCGCAAAGCAACAAGGGAGAAAAAATATGGTGAAGCATGAGCTGCTAGTTTGTCTTCTGGCAGATTAATGCTTTGGGATTGGCCACGCTCACCAAAATGCAATGCCACTCTGTGCAGGTATTTTGTCTTCTACATTCCAGTGGTGCCCTCTGGACCCAGAAGGTTGCCAATCCCTGTTCTAGAATACAAGGGTCAAGCAGAAGGGTCTGCAGGATCAGAAGCTAATGTCAAAATGATGAAAGCATTGCTGCACCATTGTGATGCACATTCCACCCCTTTTGTACATACATGCAATATCACAACGCATGTACAAAAGGAATGGAGCTTACACCACAATGGTGCTACACTGCATTTGTCATTTGCCTCCCTTGACACCTTTGTCAGGGTATTTTCTGCTTGTAGTTAGAACTTCTTCCATTCACTCTAGTTTGCACCAGGGAGATCCCTGAACATCTGGGATCAACAGTCTTCCCTGACTTGCACTGCAGGATTAACAGAATAGGGTCTAGGTGCCCTTTGGATCTGGTCTTTAAATGGTGCTTTAGAGCCCACAAGGATGCAAACATAGAACTTGTCTGTGACATCTTAAAGCAGCATATCTTTTCCTGGGATTGCACAGTGGTGCTACACAAACTTGGGAAAAGATATGCCTTCTTTAAATATTACAAATGGGTGTTATGTTTGCTCTTCCGCCATGCTCTTCTGCATTCTGAAACACCTTTTTGGGGAAAAAAAAAAACTTTAAAAAGCTTCACAGCCCTTGGACAGAATTCCATCCAATACTATCAGTCTATCAAACTCTACTGCTTAGTTTATGGCCCTCAATTTGCCTCACAAGATCTCAGCTCATAATCCGACCTCATAAGATCTCAGCACATAATCTGGTCCCACAAAATCTCAGATCATAATCTGACCCTGCAAGATCTCAGATCACAATCTGACTACACTCAGCCTGGTTCCATTACTCAGTAGCCAGATTCTTTCTGTGGTTTGTGATTCTGGCTCCACCCTTGGAAACTACCCCTCTTCCCCCCCCCCCCCCACCAACCAAACCTGCCAATGTTCAAATAGTCTTGGAAGATAAAGGTGGTTTTCTAAGTAGCCCTCAAGCAATCCACGTGCTCTTGCCTGGCTGGAGAAATAAAAAAGATGGGAAACAATACGATGCAGGCAAGGTCACATTGTACTTGAGAACAGGGTTCAGAAGGTTTACAACATGAAGTCCTTTGCCTTCTGTAGACAAAGCTCTTCTTCTTCAATGCTTTATGGTGTCCTTTTCAAAGCCTTTTAAAGATCTCAGAGTATCATTAACCAGATAGAAATAAAATTTGCAGTGGCATTTATGGGTATACAAGCTTGCTTTGGTGTCAGACAACCAACAATATAGGACCTACAGTAAAAGGGACATGCCAAATAGCCTCTAGAAAATCTGAAACGATTTGCTTCTGCAGTTCAGCACACAAATAAAGGACAATAAAAGATTTTCTGGGCCCTTATCTCTCAAAGAGCTCTGCCTCAGATGCAGCCGGGACACCAATTTCAAGCATTCTCCCTCTCTCTCAAGGGCATCCCTGTTCTAATCTGAGCAAATGGGTTGGCCACCTAATGAAAATCTGAGACATGCAAGGCAGCTGTTTAAGAAAGGCGTACTCAGATCAAAATATCCACCAAGTCCTGATTTGACAGGCTAAATAACTTTTGCAATTTTACTCACCGAGACGGTTCACACCATGCCCAGTGGAAGTTACTACTCAGCAAAGTAGATCCTCAAGAGAATTCTTGCAGAACAATTCTAGTTCCTTCAGGATTTATCAGCAGGCATGGAAAGTCTTGGAAAGAGATAAGGAAAATAGGATCAACTGCAAGTAGGTTTGCTATCCAACTTTAAAAATTATACTTCTTAAAATAACATATGGGACTCAGAAACAGCATCCCCGAGATTTGGATGACCACAATTCTGTTGGCCTTTCCTAACACCCTGAAAACCTGTATTTTCCCCTGACCATTGGGCCAGAGCATTGAATGAGCCTCTCCTGAAATGGTTTTTAACACTTACATTATTGTAGTTTGGCCCTGGTGTTGTTGTGTTATGTTTCTTATGATTTCTTATTTTGTGCTTTTAATGCTCTGCCTGCTGCCCAGAATGGCAATTCAGCCATAGAAATCATTCAAATAAATAAATAAAATCTCAAATAAATAAAACTGCAAATAAATAAATAAATACAATTGACCATTGGCCAGGTATCAACTAGTTTGTGGGGGTAGTTTTTCGTAGCTGGCACCCCCAAGAGCAAGAAAGAACTCTCTCAAATTCAGGAGTTTACCAATGTGAGGTTTTGTTTAAATGCATACCAAAGACTGTGCAAAGATCAATCAGTCCTAAGCAGGATTCAGTTGTCGAGTCAAAAAACCAAGAGATGGGTTTAAGACACCTCCGTGATGGACCATTCCAAGTGAGATAGCTAAAGATGAGTGTGAATTAGCAAACCTTGGTCAGTCTTGATGGAAAAGGTGCCCAAACTGTCAATAAAGCACCAGAAAGCTCAAGGTCACCAGTGTCTGTGTATGTTTTTCCTCTTTTGATTAATGATTAAAGTTCAATACCGAGATGTCCTGCATAATGGTGAAGGATGAAAATAGCATTTCCTATCCTGTCCATTTAGACATTCTGGCCAAGCTGGATGTGAATTATGGGAGTTGCAAGCCAACCTATCTGGGGACTCGAAAGTGGAAAAGCTGGAGTAGCCTAGAATATTCAACACGCTGAGCCCATTCCAGGTAACAAGAAACTCAATGTTGAGAAAGCAGCATTCTGAACTTTACTGTATATCAAGCATTCTTTTTCCTCCTCCTTTGCTCCAGGAGAGTAAAGGAGCACTGTTGCCTGGGATGGGGGTGGGAGGTAGGACTATTCCCTGTCTCCCCTGAAGCCTACAGATTCAGGGAAACTCTACAATCTGGCAATGAAGTGTCAGAAGTAGGAAACAGCTGCTGCTTAGCAAATGATGGCAACAAGGTTATGAGTTTTGCCACCTATGCACGTTTCCAGTTGGAGAGGCAGGATCCACCATGCCCATGGATTCTTAGCTGATGGATTGTCTTCTTCAGTCTTGGGAAGAAGACAGAAGATCAGTGGGGATGGCTTGTTATGTGCTAGGTCTCTCTAACCCAGGCAGGTGGCAGCACCTGACCATTACAGAGCAAAGCAGGCTCAGATCTAGTTAGTACATGGACTGAAGGCCATCAGGGAGTCCCAGGGATGAAGGCTAGATGGGGAGTCAAAAAACATCACAGAAGAAGACAACAGTAAATCACTTCCATATCCTCTCCAAGAAGCATAGAGGCTCCAACTGGTCCAGAATGCAGTGTCATGAGTAGCATTGGGTACACCCAGGTTTGCCCAAGTAATACCATTTCTGTGTGAGTTGCAATGACTCCTAGTAAGTTTCTGGGTGCTATTCAAGGTGTTGGTTAAAACCCTTTAAAACCCTAAATAGCACAGGGCCACATTATTTGCAGAACCATCACAGTTGTTTCTGCTGGTCCCACCAGATCCAGTTGGGTGGGTATGCTTAAGGTCCCCTCAGTAAAACAGTGCACCTTGCAGGACCCAGGAGACATGCCTTCTCTGTTGTGATGCCTGCCTTCTGGAATAGCCTCCCTCCAGGGATCCAGAGGGTCCCAACCCTGCTCGTCTTCTGGAAAGTGATAAAAAACCAGCTTTTCCCACAGGTGTTAGGGCTAGGTTGCCAGTGGAGTGTTATATAGGTGTGTGTTGGGGATTGTGAGTGACGGGGGAGAAGCCCTGACTTTGGTTTTGACGATGATTATGCTTGTTTTTAACTGTATTTTGCAGCTTTGGTTGGTTGGTATTGTTAGGCACCTGAGTGGTTTGTTATCAATTTTCTTAAAGAATACAGAAAGTCACCAGGAGGTGACTCAGAGGGGACCTCACCTTGAAGACTATCTGAGAAATCTAGCAGGTTCCTACAGCCTCCCCATGACACTGGCACTTCCTTTTTCCTCAGGACCCCTTTTGGGCTCACTTGTGATGGAGGCCTCTCCTCCTTGCCAACTTGAGACCTTGAAGATCTGGAAAAGGCCTCCCTTTATGGTGGCTATTGGAGTTCTGTTCTTGCTGGCAACGGAAGCATTCTTGAATTGTTTCGCTATTGGTGCTGTTCTACTGTGGGTTTGCAATTATGGAATCTGAATGTCATGCAATTTGCATCTTTGTTGCTGTTCTTGTTTTGTTTCCTTCTGGGTATTGTTTCCTTGTTGGTTGCTTTATGGATAGCGTGTAGAAGAAAAGGGGTGTGCCAATAAAATCACTGCAGTTGTCCTCTGTGACAAGTCCTGGGAACAAACTACCTTGCCTGAAAACTTCATCTGCCTCCCCAAATTTTTCTTTATACAGCTGAAAGGAAATCAAGTGACCAGGCCAATACTGCCCTACATTTCAAGGTCACTCATTTGATTGTCGTAGTGGCTTTGTAGAACAGCAGTTTTGAGCTGTTCATTTTTATTAGAAAGGAAATGAACAAACCCTGAGCTTGATAAGGATTGCTAACTTCCAGGCTGGAAAGCATTTCAGGTCACTTTCAAAGTCTAACTGAAGTCTAACATGACTGCAGTTGCCACATTAAAGGAAACCAAAGTCCCTGTTGATCAACAGGCACCATTGATGGACCCCCACTCATTGTGCTTTGTCCCAGGGTCTTCCTGCTACAGATGGAAGATTTGCTACAAATGGAAATTTTGCATTTTTAGCCAGAAGTATTGCTACAGCAGCAGTTGTGTATCATGGGGTTACTTTAGCATCATGGGTCAAAGATTTGGCCAGCTCATTTTTCAGCTCCCTGTAAGAGCCCCAACAGACAGGAGTAAGATGGGACATCTATACACCATGACAGGTACCCCAAACACCTTTTTTAAAAATTCTTTTTAAAAGGAAGGGATCCTGCGCTGGGCAGGATCTTAAAGAGGTAGGAGAAGGCATTCTTTCCTGGTTGGATGGCATGTAAGGACAAAGTTAGGCTGGCTGTTGGTTCTCGACAAGCACAGCAGACTTACAAAGAAGTAAACATGCCCCTTTGAGTAGCTTTCTGGTAATCTTAGTCAAAACAGCCTACTCAAACCTTGCTTTTCATTGTGCAATCAATGAGGCTTTGTGACAGGAAGACAGGTCATCTGAAAGTGCCCTGAGTCATTTTATTGTGGAACATTCATAGCCCCAAAGAAATAACCTCTGGAATACGCCGTTTGATTTGACTCTGCCTTGTAAGGTCTTGCAGTATGCTGCATGTAATCCTAGAGGCGATTCTGCTGCGATTTGTCATCCCCCTCTTTCTTTTTCAAAGGGAAAAAAAATGTTCCTATTAGTATTTCTGCTTTTGCTTGAGGGTTTATTCTCCACTGTGCATGGTATGTGTTTTTATTTTAATTTCTTTAATTTCTAGTTGGACTTAGAGCTCTCCTCAGAACAATTTTTTGTTCACGCTATAGTCTCATCCTTCACTGACCTTGAATGCATTTTAAGGACCAGACCTCGTCCATGCAGTTACAACTTTCTCTAACTCAGATACAGAAGCCTAACATCGGGGTCAGCGAAGATCTCTGAAACATCTTTGGCTTTCCAAACTGAATAGAATCACTCACAGTAGCGTTTTGTCTTGTGGAACAGCAATTTTGGTCTGCCTTAAATGGCGGTGTTCAATCAGCATGGTTTGCCCTAGGTTTCATGGGTTGATATGTCCTGGGGGGCACTTTGACCCGTAATGCAAGTCCTGAATTATCACATTTTTAGCTTGATGTGAAAGCTGCACATATGGAAAATGTTAGAACAATTTCCTTTCCAATTTCCAGGGCTGCTACCGAGCTGATAGAGAAACAAAAGATGCTGCGTGAGACTATAGCTGCACTCTGTAACACACCCAAAATTGAAAGAAGAGAGAGAGAGAGAAAGGTGTTGTTGATATAACTGGAGAAGGAGGGGGGTTGAGAGAAAATGGATAAAGAAACCCATACCACCAGGAATAAAAATGGAGAACAAAATAGTATTCCCAAGAGCTTGTCTAATGTTACCCCTACATTACAGACAAAAACAGATCTGCGTTCCTATAAGACTTGAACCCTAAACATTAGCTATGTCTGGGATGCTTAAACCCAGCCAGCCAGTCTAAACTCAAAAGGACAAAATCAGCAGCAAGAGATGGTACAAAAGTTAGCAACCAAACAATGCCAGAAATTAGGGAAAGAGTACCAAGTAGTGAGCAAAACATTCAGATCCAAGCAGGTTTAAATATGCAAGTTGAGTTGGCACAATACCCTCAGTCAATCGCTATGTCAGACAAACCATGTGATGAGTGAGTATGCTCTGGTCACAGGTCACTTTTAAAGCCATGATTCAGTTGGTTGGTTTGGGCTTAGCATGTTGGATGAACACATGGTTATACTTTTGCACATTGCACTAACACAACCCAAGACTTGAGCAACAAGTACTTAACAACCCCAAAGCAAGGCCATCTCGAGATTTTATTTATGGGCCTAGTCTGATGCAAACTGTTCTGGTGTATGCTCCTAGTTTCAGAGGTCACCTAACACCATCTATAAGCTCCACCTTACTTCTGAGTAGAAGCAGGACCCCTATTGAAGAAGATTTTGACACTTGCCAGGGTGTGATTTAGAACTTTTACCTGCCTGCGTTGCTGGAGATTGGATGTAGAGTTCTTGATCGCACCTTGGCCTGCCTTGAGTGTGTAGCTGAATAATCAAATCCATAATTAGTGGTGCCCAGAGGGTGCATTGAAATCAGCAAGAGGGCAGATGGAACTTCATGATGTCACGGGCCATTTCATGTGTCACGGGCACATTCGAAGGGGAAGGCTTAGATCATGACACTCTGTCTGCCATCTTGCTGATTTTGACGCACGTATACCCTGGATCACTCTACTGAAATTGAGGAACAAAATGGCAGAATTTCAACAAATGCAAATTTTCAGTTTCCTCCTCCACACCGCCTCAAATTAAGGATAACATTCTTTCCCTTAACAGGCCCTAACCCATTTTGGGGGCTGTTTTGGGCCATTTTGAGGAGGAGGTTAAAGTAGGATGGGAGAGAAAGACCTGGGAGGAAAACTATTTCCATTTTCATCCTTAAAAATCCCACCTCCCCCTAGAGTTTGCTGCCATCTAGAAGTTCTCTGAACTTTGGTAGCCCTGATCTGGCACCCCATAATAGGTGATGGGGTGCTATATGGACATTTCTTATTTCTCTCCTTCCAACCCCTCCCTCCACTGGACACAGCTACCATCCTCTGTGACTATGCAGTTTGCCTACCATATATCAGACTAAAAGAAAATGGATGTTTCCTTTGGGAACCAGCAATATTTTATTTTAGAAAAGTTGCAAGGGACATCTCTATCAATGCGCCTGTCAGTTTGCAGTGAGCAGACTCAATCTTAGCAGACCTATGCCTGT
Source organism: Python bivittatus (assembly GCF_059951505.1). Taxonomy (NCBI): domain Eukaryota; kingdom Metazoa; phylum Chordata; class Lepidosauria; order Squamata; family Pythonidae; genus Python; species Python bivittatus. The sequence goes on from NW_028277056.1 coordinate 6,664,636, forward strand.
TCAGATGCAGTCTCTGGTCTAGTTGATGCTGTCCTCTTCAGTGGCTGCTGCTGAGGTGGACTTGTAGGCCATTATCAAGACTCATTGTTGACCCTGAGGAGGATGGAGACAGTCAGCCTGCAGGCTCAGAGAATTTTAAGATGTGCAGTTTGAGAGAGGGTGTGACTGAGTTTACAGAACTCACTTATCCTGGTGTAACGGGCTATGAGAATAACCTTGGGAGACAGGAGGAAGAGCCGCAGCCTAGACAACAGTCTGATAAGAGAAATCTGAGTCCAAAGGATGGATGGGGTGGAGAAAGTGTCTCAGAAGGGACCCTCCCTAATTCTCTGGAAAGGAAAGGCAGGGGAGGGGGAAAGTGCTTTCAGACTTGCAAGATTCTATCACTTAACCTTGCCGTAAAAGTAGTATTAGTACTCAGGGTTTTGGTGTCCTGTCTGGACTATCTCAAAGGCTGATATCATGGTATTCTGTAAATTGGTTATTGGTATATCCACTTGCTGCTGGTGTTGCAACAACATTGAAGTGAAGTGCTCAAGGGATGGTGGTGTACCCTGGGGATTGGAGGGGATTTCTAAAAACCAAAGCAGGATCTTCTGTCTCTCTAGAAAGCGAGCATGAGACTTGCAAGACTGATGTCAGCCTTTCGAGGTAGTCCAGAAAGGACTAATACTACCTTTATTGTAAGGTTACAGTAACAGAATCTTGCAGGTTTGAAAGCACTTCCCCCCTACCCTGCCTTTACTTACAGGTTTGCTAAACATAGTTGTCAGGTTCGTAGACCAGCAGATGTCCCATGAGATAAACCCTATGAAGGTTAATTTGATGGCCTGGATCCATCAGTATTTGCAACAGAAGCCGACGATGAAGCACGCATGACAACTTCATATGACAAATCTCAGCACTGGGATTCAACAGACCTGGGGTCACATGGTGATCTTGTGATGCACATTTTTGGGGTCATTGCAGTTTGTAGTAGATATATAACTAGGACAACAACTAGGTTTCCCACTACACATGTAACAATAACCTACCAGCTTCACTTTAGCCTAGTATGCATTGTTGTGCAAACGTAACCAAAATTTATTTATTTATTTATTTATAGATACATATCATATTTGTTTAGTATAAATCACTACTGTACCCTTCTCTTGTTAAGGAATAGATATGCCAAGTTTCCAAGTACAGATTCCACAGCAACTGTCTTTCGTATTGATTGCTCTTTTTTAAAGCAAACATAAATTACTGTTCTTGGAGTACTTTTAAAAGGCATGACCTCCCATTAGCCTCAAACATACATTTCTTATTCTGTTCCTGAGGAACCATTTAAAAATGAAATAACTTTGTATTTAAACTCCAAAAGAGATACAGATTTGTTTTGGTCCACCAAAATCCTGCTTGTTGTTGTTGTTGTTTAGTCGTTAAGTCGTGTCCGACTCTTCATGACCCCATGAACCATATTGTGCCAGGCCTTCCTGTCCTTAACTGCCTCCCTGAGTTTGCTCAGTTTCATGCTCATTGCTTCAGTGATACTATCTAACCATCTCATCCTCTGCCGTCCTCTTCTACTTTTGCCTTCAATCTTTCCCAGCATCAGGGTCTTCTCCAAAGAGTCCTCTCTTCGCATTAGGTGACCAAAATATCTGAGCTTGAGCTTCATTATCGATCCTTCCAATGAGCAATCAGGGTTGATTTCCTTTAAGATTGACTGGTTTGACCTCCTAGCAGTCCAGGGGACTCTCAAGAGTCTTCTCCAGCACCACAGTTCAAAGGCATCAATTCTTCGGCGCTCGGCCTTTTTTATGGTCCAGCTCTCACAGCCATACATTACTACTGGAAAAACCATAGCTTTGACTATGCGGATCTTTGTCGGCAAGGTGACGTCTCTGCTTTTTAATATGCTATCTAGGCTTGCCATAGCTTTCCTCCCAAGGAGCAAGCGTCTTTTAATTTCATGGCTGCAGTCTCCGTCTGCGGTGATCTTGGAGCCCAAATAAATGAAGTCTGTTACTGCTTCCATTTCTACCCCTTCTATTTGCCAGGAATTGATGGGTCCAGATGCCATGATCTTAGTTTTTTTAATGTTGAGTTTCAAGCCAGCTTTCACACTCTCCTCTTTCACCCTCATCAAGAGGCTCTTTAGTTCTTCTTCACTTTCTGCCATTAGGGTGGTATCGTCCGCATATCTGAGGTTGTTGATGATTCTCCCTGCAATCTTAATTCTGGCTTGTGATTCTTCCAGCCTGGCATTTCTCATGATGTACTCTGCATATAGGTTAAATAAGCAGGGTGACAGTATACAGCCTTGTCGTACTCCTTTCCCTATTTTGAACCAATCGGTTGTTCCGTGACTGGTTCTAACTGTTGCTTCTTGGCCCACATACAGATTTCTCAGGAGACAGGTAAGGTGGTCTGGTACTCCCATCTCTTTAACAACTTGCCACAGTTTGTTGTGATCCACACAATCAAAGGCTTTTGCATAGTCAATGAAGCAGAAGTAGATATTTTTCTGGAACTCTCGTGCTTTCTCCATGATCCAGCGAATGTTGGCGATTTGATCTCTAGTTCCTCTGCCTCTTCGAAACCCAGCTTGTACATCTGGTAGTTCTCGGTTCATGTATTGCTGAAGCCTAGCTTGTAGGATTTTGAGCATAACCTTGCTAGCATGTGAAATGAGTGCAATTGTGCGATAGTTTGAGCATTCTTTGGCATTGCCCTTCTTTGGAATTGGAACATAAACTGACCTTTTCCAATCCCGTGGCCACTGTTGCGTTTTCCAAACTTGCTGGCATATTGAGTGCAGCACTTTAACACCATCGTCTTTTAGTATTTTAAATAACTCAGCTGGAATACTGTCATCTCCACTAGCTTTGTTGTTAGCAATGCTTCCTAAGGCCCACTTGACTTCACTCTCTAGGATGTCTGGCTCAAGGTCAGTGATCACACCAGCGTGGACATCAGGGACATTAAGATCTTTCTTGTATAGTTCTTCTGTGTATTCTTGCCACCGCTTCTTAATCTCTTCTGCTTCTGTTAGGTTCCTGCCTTTTTTGTCCTTTATCATGCCCATCTTTGCACTAAACGTTCCTTTCATATCTCCAATTTTCTTGTAGAGATCTCTAGTCTTCCCCATTCTATTGTTTTCCTCAACTTCTTTGCATTGTTCATTTAAGAAGGCCTTCTTATCTCTCCTTGCTATTCTCTGGAAATCTGCATTCAGTTGCTTATATCTTTCCCTTTCACCCTTGCTTTTCACATTCCTTCTTTCCACAGCTATTTGTAAAGCCTCATCAGACAGCCATTTTGCTTTCTTGCATTTCTTTTTCTTTGGGATGGTTTTAGTTGCTGCGTCCTGTACAATGTTACGGACCTCCGTCCATAGTTCTTCAGGCACTCTGTCTACCAAATCTAATCCTCTAAATCTATTCATCACCTTCACTGTGTACTCACAAGGAATATGATCTAAGTCATACCTGAGTGGTCTAGTGGTTTTCCCTACATTCTTCAATTAAAGCCTAAATTTTGCAGTAAGAAGCTCATGATCTGAGCCACAGTCAGCTCCTGGTCTTGTTTTTGCTGTCTGTATAGAGCTTCTCCATCTTTGGCTGCAAAGTATATAATCAATCTGGTTTCGGTATTGACCATCTGGTGATGTCCATGTGTAGAGTTGTCTCTTGTGTTGTTGGAAAAGAGTGTTTGCTATGACTAGCTTGTTCTCTTGACAGAACTCTATTAGCCTTTGCCCTGCTTCATTTTGTACTCCAAGGCCAAACTTGCCTGTTATTCTGATTACTCCTTGACTTCCTACTTTAGCATTCCAATCCCCTATGATGAAAAGGACATCTTTTTTTGGTGCTAGTTCTAGAAGGTGTTGTAGGTCTTCATAGAACTGGTCAACTTCAGCTTCTTTGGCATCAGTGGTTGGGGCATAGACTTGGATTACTGTGATGTTGAATGGTTTGCCTTGGATACGCATTGAGATCATTCTGTCGTTTTTGAGGTTGTACCCCATTACTGCCTTTCCCACTCTCTTATTGACTATGAGTGCAACTCCATTTCTTCTAAGGGCTTCTTGCCCACAGAAGTAGATATAATGGTCACCTGAATTAAATTCACCCATTCCCGTCCATTTCAGTTCGCTGATTCCCAAGATGTCGATGTTCAATCTTGTCATCTCATGTTTGACCACATCCAGCTTGCCTTGGTTCATAGATCTTACATTCCAGGTACCTATACAATATTGTTCTTTACAGCATCGGACCTTCTTTTCGCTTCCAGATACATCCACAGCTGAACGTCCTTTCGGCTTTGGCCCAGCCGCTTCACTCTTTCTGGAGCTACTTGGAATTGCCCTCCGCTCTTCCCCAGTAGCATATTGGACACCTTCCGACCGGAGGGGCTCATCTTCTGGCGTCATATCTTTTAGCCTTTTGACATTGTCCATGGGGTTTTCTTGGCAAGGATACTGGAGTGGGTTGCCATTTCCTTCTCCAGTGGACCACATTTTGTCAGAACTCTCTGTCATGACCTGTCCGTCTTGGGTGCCCCTGCACGGTATAGCTCATGGCTTCACTGAGTTACGCAAGCCCCTTCGCCACAACAAAGCAGTGATCCATGAAGGGGAAAATCCTGCTAGAATATTTAATTAGCCAGCATTAATAAGCCAGACATAATGTTCAGAGTCTTATTTGGAGAAAGGATTCATATTCTTGGCTAAGAGAAAGGGTAAAAAGATTGTCTGGGGCTGAATGCCACATTGGAGAGCACATTCTGGGCACTCTCACAAAATGGCTGCCACATTAGACTTACCCGATTCACAAAATGGCTGCTATGATGGGCATGGCCAGTCACAAAATAAGCATTGACTGGAAGGCAAAATAGTGATGTCACTCTCAGGCAGGGATTTTAGTCTCCAGGTCCTCTTTGGACCTCAATAGTTTTATAAGATACGACTGTTCATAAACAAAGCTGTGATTTTATAATCCATCCAGAGAATTCTGATTATTAGGTGGAATAATAATGCAATAATTAAATAACAAAAGTCAACCTGAAGTACTTTGACAGGGATTTGGGAGGATTTGACACCTAGATCAACATTTTCTCCAACCTTCACACCTTGGGAAGGGTTACTGCCTGTGATGGTATGTGGGAAAGACCCTGGGAGACTGGGCAAAGAGATGCTGCCAAGGGAACGGTCAGATAAGAGACAGCATAGCCCACAGCTGGATAGTGGGCAGAGCAAGAAGCAGGGCAAGAAGCTGTAAAGGAGATGGGGGAGGGATGTACTTTCAGACTTGCAAGGTCGATGTTGGCCTCACAGGGTAAACCAGATAGGAATCACAACCAGATGAGCTAATTCTACTTTATTGTAAATTGACAAAATCTTGCAAGAATCTTGTAAGAATCTCTCCCCATCATCTCCTTTACAGACCAGGAAACTAGGGAGGGTCCCTTCTGAGCCTTTTGCCCCACCCACTATCCAGTTGCAGGGTATGCTATCTCCAGTTGCCTGACATGCTGTCTCTTATTTGACTGTTCCCTTGGCAATGTCTCTTATCTGCCAACAATCTCAGTTTAATGAAGTCACTTAGCTGCAGATGAAGACATTTTGTAAACTTCAGTTCCCCACCCCTCCCAAAATACCCCACAACAAGAGTCAGGGGGAAAGGATGCTCATTTAGCCTTCTCCATTAAGTTTCATTTACTTCCTCTGGCAAAGATCATTGTAAACCACCTTGGGCCATGTATTATTTTTATTTCAAAAAGACTCAAGGGATTTCCAAACCATTTCTCACATGCCAGGTTAAAGTTGTGGAGAGGTTTGGGGAAGATGATGGGAGTGATAAATCAATAGTTTTGAGGGAGCAAGGTTGGGTAAGGAAATTTGAGGAAGGTGTCTCAGAAAGTCTGAAGCTGGAGAGACAATTTATCTTAGAAGGGCATGATGGAAGAGGAACAAGACAGAGACAAGATAGAGGTTTATAAAATGATGGATGAGGTAAACATAATGGAGATACTTTTTTCTCCTTTTCTGCACATGGAAAGAGTCAAACTCCCCCTAAGATTTGCCACTGCAATGAATGGAGCTTCTTCGTCCTTTGGCAGTTGGAAGTGTGAATGTCCCAGTCCAGGGTAGAATCAGGACAAAGCATTCAAAGCCTTCTATGTTTCACCAGGTTCACTAGGTGGAACACTGGCTGACCTGTCTAAGCTCTGAAGTTTTGTAGGGCCAGGTCCAATACTTGGAAGATTAGGAAATTAAAAAGAAATCTCATATCCCTTCTACTCCAACCCCTTGCTCAGAAAAAGGCAATGAGAAACCACCTGGATGTATCTATGAAGTCACCAGGAGCTGAGTTCAGTTCAAAGGAAAATGTACTTTTCTACTTCTTGCTAGAATTCAGATGAGTTCTCCCAGTCTTACTTCTGAGAAGGAAGAAAAAAATAGGCATTATTGGAAGTCCCACGTAGTTGGACTCTCTGTGTTACCCAGTGGGCTGTGTTTGCAGATATTAAAAATCTGGTTATTGAATTAATTCATTTCCTACATTTTTACAATGCACTGAATCAGGACCTAACCAAAGGCCTTGGTTCACAAGGAAATAATAACAATAACACTATCCAAATTTTAATATGTGGTATGAATGCGATTGCCAAACTTCTCAGTATTCTGGCTAAAGGTGCATTATGAATAGAGGAAACCAGTCTAACAACTAGTAATTTAAGGACAGGCTAAAGGAAATATTTCTACACACACAGAGAGAGACACGTTACAAGATTAATTTAAGGAAGTCACCACTACAAGATAAATTAGCTTTGAAAGCCACATGTAATCAGGCCACGGGCTGCCAGAGACCCTGGGGCCACTAGTTGCCCACCCCTGTTTTCTCAGCTTTCAAACTTCTTGTTCTGATCCCTATTAGAGCTACAGCATGTATAGTCTATTTTCTCCAAACATGAAGATTCAAGCAACAGATGATGGTTTGTAAGTTGTAACAGACTTAAGCTGCGCACAAGTCAACAGGAGCCATACAATGTAATTCTCTCCAGATTACAGCTTAATCAGGGTTTGTTTAAATTGCACTCACATGGAAGAGTAATCCATAAACAAAGACAAGGAGAGTAGACTTGCATTTCAAGATAAAAAGGACTCCTGTCTTTGAAAAGCGTGCCTTTTTTCTGCTCTGTTGCAAGCAGCTGGCAAGGTACAATTCAGCACAATTTCCTACAGAGAGCCCATTTAAATGATATTGCAAAAACTATTCTAATAGAAAATCTACTTTCCATGCTGGCTCAAAATATAAACCAGCCAAGTTTTCAGCACAGATTGCTCATTTTTGCTGGCATCCTGCGTTGACACCCTTATTCCTTCCCCATTACTTCTTGCTTGGGTTTTAAAGCAGAAAGTAGTGCTCAATATTAATACCGGAGCATCTGTGAGGGGGTGGGTGGGGGGTGGTTTTTGTTCAAAATCAAGATGGCAGATGTAACCATGTAACCGAACCCCTGGCCCTTTTTCAATGTGTGTCACATGTGTGACAAATGTAAAAAAGGGGCAGGGCTTCAGTTGCACAGCTGCAGGGTTGGAAAATGTAGTCCTGGATCTTCTCTGAAGATTGGGAGAAATTCTGCATTTGCTTGCTAAGGAATGTGGATCAGAAAATGATATGTGCTGGATCCTGTTTTCCATAGCATCTAACCAAATGCCTCTGAGCAAGCCTTGAGCAAGGTGTGAGGATGATAGCCCTACCTACCATCCTATAGGGCTGTAAGTTGGCTAAGTTTGTCATGCACCCATTGGTTTCATAGGTTATTCACAATGGCAGACACTGATGGTGGGCCAACACACTTCTTCCTGATATGTCAGCCCTTCAGGGTAGACCAAAGTAGGAAACCAAAGTCATGCAGGCCAATACTACTTTTATTTTAAGAATCTTGCAAGTCTGAATGTGCTTCCCCCTCTCTCTTTATCTTCATGAGAACTTGGGAGGGTCTTGTCTGAGATGTCTTCTCAGATTACAGTTACGTCCTGGACTCAAATTTCTTTTATCTGATCATTGTCTTGGTAGTGGCTCTTCCTCTTGTTCCTCAAGGTTATTCCTTTTTCCCATGACATGGTGGCAGCAATATTAATTTTTGCCACCAATACCAATAAATAAGCAGCTAGGAAATTGTCTTAGAAAATGGGACCATAGCTATGGTACTCATATGAAATAAATAAGGCTGGTGTTGTTCACTGATTGGCATGCTAGTCTGAATGATTTGTTCAACGTGATTTGGTGACAGTAGTAATTGAAATAAGACAGTCATGAAACCAGGAAGTTTTCTCTATTACCTGTAGAGTAGTAATCCATACTTTATTCAGCTGGAAACAACAGCAGTTGCTTACTGCTGCTTCCCACCCAGGAAGTAAGAAAACATAGAGCTGTTTTAGCTTCCAGAGCTAAAAGTAACATCTCTTTTGAGTCGAGTTTGACTCCTGATGATTATACGAACATGTCCATGCCATTTTCTAGACACAACATGGAAGTGACTTGCCATTGACTTTTTTAAAAATATCCCAAATCTATCCTACAGCCCTGGATTTCCTGGAAATCTTCCATCCAAGTATGAACCAGATTTGACATTATTTTGTTGCCTTCAAGAACAGCCAGGATTGGCCATATTCTGTGTGGTTCTTCAAGCAGAACTTGATTCCTACTGATTACATGGGTATGTCCATGAACCAGTCTCAGCAACAACATGAACAACCCCCAGGCTAGCATACAGCCCTACAGCCTTGGGATTTCTTTGGTGGCCTTCCATCCAAATGCTAACCAGGTTGAGTACTTCTGGGAGTTTTGATGTCAGCTACATTAATCCACCTAGTTCAGTACTATCAACACTCAGGGTCCACATCTTGCCTTTCTTTTATGGAATCTCCAGAGCCCTTCTAAAAGTTGATGCCACACTCTAATCTTTATATGATCAAAGAGAAGAATCATTAAATAGTCAAGGAACAGTATATTAGTGGTTGTAACCAATATGATCTAAATTACCTTTAATTTTAATGAAAGTTAGTTTTCATTTTGGCCCTACCCACTTTTCTGTCCTGATCTCATCCACCTTTGGACCATTCAGAGATTTCACAGAGCAGTAGCTCTTTAGAGTTTTGAAGACTTTTCTACTGCTAGGGATGAAATCATAGTGAAGGAACAAATCATAGCCAATGTATAAAATACTTAGCACTCAGCAATCCTCTAGATGGGACTACATTGGAGTGCTAAAGCCATACTCAACCTGGCTAGGAAAGTTTCTTATTTTATTTCACTTCATCTTCTATTTCCTAAGTAATGGCTTTGCATTTTAGCATATTTGCCTCTACAGCATGCCAGCCTGTACTCATGGATTGCTCAGTTGTCACCTCCCAGCTGCTCTCCTAGAGCTATCAGTGACAAATAGGCATCAATCTGATGTTCACAGACCTTTAATGTACATAGCCATCTCGTAGTTCCCTCTGGGGAGTATGCCAAATTTTGCAAAAGGCAGAAAAGGAGCAAGAAGGATAAAATCAATGGAATTACAGGCAAGAGGAGAAAAGGAAAAGAAAATCTAACTAATACAGGTTGACAGCAACACCATCTCTGTTTTTCAAATCATCCTTACTTCTACAACATCCCTCTACCACTCCATTGTCTTTGGTTCTTTAAATGTCTCACCTCTCTCTTTTTGAGGATCTCATCAACTTCATCCAATCACAACTTTATTGACCTTCCCCTTCCTTTTATCTCATGCACACTTTCCTTTTTATGTTTTACAGCTCAACCCTCATTCGTTCTCTCTATATGAGCTAACCACCTCAGTAGTATTTCCTTCATACTGGACATTTACTTTTTGTAGTCAGTCTATATTCATTCAGCCCCCATTCATTCCTGACTCCATTTCTTCCGGTTTTATCACACACACTCCATTCCCACTATATACAACTTAGTTTTATGTTTCTCCTGACATATCCAACTTTAGCTTCTGTATATCACAGTGAACCACTCCTCTCGCATTCCATTTATTTTCATGAATGGTTTATTTCTATCATATACTTCTTTATATGTTTCGCTTGACATATCATACCAACTACAGAACATCTGCTGAAACTCCCGTTTCCATATGAGGTGGGGGGGGACAGAAGATCAGCCTGTTTCATGATAGTACCCCCATTTTGGAGGAGGTATGCTTGGTTGCTACCCTCCCCTCACTCTAGAAGTCTGTGCTGTAACTATCTAATTACTATTACTATTGGTTGCTTTGATGTGGCATGGGAGTTACTGTGTTTTCTTTCTGGGCACCACCCAGAGTCAGTTTTGATTGGAATAGTATATATATATATTTTTTAATCTGCACTCAGTCGTTACCGACTCTGCAGTGACTGCTTGGACAAGTCCTTGCAGTTTTCAAGGCAATTGTTTCGGAAGTGGTTTGCCAGTGCCTCCTTCCTAGAGCAGAGCCCAGCTGGTGAGCGCAGGAGGCGGGGTTTCCGTTGCTTCGCGCCCTTTTCGGGCGTGCGCGGTTTTTCGTGCTTACCGGCAACTGCTCCTGACTCCTTTTTTGCAAGGCGCCGTCAGCATTTTTCCTCCCACCGGAGTGAGAGTCCCCATTTATCTACTCACGTGAGTTTTCGAACTGTTGGGTTGACAGGAACTGGGGAGGAAACAGGAGCTCACCCTGCTAACGCGAAGGCTGGACTCGAACCGCTGAAGCGTCGACCATTTCCGGCCGGCAACTTTCAGCGTCATTAAGCCGCTGCGCCACCGCGTCCCCCTTGGAATAGTATACAAATACTGTAAAACTAACCAACCAACTCACCTTATATCTGAAATGAAGTTTTGATCCCAAGAACCTCCATATTAGATACAGGATACAAAGATACAAACTACTTTAATGACCAAGTATAAAATATATACAAGGAATTTGTCTTCGGTGACTAACAGCAAGCTCAACGGTGCGTTTGGATAGCAACAGAAAAATAATAAACAGTAACAATAACACTGCCCAGTAAAATAACTTTTTCAAAGGGAGAAGCCACTGTCCAGTACATATCAAGTCATACAGTATTCAACAGAGCAACGGCACAGGGGAAAAAACTATGTTTTAACATATGGTGCTCTGTAGCGCCGTCCTGAAGGAAGAAGTTGGAACAGATTATATCCAGGATGGGAAGAGTCTGCAGATATCCTCTCTGCCCTCCTTTTAATTAGGCTGATTGTTCGCCCATTTGACTCAGTATTTACTTGAACTGGCCAAGTCCTCCAAGGTCTAAGAGGAGAAGGCTTTCCTTCCCACTGTCCTTGAACTCATTTTAACAGCAGAGACATGAACAAGCTTGACTTCTGGTGACTCAGTGACACATCCATGCTGCTTTCTCAGCAACTGAGTGGAAGTAGTTTCCCATGTCTTTCCTCCAGGATGTTTTTCATCTTCCTGGTCTAACATACAATCCTGCAAAATGTGATTTAAGCCCAGGACAGGAAGAGAACATTAGAAAAAAACTTAAACTGGCCCTGCCTTAACTCTCATTGGTTTAAGAGGGAGGGCAGAAAAATGTGGTCAGGTTTTCAGGTTTCTGTTACTCTAGCCCAGGGGGTTTTAAACTGGGGGTAATTACCTCCAAGGGGTAATTTAGCCATATCCTAAATATGTACTTGCATGTTTGTGACTCGAGAGTTCAGTCTGGGACCGCCACTGGTAAGAAGTTTGTGTAAAACATTGTGCAAAATAGGTGGGAACATTAGATATGTACGCTGCCTTGAGGTGACAAAAAAAATAAAGGCAAAATAAATATTTATCTATGTATATATTTATTTAATGTATTGGCCGCCCAACTCCTGTGGACATACAAAAATAGAGAAAACATAAAAACAGCTAAAAGCATTAAATCAGACAGCCCAGACTAATACACACACACACACCTGTAATCTTATGATCTCACTTCCTCAAACCCACTGCCCCACACCTAGAACAAAATGGAGGTTGACTTTCCACCCACCCACTGAGTTTACACACTCAAGTTCCCTTTAAAAGACAGCAACTATGATTCACGACAGTTTTACCAACATTTGTTACTTTTCCAATGGTTTCGTTCTGAGCCCTTCCCCAGAAAGATTGGGGTTGTCTTACCTGGAGGTAAAATGTGATGTGAAACAAACAACTACCAAAAAAAGGCATCATTTTGCAAATTAACATTTTGCTTTAATTGTCCTTTTCAGTGTTAGTTTGTAACTGGTTCTTCCTCCTGCTCTAAATTGGAGCAGAAAAGGTCATGTTCAAATGCAGATTAAAGAAGAAAGTGGCCGCTTTCCAATTTACCATTTTGACTTACCATTATGAAAAATGCAAGCGGGGGGTAGCGGGAGGCCAACAATAACATCATCGTCTAAACCGCAAGTCCTTTTTGCATTAGAATTATACAAGACATGTTATAATGGCTTCTTCAGGGGAGGCAGATGAATATGCTTGGCTTTGGGGTGGTTTAAAAGAAAACAGCCTTGAAAAAAAGTTACTCACGTAGTCGTAAGTCAAGTTAGGCAATCAATAAATCAGGCCAGAGTTGCGGTTGTATTATTGGTCAAGAATAGAATCAGGGAATTGTAGAGTTGGGAGGGACTACAAGTCCCATCTAATCCATCTCTCTTCCATTATAGCTAAATATAAGTTTCTAACTTCCCCTTTGTTGTACTCCAATGATGAACTTTTTTTCTGTTTCTGATCTGAGTTCTTTAGTCACTTTTCCCCTTAAAAACCATACTCTAAATACTTATATTTCCCTTGCATAAAATATAGTATAGGTAGTCCCCAGGTTAAGAACACCCAGTTTAAGGATGACCCGTAGTTAAGAATGGAGCCTATTGTAGCAAAATTTGAATTAAATACACCATTATTTGAGTTAAATACACAGTGGTTCAAGTTAATTACACAATTACTAGTTATACAGTATTATACAATAATACTGTTCCAGCTTACATACAAATTCGTCTTAAGGATAGACCTTGGGAATGGAACTCGTTCTTAAACTGGAGACCACCTGTATATATGGAAGCTGTTCTTAAATTTGGTTACAATTCTGTTGCAAATATATGCTGTTATTTTTGTCATTACTACATATTCTCTAAGTTTAAGTTCCCTGTCTGATATCATCAGTAATGCATCCCTTTTCCAATAAGGTAAAATGTTCCTTCTCTCACTGAATTTAAAACACTTTATTACTATATGATTTTCCATTCCAATTACTTTTATTTTTCATAATATACAAATTTTAAAAAAGAAAAAAAAAAGATTACAATGAAAGTATGAGAAACAGAAAAATTGCAAAAAGAGAAAAATAGTAGAAATGTAGATTAGAAAATAGAAGAAAAGAAAAACAACAGAAAAAACTGTTGTTTTTCTTTTCTATTTCCTAACCTACTTTACTATATGATTTTCTATCTTGGAAATCAATGATGGAGTTGTATACCATCCATAAAACATTTTGTACCAGTTTTCTCTTAAGTTATAACTTGGGGTAAATGTTATCGTAAAGTAAAGTAAAGTAAAGTAAAGTAAAGTAAAGTAAAGTAAAGTAAAGTAAAGTAAAGTAAAGTAAAGTAAAGTAAAGTAAAGTAAAGTAAAGCATTGTAGAAACTTATGAGAAAAGAATAATAAGGCTTAGAAAAAATATATAAAATGAAAAATGTTGACAGACTGCCAAGAAGAATTGGGCCAGATTCAAGGTCAAGCATCCTGTATAAGCACTATATGTTGAACTTCCCTTATTTGGAAGATGAGCTATTACCTGCTGGCCATGGAAAAATCTTTTCAGGAAGTTTTTCAGTGTATGGTGATTTTATAAACATAGCTGTCCAAATTTTTATAGATCACTTCATAGCCTGGATCTTTTTGTTATAGGATTTTCGGGGAGATTTGAGCATGATAATACCCTCTACTTATCAAGGAAACAACAATATCTTGGAATGTGCTGGAAAAAAACAAAAAGAATTCCAGATCTCACTTCAAGAATTGTAGAAAAGTGTAGATAATTTAACCGATCACATCTCCTCTCTTGGACAACAAGGGATAAAGATTTTTTTTTCCCCCTCTTTGCACTGCAGTCTTTGGTCTATCCTTGGAAACCAGTCCAAAGAAATGTTATGGCTCAGAAATTGCTGTTAATTACTTTCAACAAAGAATGGATACTCAAATTGTCTTTGCAACCCCCTTGCTCCCTGAAGTCCACTAACAAATAGCTTATTGGTTGGAATGCTAGTCAGGTTTAGTTTAGACACATACAGCCATTTATATGTGATAAGAGAATAGTTTATTACTCTTGGTAGGAAAAAATGAAATACTTACATCATAAAAAGTTAGGGATGTAAAGAAAGCTTTGAGGTATATGACAGAAATCATACATTGGAATGATACCATGTCTTTAAATCCATGAAACTGAAGTTTGAGCAATTAAATATATTGAGCACTGAATATTCATTAAAGTGTATTAAGCAGATCTACTGGGAATTGGCAGAGAAATCTTTGGTATGCATTTGAAACAATTGAAACAAAGTGGAATAAAACCCATAATAAGAGATTCTGCAGGGATAATTCAGAGAGATTTTAAAGCAATTAATCCTCAATTTATGGAGTTTTATTCAAGTCTATATTCTGAAAATGTACTAATATTAATGCAGCAGGTGGATTTTTAACGTGGAGATATCTTCCAAGGATGTGTGAAATCCAAAGAATTTGGTCACATCTTTAAATCTGAGGGTGAGATTTGATGCTGTGGAAACAATGCAACCTGGGGGTGGGGGGTGGAAGTAAACCTGGGGGGTGGGGGGAGGAAGTAAAAAAATCAAGGTAGCAAGCATGACTATAATTGAAGCTCCACCCCTTTCTAAGTGCATCAGTGTCATATGAAGGGGCAGATCTTCAATCACACAGTCATGCCCGCAATTCTGACTTTTTTGACCCTCCCCCCCCTTTGTTGTAGATGACCCTGCCTCCAGGAACAGATGGGATTCCTATTGAATGGTGGGAGGAAGGGAGGGAGGGAGGGAGGGAGGGAGGAAGGAAGGAAGGAAGGAAGGAAGGAGGGGAGGGAGGGAGGGAGGGAGGCAGGCTCCTATTTTGTTTTACAATTAACCTTTTGATCAAGAGATTGGTTTTACTTTTCTCATATTATGAAACTCATATAACAGTTCGTTTAAAAAACAAGAAAAGAACCTAAATATTATAATCTGAAATGGAAATAGGATGTATATCTTTTCAGTGGCTACTCTGGCTCTCTGGAATGATCTTCCCCAGACATATGACAAACCCTGATCCTGCTGGCCTATAGAAAAGCATTGGAGTCTAGGTGAGTGGAGCCCCTTGTGGTTGTTTCAATCTTTTCCATTCAGTTTGCCATTTTGCACACTTGGGTTTTCTTTTCAGGATATATACTTTTTAAAAATTTTTTGTCATGTTTATTTTTAATTGTATAGCCACTCAGACTCTCATTGGTTGAGGAGGGTGGCCATAAAATGTTTGAAATACATACATACACACATACGTTGTCCAACCCATCATCCGGTAATTTTGCTAAATGAAAGTGCAAAGATTTTGATGTGCCCTTTTGGTGCAAAGACTACAAAAATATTACCTACAATAATTCATCCAGCCCAATCTGGTTTTATGAAAGGACATCAAGGCCCTGTAGAAAGCCATGGAGATGACCTTGAAAGGAAGATTCAGAAATGGTTACAGAAACAAGGGGAGAAGCATTCCTTGAGCCCAGGGAACAGAGACGGTGTTAGGAAGAGTCTCAGCCTGGCTCCTTCCTGATCCAACGGGGTATAAGAGGGAGGGAAAATAAAACAAGCAGATGGGCAAGATTCTACAGCAATAGGTATTAGGCATATCCTGAAGATATTGGAGCAATTTATAATCATTTGCTTGCGAGTCTAGGGTCCAACTATTGCTGCTGAGTTGTATAATGTTGTATAAAGCAACAGATTATATTATTGTGTGGGGGGGAATAATGACATCATTCAAGACCAGGCAAAGGGGTAACTGGGTAAAAAATTAAGAACCACTCTTCTATAGCCTTTCTCAATAAAGTCTAGTTCTAGTCTTCCTGTGGAGTTGGTTTCCTGATCTAGTCTACCACGTACTGCTGACATTCTTGACAATAAGTACTGGTAGACTTTTCTAGTGCTATGTTCTGATGACAGTGGAACTGTCAGCCTTACCAGGTAGACCAGACAGGAAACACAGCCAGATCAGCTAATTCTACTTTATTGTAAGGCTACATTAACAGAATCTTGCAAGTCTGAAAGTACAGTTCTCCCCCATCTCCTTGATACCCCGAGAAACTAGGGAGGGTCTCTTCTGAGCTTCTTGGACTGCCCACTATCCAGGTGTGGGCTATGCAGTCTTTTACCTGACTGTTTGCTAGGCAGCATCTCTGGGCCCAGTCTCTCAAGGTCATTCCCACATACCGTGACATCAACAGCCATTATAGCTCCATAAGATATGAAAAAGCCTTTGATATGATGCCAATTAAGTTTTTTCAAACGGTTTTGATAAAAAATGGATCTCTAGTAAATTTTATTTCTTGGATGAAAACAAATTATTTCAATCCTTCTGTTCAAGAAGTTTTTACTTTTCTTGCGATTAAAAGATTAAAGATTAAAATCTTGTGAATTACACTAGATAGGATGCCCCCTAACACTTTCAATTTTTGATTTGGTGTTGGCAGCTTTTGGAATGTTCAATTAGACAAGCTGCTGATATTCAGAAGTATGGGCTATCAAGAAGTGATCCTACATTGTTCTGTGCAGGTGAACTTTTGAGCTGTTCAAGATTTTTACCCAGAGTTGTAGAAATGGTACAGCAAAATGATAAATATTCTAGTTATACAATCAATGGAAACAAATAGAACGTCCTGCCAGTTGCTAATATGACATCTATGGAGGTACATAATAAACTAGAATTTGTTTATTGTAGTGATTCTGTTAAATATATGGATTCCTAGGAAAATATACTGTTAATAGAAATGAATACAAGTAATCCTCATTTAGTGACCACAATTGTGACTGGCAACTTGGTTGTTAAGTGAAGAGGTTACTAAATAAAAATGTGACTATGCTTATGATCTTACTTCAGCTTTCCCTTGCTTTATAGATCTACGAAGGTCATAAATGTGAAGATTGGTTGCAAAGTTCCTTTTTCATCACAGTCATAACTGTGAACAGTCACTAAATGAGGCAACTGATAAATGAGGACTACCTGTATTTCAAGTTGCATAGGTCAGATAAAAGGGGATCTTGCCAGATGGAACCTTCAGGGAAGAATAAATATAGTGAAAATGTATATGGCTTTAAGATTGATATTCATCACAAGATTGTTGCCTATGTTAATTCCATTTAGATATTTTAAATTTTGATTGACAAGTTAATGATAAAATTTCTGTGGAATGGTCTAATACCAAGGATTTCTATTTTAAAGCTATGGCTTGGCTATGATAATAAAGATTTTGATCTCCATATTTCAAACTATGTCCTTAGGTCTAGTTGTTAATGTCAGTAATAAAATGGAATGAGTGTGATTTTGGGTATGTTCTCTTACAGACTCAACCAGCAATTATTTTCTGGTACTCTTGAAATCATAGCAAGAACCTGGCTCCAACTAAGTAGGGAATTGGTTATATTTCCAGCACTTAAGGTGATTATACACATTTGGGTAAGAAATTAACATGTGATTTGAATTGTCATGACAAATTGACAATAAATTTGAAATTATTCCTTTTTATTAACTGTAGGGAAAACCTTTTTTTAATATGGTATAAAAGTGAAATAGTTACCCCTCGTCAGCTAATTATTAATGGTACATTAAAGATCCTTTGAAAGATTACTAAAGGAATTTAATTTACCTAAATCAGTGATTATCAGCACAGCAAATGGTGATATAAGCAGTTAAAGTATTTATTTTGTGGAGATGTTCAGATGACCCAGTTGTCCATGAAATTCTGCCAGCAATTAAAGTATTGTAAAAGGGGTTTTACAGGGGCTAAGCCAGCAATCAAATATGATCAACAGTTAGAAGACATTACAAAAACAAATTTGGACAATATACAGGAAATCTGAAATGGAATATTGGAATACAATGGTCTCACTCAACTATTAAAAAAGACCTATATGTTTCAAAAACTGTCAAGGTCTTGTCCAAGTGTCTGGAGGCTGTGGGAGTCTGAATGGGAAGGAAAAAATTGAAGCTTATCCCTGAGCAAATAGCTGTAGATTTAATATTTGCTATTTACTTAAGCAACCAATTTTAATTCTTTTTTTAAAAAAATGATGTTCTAAAAACTACGCAGAGCAAGCCATGAAAAGGTAAAGTCTCCTTCAAATCAAACTCAACTGGGAATTCATGAACATATTGTTTTCTTGGTGGTTCACCACTGCACTCATCTGGAATGCTTTTTCAACTTCCCAGTCTAGCCTCCAGCCCTGGTGATCTCATATTAAAAGTCTAATCTGGGTCTGATTATTTATATAGAGCATATAGTATGGAAAATTAAACACTGAGATTTGTTAATTTCTGAAAAGTGATCTGCAGAACCAGGTGAATGTCAGTACAGGTAGTCCTTGGGTTACAACAGCAATTGGGACCAGGAATGCCATTGCTAAGTGATTTGGTTGTAAGCATGATGTCATGTGACCATGTTGCTTAGCAACGGCAATTCCAGCAGTCCTGGATGCTGTGAGGATCACATGGGTCATTAAGTGAGGACCTCACGTGATTGCGACTTCTGACTTCCTGCTGGCTTCCCCATTGACTTTGCTTGTGGAAAGCTGGCACGGAACTTCAGAAATGATGATCATGTGACTGCAGGGATGCTGTGACAGCCAGAACTCCAAGGAGCTGTCATAAGTCCCCCACGTTCAGCTCCGATGTAAGTTTGAATGGTTGCTGAATGAATGGTCATAACCTGAGGACTACCTGTACATATCAGACTATGGCTGCACTCACCACAATAAGCTAGATTTTTTATTTTTTCTTCTAAACAGCATCATAATCCCAGCCACCTATACAACCTGTATGATCCTGCCTTTCAAAATGATAGTATAATTCTGTGGAAATGACTAAATCATCAAATCCTAGAGGTGGAAAGGTCCAATGAAGCCACCATATCCAACCCCCTGCTCAGTCCAGGAATCCAAATTCAAACCTCCTTGACTCAGCTTGGCCACATCTATGAAGCCCATCACTTCTCTGAATCTGAATTGGTATGTAGGAAATTTCTCTACAGTTCAGACTAGAAGCTCTATGGGCTAAGCCCTCTGAAACTGTTTTGGGGAAAGTCCTCTGAAATAGGTGATTTGTTATATCCAAGTGCAGAATTTGCAAGGAATTTTGGAAGTCAGTTCTCAGAAAAACACATATCAAACATGCCCGTGCACATTTGCAGAGAATACGGAGAAAGAGGCCAACACAGAGGACATAGCATCTTTCTCGGCTTTTCCTTCCAGCTGTGCTCTGAAGTGACTATGAATGTTAGGACCTGGGATTAGATTAAAATTTGAGGCACAGAAATTTAGAAATTGTTTATGCAGCATCAAAGCTTGCTAACTGCTATGCTAATTCTTTATTTCACTTTCTCAGAGCATTCATGGTCCTTACTGTCAAGTTTTCACTAAAGAAGACATCAATGTTGTTCAATAAACTTTGTCTCATGACTTAGAAGTACAGACCTTAACTATTCCATATGCTGAAGTGAGTAGAAACTAATCCCATCAGGTCCCATAGTGAAGCTTCTAATATGAAGTAATTGTTTGCTGTGAGACTTATCTACAAGATACCTTGATCCTCAGTAATCACTCCAAGTGGGGACTGGGAAGAGGTACTGTATATTGTTCAGCCTGTAACCTGGCAGATTTGAATCTTGCCTTCTTGTAACTGAAGGCTATTATTCTCGTACCGCACTATGGAATGATAATGAACACATCTTAACCTTCTTCTATATGACATCACTTCCCAATATTGGAAGACAGCTATCATACCTCCCCATTGTCTTCTCATCTCCTGGCTAAGCATTCCCGCTTCTTTCAATTTCTCTTCACAGGACATGGCTTCTAGTCCCCTGATCCTCCTTGGTTAGTATCAAGTCAAGGATAGTTGATCCTCCTGTGTCTCTCTCTACTCTCTGATGGAGAGAGCTGTCAGCAAGATTGGTCAGGAATTTCCTGGCACCATTTCCTGATCAACGTTGGCTGAGTTGGTTTCCCAACAGATGTTGGGATAATTAAAGTCCCCCAACACTATTACTTCATAAGTTCTGCAACTTGGTTTTGGAAAGCATGAACTACATGTTTTCTTTGGTTATAATTGACACAAATGCAGTAATTCCTCCACTTACTTTAACTCAGATGATCTCTATTGCATTGCCAAATTCATTTACTTGGATGTTTGAGCAAATGTGGATGATTTTAACATATTGCTTCTGTTCCCTTTGAACCAATTGTATTCTTCTATATTCTAATCCTGGGAGTCTTCTCACCAGGTTGCTGTTATCCCTAACAGATCACATCTGCCTTCCTGTAGGAAGATTTCAAACCCATTTTACTTACTCCCTTAGTCTGAACATTAGTCTATAGCTCACAAAGACCATGAAATTTATAAGCCAATGTCCCTTCTGATTTTTACTGAATGGTTTCAGAGGCCATATTACAGCAAATGAATATTTAATTGCAAGGTCTTAATAAAGCAGGATCAGAGTCAAATAGTGAGCATAGGTTTGTCTGTGGTTTATATATCTTGGCTTACTTGGCAGCATCAACCCAGGATCCCAGATCATCTGTCATTTACCTCTAAGAGCACTCCACCAGTAATCCCAAGCATAAATGGAGGCTGCAGTTGTGAGAGATTAAGGACAATCTGGTAATGGAATACCCTAGCAGACAAAAAGGGATGCTGATCTAGATCAGCATTCTCCTCTGTAGAGGCCCACAAGGAACCCTACAAGTCCTGCTTCAAATATTGTCCCTATTCCCAACTTGTCCCACCAAGCAGCAAGTTCTGAAGGAGTTTCTGCCCCTGAGTCCAGCTCAGGACTCCACACTGAAGCATCTATGACAAGCAGCTGTTCAACCTGTATTTGAATACAGGTAGTCCTCACTTAACAACCATTTGTTTAGTGACCGTTTGAAGTTACAGTGGTGCTGAACAAAGGGACTTACAACCAGTCCTCACACTTACAACCATTGCTGCACTCCCGCAGTGACATGATTGAAATCCAGGTGCTTGGCAAGCAGCTCACACTTATGACAGTTGCAATGTCCCAGGGTCACACAATTGCCATTTACAACCTTCCCAGCTGGCTTCTGGCAAGCAAAATCAATGGGGAACTGCATGATTTGCTTAATGACTGCATGATTCACTTAATGGCCATGGTGATTCACTTAATGACCTCTGCAAAAAAGGTCATAAAATAGGGCATAACTCACTTTACAATAACCCTGGTTAACAAAGAATTTTCTGGTCCCTATTATGGTGGTTAAACAAGTACATCTAGGAAACAGAAGGCTATAATTTCCCTTGGAAATTGATTCTGCTGTCAAACATAGAAACAGAAGATTTACATACTTTCACTCAGAATGTATATTCCTGTTATACCATTGCACTGTGTTTGGAAAGAGGAGTAAACCTCTGCTCAGAATCCACCACTTCCCCAAGTGTGCTGATCAGCTGTTTGGTGGCCTCCTAGGGGTGGCCAAGCAGGAGAAGGTACATAGCACATCCCAGGAAAAACACCTGCATTACCAAGCTGATGGGAAAACCAAGATAGCACAGAATGATGCTGTTTTAAAGCCTCAGTTTTGTGGCAGTGCAGAGTTTAGAAATATTGCTAAATAGCTGCACAAGACATATCTCTGAACAGCTGCAGGCAGCCTCCAATGTGCTGGGTTTTGAAAGAGCCAGGCTGCAGGCTTTCCTGGTCACCCAATAGTTCCCCCCGTCCACCAAGCCGTCGGCTGATAGTGAACGTTTAAAACATTGGGTTAATTTTGAATGCTTTAAAAAAAAAAAAAACACCCAGCTGTTTGGCATACTGGGGAAATTGCTGCATTTTAAGCAGCTGTGTTTATGCAAAATGGTGGCAAAGGAAACAGCCTGGAGAACTGAGGGAAGGGTTTGCACCCACATAAGTGTGATGTGGTCCACAGGTGCTGAGCTCTTCCCTACCTGTATGAGTCATCTGACTTTGCTCTGGCCAAATAGTCAGCAAATGCAACCAATTTTATGCAATGGCTGGTGTGGGTCTTCCGGGCTTCGACAATACAATTTGCCTTCGACAATACAATTTTATGCACTTTGAAACCACCCTTGGAATACTGCATATGATTTCTGGGCATCACATTTCCAGAAGTGTGTTGACAGGATAGAACAGGTCCAGAGAAGACAATGAAGATGATACAGGGGCTGGAGAACATACAGTACCTGTTGAGGACAGGCTGAAGGAACTTGGAATATTCAGTATGGAGAAAAGGAGATTGAAGGGAGACACCCAATATCAGTGTTCAAGTACATAAAACAAGCTACAGGGAAGATGGGTGAGAACTATTTTCCATGGCCACAGAAACCAGGGCCCCAAATTATGGGTTTAAATTGCAGCCACCTAGATTTCACATAAGTATAAGGAAAAACATCCTCATCGTAAGATCTTTCTAACAGTGGAACAGCATTTGGGGAGTATATTTCTGGACGTCTTTAGGAAAAGGCTGGAGAACCAGCTCCTAAGGGTAACTGAGTTGTTCTCCTGCATTCTGCAGAAGGTTGATGAACCTTGTGTTCCTTTCTAATTCCACAACTTTATGATTCTATGAAAGTGCCATGGGCTCCTGTCATCTTAAGGGAGAAAAGACTACTTTAACACTGAAAGAGTTAATGACAATTTAAGCCATTGAAAGGGGAGGAGATGAAAGCATGGCAGAAAAAATAGATTGCCAGGCCATGCTTGTCCCATGGTTACATGTGAGTTGGGACCCAGCCTATCACAGTCAGGAGAACAGCTTCCATACCTTTTCTTCTCAGTACAGCTCAAAAGTCAACAAGGGCCCTCATGACATTTGGTTTTGGTCTCACTGGCCTTCTGCCACCACCATGGCAATGTAAAAAAGGGAACGGTGATTGCAAATGGTTAGCTAGATCAGGGACCCCTGACTTGAGGGGGAAATACATGCAGTATTTTTAGCTTCCTGCTATTCTTGTTGCTTTGGCACAACACACGGTGGGAGAAGAGAGATGTCCTAGCAACTTTGGGAAGCTCTGACAGTTGCTGCATAGCAACCAAACTGCACAAATTCCCACCTATGGAAGGATATTTCTAAGCCACTGGCAGTACAGGAAGGGAAGCCTGTGTGCATGTTTGTGTCTGTGTGTGTGTGTGAGAACAAACTCATCCAATTGACAGCTATTTCAAGACACTTCTTTTTCTCACTGTCTTTTCTGCCTGGAATCTGCCATGGGAAATTCTCTCCAAATATTTCCTTAACATTAACCTCCATTTATTCTCCAGCACGGTTCAGTTGCAAGATGGAGATCTATTGCTTCTCTTTTTCCTTCTCTCCTTCTCTTGTCTTGGTTCTCCTTATCAGAGATGAGGCTGAACGCAGTTTATATTACTGGATAAATTGTGCAATACGGTATCCCTCACCACAAGCCTGGATTCCTGTGTTGTGCTAACCCATAGCTTCCTTAAGCATGATCTGTGGAATAGGCCATAACTGACCAGCTCCTATATTGAGCTAAGCCATAAACTATGGTTTACAAACCACACTGATCTGGTTGTCTGCTTGTATCCACATCAAGAAAATTAGATTTTTATTTTCTTAGTCCTTCTTTCTTCGGATGCAAATTAGAAATAATCTTGTTTTTAGTTTTACTAATCAGGCAGCAAGCAAAACCTTAAGCTACAAGCATTCAGACACAAACACAACCGTTCAGACTGTGTTGGGTTTATACGTTATATTGTCATTATGTGATTTCCTGGAGGTTTAGCATAGTGTATAAATCTAGCCATTGTGATGGGCAAACCATGGCTTATGATTAGTTTCTAGGGTAAATCTAGTCCACTGTGCATTTGGCACAGTCAGGAAATTTATTTGCATCTCCTTCAAGTAGCCAAAGTAATCCTTCCTGTTTTTCATGTGACCACTGTAAGTTGGGATAAACCAATGTTTCTCAACCTTAGCAACCTGAAGATGTGTGGACTTCAACTCCCAGAATTCCCCAGCCACCAGCCACATATCTTCAAGTTGCCGAGCTTGAGAAACACTGGGATAGACTGAAAGAGGGAGAGAGAAAGAGACAGGATTTCTTCCAAGATAATCCAGAAAATTTACAAGTGTGACTAGGAATTTGAACCTGCTTCTATCTACTAAACTACAGGGTTTTCTTACTAGGATCGGAATGATATGTTTAGTATGTTAATTTCTGCTGAGATTCTCACTTTTCCAAATGTTTCGTTCTTTCCACATCAGAAATGCCTATCTATGTCTATCTGCCTTTCTGCCCATATATCCATTTGCACCCAATTTCTCAAATATAATCCACTTGCATGCACAGTTTTTTAAAGAGCAGCTTACTCATTTTGTTTGACAGTTTCCTCCAATATTCTCATCTGGGTCTGCACTTTGTTGAGTTGCAAAACCATCGAGAAAGTGTGAATATTGGCATATAAGTATATTTCTGCTCCTGGCAAATAGAAGGGGTAGAAATGGAAGCAGTAACAGACTTCATTTATTTGGGCTCCAAGATCACCGCAGACGGAGACTGCAGCCGTGAAATTAAAAGACGCTTGCTCCTTGGGAGGAAAGCTATGGCAAGCCTAGATAGCATATTAAAAAGCAGAGACGTCACCTTGCCGACAAAGATCCGCATAGTCAAAGCTATGGTTTTTCCAGTAGTAATGTATGGCTGTGAGAGCTGGACCATAAAGAAGGCCGAGCGCCGAAGAATTGATGCCTTTGAACTGTGGTGCTGGAGAAGACTCTTGAGAGTCCCCTGGACTGCTGGAGGTCAAACCAGTCAATCTTAAAGGAAATCAACCCTGATTGCTCATTGGAAGGATCGATACTGAAGCTCAAGCTCAGATACTTTGGTCACCTAATGCGAAGAGAGATTTCTTTGGAGAAGACCCTGATGCTGGGAAAGATGGAAGGCAAAAGGAGAAGGGGACGGCAGAGGATGAGATGGTTAGATAGCATCACTGAAGCAATGAGCATGAAACTGAGCAAACTCAGGGAGGCAGGGAAGGACAGGAAGGCCTGGCGCAATATGGTTCATGGGGTCACGAAGAGTCGGACACGACTTAACGACTAAACAACAACAAAATATTTCTGCATTCCAGTCTATGTGTGGACTTGGATAAAGGAAAAGATGCTTGTGGCCTGGTGATGTCCATAGTACTGCCCACACAGATGGAACCCATTCACACTGCATTTGAACTCCTGGTTCACTTAATCATGATTTTACTGAATTAACTCCATTTGCATGGCTTCACAGGACAGGCTTAACCAAAAGCAAAGCAATCTTATTCTTGTCTGATGTCTTGTGAAAACCCAGTTTACTGGGGAAAGGGAAAAGCACCTTGTGTTGATTTGACTTTGTGTTTGCACCCATGAAGTTTTCTTGGCAGCATTATATATCTTTATTTATTTCATTGATATGGCTGCCCAACTTGCCAGAATGTTATCAGATCTCTGTGATGCTTTTTCAAATTCCCACTCTGGTTAGCAGCTCCCCAAATTTTAGTTTCCCATCCAAATACTTACCACCGTATGCCCTACTTAGCTTCCAAGATCTGCCAAAGTCAGCTAGACTTTGCCATCTGCTAAACTTAAAGCTTAGGAAGCAAATGAATGCTGCTCCCCTAATTATTTAATTCTTATATGCATCTTTATTTAGGATGAGAAAAGGAGAATCAGGTTAACTCCTTATTAGATGCAGGGTGAACATAAAATAAATTATACACTGTAGAAAAATTACTCAAGAG
Organism: Python bivittatus; assembly: GCF_059951505.1. Classification (NCBI taxonomy): domain Eukaryota; kingdom Metazoa; phylum Chordata; class Lepidosauria; order Squamata; family Pythonidae; genus Python; species Python bivittatus. The sequence goes on from NW_028277056.1 coordinate 6,690,674, forward strand.
TTAATAGTGTTACAAAAGTTAAGCATACAGAAATGCTCAGATGAAATATAGCCCCTACATTCCTGAGAACCAAATTGCCTGCAACAGCCCAAGGCTGAAATATATCCAGTATTCTCAATAATGTAAATACAAATGTATTAGATAAGAGTGAAAAAAAGAATATAAAGCAGATCATAAGTGATCACTTGCTTAAATTAACAGAAGGAATACTGCAAACACTTACACATGTTCACTCTGGTACCTAGAATTCTTTCAATTGTGGTTTTTTATCACCAGGTCGAAGTTCTTGACCAGGCATTAAATAGAAAAACTTGGTTGCATTTATGTTACTGAGAATAGTGGAGGTATTAACTCACGGTATGATGAGCGCTGGAGTTATTTGTAACACTGTATTTTAAGAGTGCATATTGAATTTGTGATGTCCACTACATCAACTGTGTTTTAGATTTTGATGAAGAAATAAGATCTGAAGCCCCTGAGGAAATACTCAAAATGTCTCTGGCCTACTCAAGATCAAACCTTTGGGGGCATTTTGAAACCACATTTCAGGGGTATCCACAAGGTATGGTGTAAAAAGTCAAGAGGGCCGCTGTGATGGTGTAATTGAAGCTTTGGGGCCTCCATCTTGACAATTTTGACCACACCCTGCCAACTTTATCTCCTTCATGCCATGGTCTATGAACACCCTAAGACAAGATGGCAGAACTTTCACTAGAAGGTGACCCTACGTTCATGGACTGTTGCAGGAAATTTAGCTGCAATTTCTTCCATTATATAGGTTTACCTTTTGTAACGGTATTTACTCTGGAGTAAGTTTTCTCCTGCATATCATTTGTTTTCTGGCCATACTGCAGCCACTAAGGATTTAAGCCTGATTCTTTGTTTTCAAAATATTTATCAGGTTTTATCACTTTGGCTTCTGCCTGGTTTAGAAAAATCCACCCAGCTTCCAGGAGATGCAGAGCTTTTCCACAATTTCCACTGGATGTGCAGAATTATGATCACAGGATGTGAAAAAGCAACTCAGATTTTCTTTTCCTCTGCACGGAGGGCTTCTTTTAGTTTCAGTTGACTAAATATCAGCTGAATCTGATATTTCCTCTAAATCATTCCCACTTCTGGCGACAGAGCATAGCCAAGCTTCGATTAATTTCGACAGTAACAGTTGAATGTTCCTCTTGCTGTTTCCATTTCCTAATACTCCCCTCTGCTTGACAGAGCCAGTGCAAATGTTATGAAGATGAATCTGCACTTGCTAAAGTAAATACAGAGAGAATGCTGCAAATATAGACACATGGACACATATAAAAATGGAATATTATTGCTAGTGCCCTCGCAGTGGGAGAAGGACGAGCAGAAGGCCCACCTGGGAATCCTTGATTCATTGTATTGTTCCAGACCCACAACATGTTTATTTCCCTGTGAAAAAGGTGTTGGTTTTTCTATCTCATTGTCAGGATCCTTCTTACTTTTGAGGATGCTATTTTCAGCCTAAGTTATTGTTGTGAAGGTACAAAGATTCCTCTCCTTGCATTGTCTTGTCATTTGCTTTTTTATTAGGGACCAACAGCACTGTTGAACTCATTCTTTTTCCTGAAGGACAGAATTAGGTCATGATTATCCTGATCTGGAAATCTGAGAGATGGAGGCCAATTCAACTGGAGGGCCTCAGCTGGGGAAGTTTGAGTTCTCAGACCCAAATCCATTCATTCACTTTTCAAAGTGATTTCATAAATATTGTTATTTTAATATCTGTAAACTGCCTAGAGTCCATGACGACTGAGGGAGTAGATAAATTGCATAAATAAAAATGGTAAAATAAATACAATAAAAGCCAACCGTTCAACAGACTGGATTTGAGGCAGAGTGCTTATTTAGAATTTTTCTGAAGTTGCTGCATAGTCTCATCTACATTTTAAAATGTTTCTAAAAGCTGCTTACTTAGAGAAGCACCAACCTCTTTGAAGTCTACCATCTTCCTTTTCAGAACATCCTGGAATGGTGAATTCTCAGTTTTAGGTTTCAGACAACATATGTTTCCTAGGACACTCATCTGCCTTCCCTTGCAGTAAATTTACCATTTTAAATTCCACTGACATGATATTTGTAGGCTTCGTAGAACTGTGCAAAGGCTGACATTATAGAAAAGTCACACAAAACCCTAAAGGGCACCAATTTGGAGATGGCTTGTTTAAAACCTGATAGTGAAACTGAATGAGATATGGGCAAAGCCAACCAATGGGTAATCTTATTTTACAAATGAGAATCATTAAATGTGAGACAGAAGTGATTAGTACAAGAACAATTATGTCAGAAAAAAAGAAGAATTGAGATAGAAAGACTTGCCATGTGGCTTACATTAAGGAGTTAATTAATTCAGAGAGCCACATCTTTATTATGACTCCTGAAAGTAACTGTGTTGGTTTGTCTCCAGGCTCACTGAAAGCCCGAGAAAGAGATGCAGCTGCTTTAAAGAGATATGCAGCTGCTCTTGCCTTCTGCACATTCCAAATCCTTTTCAAAGCATGCACAGTCTCCAAGTCCATCAGGGTAAATAGTTTCAGCAGGTAACAACTCTTCTTGAGCTCTGACGCTGAGCGTTAGGCTTGGTTAATTTTTGGATGGAAGATCACCAAAGAATTGGACTGGGAAGACGAAAAAAAAAACACAGTGAAAGAAGCCAATGATAAAGTGCTTTCATATGATCACCAAGGAAACTAAACGGATGTGTCCATGAAATCATCAGGAGTCCTAGAACTGTAGAATGTACAAGTTGGATAGGACTTTAGAGTACAGCTAGTCTAAGTCCCGGTGGAATAGTGCAGGAATCCACTATTATAGCATCTTCAACAGATGGTCGCCCAGACTCTCCTCCAGAGAAGAAGAACCTATCATCTCCTGAAGCAGGCTATTTTTACAGCCTAAGCAGCTCTTACCATTGAGAAATTCTTCCTGATCTCCAACCAAAATCTGTGTCATTGTCATTTAAACCAATCAGTAGGTTTTCAAGATTTTGCTATTATACCCTATAGCAGTACAGTAGAGTCCCAGTTGTTCTTGTAGTGTTTCTTGACTTAGTGTACCATGATGAGCTGACACATTATATCATTAGTGATGGAGTCCATAAATTCATTTACAATTGTGTATTCATTTACGATTGCTTATTTCTCTCATACATTCTCACCTTTCCATACAGATAATGTCTCTTCCTTCTCTAATACATCCTATGCCCACTTAATGCCACCACATCTTTCTCCTACTGTGTTCTCATCAGCTCCAGCTTCCAAATTCTACTAACATGACAGTGTAATTTCTTACTGGTATGGCTAGTCATTCCCTGTGACACTCTCTGGAAGCGAAAGTTGAACTTTGAAGAAGCAGGATAGGAAAAATATTGACACTTTTGAACATTAGTGCTGGAGAAGACTCCTGAGAATACCATGGATAGCCAAAAACAAATAAACAAATAAACTAATGGATCATCAAACAAATCAACCCAACTTTCTCACTCAAGGCACAAATGACCAGGCTCAAATTTTCCAACTTTGGACACATTATATGAAGACCTAACTCTCTGGAGAAGGCTGTAATGCTGGGAAAGTTGGAAGGAAAGAGAAGAAGAGGATAACCAGCAGCAAGGTGGATGGGCCTCAGTTACAGTGGCAATCGGGGCACCATTGGAAGACCTGAAAGACCTCGCTAGGGATAGATAATCATGGAGAAAGTCTATCTATGTGGTCACTAGGAATGAAAAATATGACTTGATGGAACATAATCAATCAATCAATCAATCAATCAATCAATCAATCAGTCAATGCCAGTCAACTTGCTCCCACAATGCCTTGAGAAGAAACATGAGCTGGACAAAGGGAGACAGTGATAAACCCACAGTGAGAACTGCACTTTTCAACCATGCCTGAATCACCCAAAATTCCAACCCTTATTTTCCATGGGGCCCCTGAACTGCATGTTGTTGTTGTTTTTTCCTGCAAATTTCCTGATACAACTGTTGGCTTGCAGTCTGTGGCTTGACAGCCCCAGGACCGATCCTGCAACAGATGAAGGATATTCCCTGGGCCTGATTGGACTCAATATCTGCTAGGCCTCTGAGGTGGCATGATCCCTGTGTAAGAACTGCATCACCTTAGAACGTTTCTGGTGAATCAGGATGTGGGGCCAGCCTCTGCATGCATTAAAAGAAGAAAAAAGGTGATATGGCAAGCCAAAGAAATCCATTCTTTGTTTGCAGTCTAAATGAGGAGTAAAATCAGACAAATAAAGAAGAAAAAAGATCAAAGCTTTAGACAAAATCCAGAAGGAAAACAGCCTCTCTGGCAGATTTCTCCCCCGAGGCCCTGGTTTTCAATTTTCACTACGCTTCCAAAAATAATTCAGCCGCGTGGTGGCACAATGCGTTTGCATCCCATGGGGGGGAGGGGCTCAGCAAGGCCCCATCCCACAACCCTCAAGGGATTAGTGCCAAGGGAAAGTGATAATTAAAAGACAGTGTGGGAAAGCAGTGGCCAGCAGGCTGAAATGTTATCTGATTGAAGAGCAGAAAGAACAAAACCAAACCAGCCATTTACCTTCTTCCCCAAAGAAAAGACATTATGAAAAAAAGGTGAATGAAAGAATAAAAAATATTCCATATAATGGGAGTAATGCTAATCAGGCCCCTTTCTGTTCTGTGGGTGAAGCTCCAATGTTGAAAAGGAAGGGTCATCCATAATCAATCAGATCAGGCTGCATTTTAATGTGGCACTTTGATATTAATTAGAGCAAACCTTTTGGGTGGTGGAGAAAAGAGAGAGAAAGGCGTTTGAAGGAACCCATTAGATAAAATATCATGCTGGGCCAATGCAATGCCTTAATTAGTTGTACTGAAATCTGTTTGGATTTCTTATTGGCTGACAAGTTTTGCTTAATTAAAATAGAGAGAAGTTCTAAGAAACGATGAAGTTGTGTAGATATATGTGCCAGGATAGTTCTTCTTCAGGCTGGGGGGTTTCTTTTGAAAGAAATAACCTTCTTTAGCTAGCTCTCTGGAGCAGATCTCAGCAAGAAAGTGGTCAGGTCTTCTGAGATTGAAGATGGAGTGAAGGTAGGTTTTAGCCCAATAAAGCAAAGACAGAGTCTACACATTTGGAAAGGATGGGAATTTCCTTCTAGAAAGTCAAGAAAAAATGCATTATGAAGCCAAGGACAGATAAACTAAAGGAATGGGAGAAACTGGAGGAAAAAAACTGGAAAAAAATATCCTAAGTGGAAGCCAACATAACAATGTGGAACATTTATTTATTTTTATGTCGGATTGGAAAGGAGGGAGGGAGAAAGGCTATCTGATAGCCATGTTTCAAATGAACCACCAGCTTTTAATTTCATCTATTTCACCAGACCTTCCCTTGATTACCCAATGTAAACTTTTCAAATAAGCCACCTTTGATATTTTTCTTGATAAACAGTGAATCATAAATGCTGAAAATTAATATTAACTTTAAAAAATCCCATTCACTTAAAAATGGAAACTTTGCTCTGTCCAAACAAGTTGAGTTCATATTCCAGATTCAGAACACCAACAGTTTTTCTAGAGAAAACAAGAACTAGGGTTCTGTGTCTTTCAGTTGTTAGTGAGAAGGCATCATAAATCCTCTGTTGATGGTGGATTCATATAGATGTTAAAGAACATATATGAGAAGATCAAACCATGAGGAACACTATTTATCCATAACCAAAGAGTTGAACATGAGTCTTCCGGTGTCATCTGAAACTGAATAGGAAGAACTGAACTATTCTAGAATGGTTTCTTCCAGACAATCAAGAATGATACTGTTTTAATGGTATCAAGCCTGGCTCCAGCAGAACCAACAGGATTCTTCTACCTAATTCCTGGCATAGAATTTTGACTTGAGTGATAGAAAATTGTCTCATTCCCAAACCTATATGGAAGAAGCTCTAGATAATCTATCTCATGGAAAAAGCTCTAGAGCTGTGGTGTTATCTTGCCTTGCCTGAGAATGGCATCTTGGGGACAAGGTGGAAATTATTCAATACAATGGGAGCCAGTGAGGTGTTCTACAATAGAGTACAAGTGAATGTAAAAAATGAGGGGGAAAATACTGATCTGGAAATACCACTTTTTGGAAAAGTGGGAAAAAGTCCTGAAAAATTAAGGAAAGTTTTGCCCATCCATAGCTGAAACTGTATGGTTATATTGGGAATATTTTGATAGAGTTGCTCTTAAATAACTTCAGCAAGTAAGATCACTTCTATCTACTTCCAGCAAGATTGTTGATTGCTTTATTTATTTTTATTGAGCTTTGTGTTTTGACATGCACATACAGGAATGTGGCAAATTAGGTTTCTTGGGACGCAGGAGGGGCTTCTCTAGGTTCTCCAACCCCAATCCTCTAACACTCCTGAGGAAACTCTATTTGGTATACTTCCACCAGAGCAAAGTCCACCTTTGCTCTGATTTATTCATGAGGAACATAGTAGCAAATCTTCTTTTACTTTTCTCAGTAGCTTAGTCAAATGAGGTTGCTCTAATCTTTTTTTTCAGAAGGCTGATTCAATAGAGAAATTCAACTCTTTATTATGTATATCAAGGTTAGGGAATTAATGGGAGTGAAAGACAAAGAAGGCAAAGAAAACAAAAAGGTGAATTGAACAACTAATTTGAAGAGGTTCCTTTTAGTCGACTGTCCTCCAGCCATAATTCATACACAGGACAAGACAGAATTCATATATAGGGCACAGGTTAACAGAATAAAACAAAGACAGGAAGACAAATTCTTAACAGCTCACACTGATCCATGAAATAAATCCAAAATTCTAATCCACACCTAACCTCACTCTTTCTTAAATTGTTCTTATTTTTTCCTGGTTCTCCAACCCCAGATTCCCTTGGAATTGGAGCTTTGCATATCTGGCTTTGTGCTAGGTTGGAAATAGCTGCTCCAGTCCTCCATGTGTGAGGGAAGGTGCAAGTAAAACTAAACAGAGTCCCCCCTTCCTCTTTTTCAAGCCCACATTCTTGCTCCTGGTTGGTTCTGCAGAGTTTGATTTTCTCAGTTGGGATGGTCTCTTCCTACTGTCTAGATTGACAGGGTTAGGTCTGATTGCCCCGTTTAATTTTCCTTCAACTTAGGCCTGAACCTCCTGAGATGGGACTTCATCTCAGGAGGTTCACCGCATGCGGCCTTCCCAACTGTTTCAGAATGTTCCTTTGGACATTTTGTTCCAAGTTGCCTGTTACTTCCTGGGCAGATGTTCATCCAACTTATACCTTTCTTTTTTTTCTCCCCCACCTGAACAAAATTATTTTTTCGCCTTGTCCACTAGATGTGTCATATGTCACAAAGCTCCTGATCAAGGAGTCACACTGTCATGCTTGGGGCTCCTTGCAGGCCCAACTTACATCTCACGGTGCCACTCCACTAGAATCACTGGCAGGATGTCTGCTGAGACTTGCAAGACATCTGGAAAACATTCTTCCTTAAAATAGTATTATTCTTCAGGAAGGAATAAGGGAAGGAAAGACAGTTCTTTTAATTATCTTTATTTTAAAGATCTTTTAAAATTGGAGTCAGCATCCAAATCCGTTCCGCTCTCCCCATTATATATTATAAAACTCATCTATGCCTCTTGTTTTATTCTATTTTTATTTTATTTTATTATTTTATGGAATGACCTAACTCCATTATAAAACCCTGGGTGGTGTTTTATTTGTGATTGCTATCAAATAAGGAAACGTTAGGAATGCTTTGCTGCTCAAGCTCAAATTTATTCACTTTCTTTTTTCAAAGATTTGGTTCGTTCTGTTCTGTTTCCACAATAGTTCTTCGCAGTTTCTAATTTGTTTTAAATTCACACCCCATCTAATAAGGAGTTAATCTCATTCTCGCTTTGTCTTTACAATATTTATCAGGGTTTATCAACATTGTTGTTTTTCACTTCTAAAAGTGGGGATTGCGACACACATTTCTCTTGATACTCACACTTTTTTTGTATAAGTGTTTCCTAACGGGCTTAATTCTTCCAAGGAATTTATCCTACTACAAAAGGCGTAATGTGCAGCTTGTCCTCAATTTGCAGGTGCCCAACACTATGACCTTGACCGAACATGGATGGGAGGCCACAAGGAAATGACAAGGCTGTAGATTAGATTGGAAGCTGAAGAAGATAATGAGAAACTTCAATTTTGCTGTCAAGAAAAGTATATGAAATCACCAAGAGTCAGTTTTGATGTGAGGGAGATTTGTTTTACTTTGGGGGTGGGGGTGGGTGGGGGGAGTTTCATGCATAAATCCTGGAATGAAAATGCATCAATCTCTCATTAGATTATCTAATTTCTGCAGCATCTTGGGAGAAAGTGAAAGTTGATGGACTGTTCCATTAAAAACCCTTTTTAAAGAAAATGTTAGCATCCATTATTATTTAAGAATAATCTTCCAAAGCTACTGTCTTTTTGTCTTTTTGGTGGAAAGATGAAGTGAAATTAAATTTGACAGATGTTTTTCCTCACCCCGAACATTACTCCCCCATGCCATCAAAAGGGAAAAATAAGCTTGTAATAACATATTTTCTTTCAAAATGCATTTTGTAATTTTTTTCTATTTCTTAATACAGTCCCCAAAATGAGAGGGATCAGAAAATAAGGATCTGGTAAATAGGAACATTTGTCCTACTGTTAGCTTTGGCTTGAGGTATTAACAATAGCTCTGGACAATTCCTGATTATTAATTCTTGGGAAACTGTCTGTCTCAACAGAATCAGCTATAGATGAGCAAGGAGGTGGCTTTGAAGAAGCTGTTTCTAAAATTTAAAAATTTGGAGAATGTCACAGGATATGTCTTAGTGGAGGAAAGGAGACCCTAAATAATTATGTACTTTGGAGGAGGTCTGCAGAAGATTGCAGGGGACCCACTGAAACAAACTTTCAGGCAGGGACATAGTACTGGGACATACATTTTCTGAAAAACTTTTTAGCTTTTTCTCATCTGCCATTGGAATCAGTTCTGAGGGGCTCCATTTTTTAAATCCACCATTTTCAATATGGCTCCATTTCTCCTGTTTCTTCCACGCTTCCCAGTTCCATTCATTCCAACCTGCGCTGCACACCTCTTTGTCTTATTCTGTTTCAGTTGCATGGTGGATGTTGGGAATGTGGGGTTATCCAAGAACCATAGAAGCACAGAATGGGGAGGGACCACAAAGCCCACTTTTCATGTCAAGAAAACCCATTAAACGATCTTCAAGATCATTGAAGCTAACCAGCATCTTCTTTGTTGTTGTTGTTCAGCCATTAAGTCGTGTCCGACTCTTCATGACCCCATGAACCATATCGCGCCAGGCCTTCCTGTCCTTCCCTGCCTCCCAGAGTTTGCTCAGTTTCATGCTCATTGCTTCAGTGATGCTATCTACCCATCTCATCCTCTGCCATCCCCTTCTCCTTTTGCCTTCCATCTTTCCCAGCATCAGGGTCTTTTCCAAAGAGTCCTCTCTTCGCATTAGGTGACCAAAGTATCTGAGCTTGAGCTTCATTATCAACCCTTCCAATGAGCAGTCAGGGTTGATTTCCTTTAAGATTGACTGGTTTGACCTCCTATCAGTCCAGGGGACTCTTAAGAGTCTTCTCCAGCACCACAGTTCAAAGGCATCAATTCTTCGGTGCTCAGCCTTCTTTATGGTCCAGCTCTCACAGTCATAGCATCTTCTTAGAAACCTTCAAAAGTGGAGAACTCCCAGTTTCCAGGGAAAGGCTGTTCAACTGTGGTACAGATCTTACTTTCAGGAAATTCTTCCTAACATTTAAACAAAGCATTGCAGTTTTGATTTGATGCTGGTCTGGGACCATAATAAACTTGAACTAACATTTTCAATTTGTGCGTAAGGTTGGGAAGTCTGTATTAAGTGTGAATCAAGCGTGTTCCTGCAGTAAAAATCTTGTGTAAAAATCTTTTATATGGCTGGCACTTTTTTAAAAGGAAAATATGGCTTAATCATCAAGGCCCACAATAAAGTCACAGCATTAAGGATTGAGGGCCGGTGGAATTTATTTATTTATAAATTTATAAGGCTGCCTGACTCCATTGCAACTCTGGGTGGTGCGGAATATTAAAACTATTTAAAAGTTCAAACAGAAGAACAACACAAATCCAGGGAAAACAATGTACAATCTCTAAAAAGAGCCATATCACATACACAGGAGGCTCAACACCCACAATTCCCAAGGCCAGGGAAAAGAACCAATTAGAGTTCATCAGGGTTGGAGCTGAACGAACCTCTGGTTCCAAAGAGCAGGCCGAGTGACAGGAAAGACATGATCTGCCTGATCATGCAAGATGAGCAGAAACTCTGGAAGACAGATGGTCCCTCAGATAACCAGGCCACATGCCATGAAAGGCATTATAGATAATAACCAGCACCTTGAATTATACTCTGAAGCCTACTTGTAACCAGTGCAGCTTGTACTGCTCTGTATAGCAGAGGTGTTACATGGGCATATCATGACATATCCACAACTGTCTGTGCCACTGCATTCTGGACCAGCTGCAGCTTCTGAGTGGTCTACAAGGATGGCCCCATGTAGAGTGCATTGCAATAATCTATATGAAAAATAACCAAAACACGAGTGCCTCCAGTCCAAGTAAGGGTGCAACTGGTGCAAAAGATGAATTTGTGCAAAGGCCTTCCTGGTCACTGAAGCTACCTGTTTCTGGACAGGAGCTGTAAATCCAAGAAGATCCCCAAATTGTGCGCCAGTCCTGAAGGAGAGAGTGCATCCTCATTTAGAACATCTTTGGTTCTGGATGGTCCAAATACCCGCAGCCACTTGGTCTTCTCAGGGTTGAACTTAAATCTGTTCCTTCCCAACCATGCCCCCTAACCCTCCAGATATTGGGACAAGATCTTGGCAGCATCACTTGCATTGGCCTGGGGTCAAGATCTATAACTGGGTATCATCAGCATACTAATGGTACCCAACCTCATACTGATGGATGACCTTACCCAGCAGCCTCATGTAGGTATTAAACAGGAGGGATGAGATTGTTGAACCTTGGGGTACCCCACACATCTATCTCTCCCCTGCTGCCAACATTCACTAGACTCGACCACAGAGAAAGTAGGAGAACCACTGTAATACCAGTGCAGTGCAATTTCCCCTACTAATCCCCACAGATGGTCCAGAAGGATACATGACCAATGGTATTAAAAGCCACTGAGAAGTCATTGACAACCAGGATGGTGGCATTACCCCCATTCCAGATCTGCTGGGGGTCCTCAACTAGTGTGACCAATGCTGTGGTAATATTATTTCTTGACTGGAAATCTGATGGAAGAGATTTAAAGGTGCTGGTTGTCACCTTTAAAGCCTTACATAGCTTGGGGCCACGTTATTTGAAGGACCACCTTTTCCCAGTTTCATCTGCCCAGCACACCAAATCAGGGAGGCAGGGTGTGTTATGGGTCCCCCTATTAAGGAGGTCTATCTAGTGGGACTGAGAAGAAGGGCCTTCTCTGTGGTAGCTCCCTCCCTGTGGAACATCATCCCTGCACAGATAAGACTGGCCCCCAACTTGATGCTCTTCTGCAAGGCCCTGAAACATGGTTTTGCCAGCGGGCCTGGGGATCCCAGGTTGACCCGGAGCCCATCAAATGGCTAGTGTAAATGTATTGTTGTCGCCAGAGGTTGGTGGGGTGGAGTGGGTTTTGTATCTGAGTTTTTAATTCCTGTAAGCCTCCTGGAGTCACTGTGAGTGAGTTGGGGGGCCATATAAATTGCTTAAATAAATAAAAAATAAATAAATTTAAATAATCAATTTCCTCCAGGGCCCTCTGAAGCTGCAGTATGACTACCTTCTCAACATACTCCTCTAAAAAGTGGAGGTTGGATACTGGATGAAAATTGTCTAGAACTGTTGGGTATAGTAATGGCTCTTTGGGCAGGGGGTGCACCACTGCCTCTTTTAAGAAAGCCAGAACTATTCCCTTCTTCAACAAAGCAGATATTCTCCAATCACATGTCACCTCCTGGCAGCCTTTGCCAACCAGGAGGGACGTGGATCTCATGGACAGATGGCTGGGTTTGCAGACCTGCAGATCCTCTCCATCTCCTCAAGAGTTATGGGCTCAAACTCATCCCAGCTAACCATGCAAAACTTACTACTCAGAAGATTTTTTTGAAAAATGAATGTGGAAATGCAGCTTTGCAGAGAGGGGGACAAGTTGCCACTCATCCCACGCTCAATTCTTTCATTGACAAGCCAACAAGGTCACCCATTTTTAAGTCTCCCCTGAGCAATTGATTTCAGAGAGAGCAAATGTTCTCTTGAATCCCAGCCAAAGTTCACTGTCTACACTGCATAGAATGTGTGTATGCTGTCCACTACATAGAATGGACTCAGATGATCAACGTTGTCCAAAGAAGTTACTTATGCATTTGCTTCAAGGATTACAAAATAGAAAGTTAAATATATTGCCAGCTCAAAAGGGAGAAACCTAATTTGCCAGAGTCTTGCATGTCTGTTGATGTGTGCTTCTCTAAAGGAGGAATGATTTAACAGTTCTGATCCAGTTGCACTCTGCCTATCGCAGCCACAAACATATGGGGCACCAGTTCAGTTGGCCATATTTTAGTGCCATATTTTAGTGCAGTAGAAAACCCAGAGTGACTATCTTTCTTTAAACTCACAACATCCTTCTCATTAGGCAGCTGCTTAATCAAAAAAGGGACTATTCATCTCTGGAGCTGCCTCTTGTTTGAAAGTAAAAAAGAGAAGGATATTAGCTAAGTATAGAAAAGAGGAAGGGGGGGAAGTATTTCATTGTATGAAAAAAAAGCCCCAAATTAATAAAAGGACAGATTAGAAAAGATGTGGAAGCCATGGATAGGTGTATCTCAAGGTTTTTACTTCCATTAAACTCTGAACTTTGAGTGTTTAAAAAGCAGCTTGCAGCTTTCCAAGATAAATGTTAATCATAAATAATTGTAAGCATAAATAAAGAGATGGATGGATGGAAGGAAGGAAAGAAAGAAGGAAAGAAGGAAAGAAGGAAAGAAGGAAAGAAGGAAAGAAGGAAAGAAGGAAAGAAGGAAAGAAGGAAAGAAGGAAATTCAAACTGGTATATTAAAATAGAAATAGCGGCTGATAAATGAGAAGTAGGTAGAGAGTAGACAGTGAGTAAAAATGAAACAAATCAAATTCAACAGATGAAGAAGGAACAAGATCTTTTCAGTAAGGAAAGGAATCCTCATTAAGTTTCTCAAGACTTAATTCAGCAAATCAAATTCTTCTGAACAGCAATCCTTAGCGGCTTGGTGGAGTTATGCTTCCTAGAGGGAAACTTTTCTAGGATTGGGAATCTGGTCATTCTGAAACTTTGATAGTAACTAGGATTGAGTTACTATGGTGATTTAGCCACATCATGCTTTTTGAAACTTATTGAACTGCATGGTTTTTTTAAAAAGACATAATATACTGATTTCTAACTGATGTTCAATGTGCCATCTAGTTTCCTTCTAAAACTTCTAGAATTTAAAGTTACATATATTAACATTTTCGGTACAGGATTTAGGAACTCATCACTCCATATGCTCCAGTGGTTTCCCACCACCAAAAGTGGCCTGGCTATCTTTAAGATAAGATTGGGAAGTTATTATGGTCTGTGGCTCCCTTTTTAGAAGGTCAGAAAAATCTGGACTCCATCCTTTGACTTGTACTGGCTCTGCTTGCAAGTCCTGTCCAAAAAGTCTTCTCAAACTATAGCAACTATATTTGCAGGCTTTGTAGCTGATTTCTCAGAGCTAAGACAGAAATTGTGCCATGAACTCAGGACAGAAAGAAGCCAGGAATCAGAGCCAAGGTATGAAGGGCAATATGCCAGTATGTACGTCCTTCATACATACCAATCTATTCATTAAGCTTCTGCAGTGCTTTGGATCTGATCTCCAAAAATACATGCAGGAACACGCAGGAACATAGAGGTAGTGCTTGTCTCCAATGCCTTAAAGACATCTTTTCTCAGTAGCTGTGCAGTCCTGGAAAATGACACACCTACTGTTGAATTGGTATCTTTGGGGGACTGGATTCTTTCATTCAACTCATTCCAGCGTGAGCAAGAATCAAAAACCAATGCTTGCCATGCTCTGAATTCCAGTGATCCACATCAGCAAGACTGCAGTCTAAATTAAGATGTACAGGCCTATACCCCTAGACAGATGGGGCCTTCAAATCCTGTGTGTGTGTGGCCTCAGGGTTTCACCCAGACAGACTCTTTAGTATTTATTTATTTATTTAATTTCTATAGCCACCCATCTCAGCCAAGACTTTGCATCTTGAAAACTGGAAAACAAATCCCCAAAGAAACAACACTAAAGAATCCCGTTGCTACTCCTTCTCATGACATTATCACATGAACTTCAATCCCCGTGGCCTGTGATTACTCTAATTAAATGAAATGCTATTCCTAGTCACAGAAAAGCTGACCATTTCTAGCCTGGACAGACATTCAAGCAGCACAGTTGACTGGCACAAATTCCATAATTTTTCATCATTTGCATAATGATGTCATGCCATTTGTGATGTCACTTATTCCCTTGTCCTACTTGTGGATGCTCATGTGGACACAGTCCAGATTTAGGGGCAATTTCTCTGTGATGCAGAGATCATCTTGTCTGATTCTAGAATTCAGTACATATTCCCAGATCTGATAGTCTGACTGGATTTTGTAGGTGTTCTCTACATACAGATCAGTACTAAAGAAACGTATTGGATGTCTCTTTACTCTTTAAAGAAGATTTAAACTCCCTTTAACAAATCAGAACAAGTTACAGTGTTGGCCCTGGATTTAACTCCTTCCTTCCTTCCTTCCTTCCTTCCTTCCTTCCTTCCTTCCTTCCTTCCTTCCTTCCTTCCTTCCTTCCTTCCTTCCTTCCTTCCCTCCCTCCCTCCCTCCCTCCCTCTTTCTTTCTTTCTTTCTTTCTTTCTTTCTTTCTTTCTTTCTTTCTTTCTTTCTTTCTTTCTTTCTTTCTTTCTTTCTTTCTCTTCTCTAATTTCTGGTCTCTCTCTCCTCTCTCATTACTCTTCTATCTTTCTTCTGCCTTCTCTCTCTCATTATCTATCTCTATACCTTCCCCCCCCTCATCTATCTCAGGGTTCCTCAACCTCAGCAACTTTAAGATGGGTGGACTTCAGCTCCCAGAATTCCCCAGCCACTCTTCCACTAAATAATGGGAATCCACTAAGGCAGTGTTTCTCAACCTTAGCCACTTTAAGATGGGTGGACTTCAGCTCCCAGAATTCCCCAGCCACTCTTCCACTAAATAATGGGAATCCACTAAGGCAGTGTTTCTCAACCTTAGCCACTTTAAGATGGGTGGACTTCAGCTCCCAGAATTCCCCAGCCAGCATGGCTGGCTGGGGAATTCTGGGAGTTGAAGTCCACCCATCTTAAAGTGGCTAAGGTTGAGGAACCCTGATCTATATCATCTATCTTCTCTCATTTCTCTTATTTCTCCTCTATTTTTCTCTCTTATCTGTCTACTCTCCTCTCTTTCTCTCTCTCACTTCTCTTTTCTGCCCCCATTTCCCTCCCATCTCTCTCACTATCAATCACACAATAGTTTCTTACGAATAAGAAATACTCAAACTTAGTGTTTCAAAAAAATATTTGAAGAAGAAACAGTATCTTTGGAGAACTCTTAATAAAACTATGAGAATGTTTAGAGTCCCCGCTGTCCTCAGTGTGAGGGAGCAGACAGGCATTCTGTGAGTTTCCATAAGAAACCAGCATGCAGGAATCTGAGTGAATCAGTCCTCCGTAGGAAAACTAAGCCAGTAGCTCTACAGTAAGCTTTTGTGGGTTTTTCAAATAATAACCAGTTGCAAGAGATGATATTCTAAAAGAGTAAAATATTAGTATTCTATTTTTTTAAAAGTCTTTTAAAAAATATCCCAGAATCTAAAATAAGCAATTTCACAATACTCTGATATTAACTTTTTAACAAACACATCTCCTGGTCAAATTTATTACATTCTGAACATCTCGTATCCCTCACTAACTGAAAGTGAGACCCTCTTAGAAAGTATTAACATCTGTTTGAAACTAGTTCTGAATTTTCCACCCCATAAGTGCTTAAATCATTGTAATGCATGCAGAAAACAGAGTCCTTGAAAGTCATTTCACTTGGGAATCTTCTAACTCCATGGAAACAATGATTACAAAGGCTTTTTATATTTTTGTATTTTTTTTGGACAGTATTATGGCAACTCTTATTGCTTGCCTTTTCACAAGGCGATAGGATGCATAAGCATCACCGAAGTTGCAAGTTACACAATTTGGGTAATTGGTGCATTGATGCCATGACGTGTATGGCATTACTTGCTCACCTTTGCTCCCTCTGCAGATGTCTATATGCTTATGGTAATCACTATTCCCCCTTCGTTGTTTCTGTTTAATACAGCTTCTGCCAATAACATTTTAATGTCTATTTTCGTTCATACCATCCCCCTTAAAATATGCATTTATTTTTACTGCAAAAAAGGAATTCGCAGAGGAAATGAAAAGAAGAAAGAATTGGGCAAGATTTGTATGGATGATCAGGGATGTTGGTTGCTGTCTGATGTACAAAGTCATTTTGTCTTGTCTTATATTGGCCCATCTAGACCTATATTGTTTTCTCCACTCATCCCCAGCTCTTCAAGCTTTTAATGAGAAGTTTTTCCCATAACTATAGCTTATGATATTTTTAACTGGAAACCTCCCTGCAAAACATGAGCTCTGCTATTGTTCCTTATCAAGTTATGGTTGTATGCAATAGATGTATAATTTCAGTGATGTGGTGGCTCTTTAAGACAAAATATCCCACTGATTATGTCATTCTACACACTGATTGCTGGTTGGGATCTATGTGAAAGTTTCTAACCCCACAACTCTTCTAACAGGGTAGTTATCATATAACAACCCTGTTTTATGGTCACCTTGAGGGTCCTTCAGTTGTGGTGTGCTAAATAGTCCTGTGCAAAGCATTCAAATAGGAACTTTATTAATAGTGCATTGGTGCAAATGACCCACCCCTTCTTGAAGCAGCTTCTTATGTGTATGCGCAAACCTAGACAACACTTCTACTGGGATTGGTATCAAAGCAAATCCTACTCCTACTCCTAACTCTTTGAAGCAGCTGTACCCAACTGTAATGGACTGTAAGAATAACCTTGAGGAACAGGAGGAAGAGCTGCAACCAAGACAACAGTCAGATAAAAGAAACCTGAATCCAAACCAGAAATGTAATTTGAGAAAACGTCTCAGACTTGGCCCTCTCTAGTTTTCTTGTAAGGAGGAAGGGGGGAGGCACATTCAGACTTGCAAGATTCTGTTACTGTAACCCTATAATACAAGCAGTATTAGCATTCATAACTTTGGTTTCCTAGTCAGGTCTGCCTTGAAGAGCTGATACCAACCTTCCTGACCATGTGGCTGGCCCAGTTTTCCCAGGAGGTGTGCTTCAGTCCTGCCATCATTGTGAAATACTTGTTTGACTTTGTTCCACAATCCTTGGCCTAAGTACGCTCTTAGCCATAAGTAACAGGAGTCTTATATTGATTGCTTTTGCAATGCGTGTAGCATGACTGTGGAGTGGCGGTAGATACCTGGAAGAGGTTTCTCAGTCTTCTGAAAGGACATTTGTGAAGTAAAGTAAAGTAAAGTAAAGTAAAGTAAAGTAAAGTAAAGTAAAGTAAAGTAAAGTAAAGTAAAGTAAAGTAAAGTAAAGTAAAGTAAAGGTAAAGGTAAAATAGTTTTAGGCAGAGTCAGAGAGAGGGGGAGAGAGATCCAAGTTCTATGCTCTGCAAGCTGGCTTGGGGAGAAATTTCTAAAGCTCTTGATGCCCTAGGAAATCTCTGAGTCAGTTCAAATCAAACTACACAATTTCCCAAAGCACCCAATTGGGATCCAAACTAAATCTTACTTTTGGTGCTTTAAACTTTTATTCTCTGTAGCAACGATCAGAGGAACACAAGATAAGGATAAATTAATATTTACATTGCTTCACGATGGCGACTGCATTTATGGAGTATTCAATTTTCTTGCTGTGAAACTAATGTGTTTTCTAGCAAATGACCTCATCTGGCTCACTGGGGTTTCCCACATTTAATAAAAACAATCCAATCTGTTTTATTGCAGACTTCCCTTCCCTTCCAGATAAGCATATTCATTTTACTATCAGAATAATAGGATGTACATCTCATTTCAAGGAATGGCCTAGAGGTGTCTCCAAGATGGTCGAACACCTGTTGCTAAGGAAAATGTAATCACATCACTGGAAAGTCTGGCCCAATTTACACACAGAAGCACATCAAAAGAAGCAACAAAATAATCAAAGCTGGTAATGCTGACTGCAGAACGCTATATATATGTTCAGGACTATCTCTACCCATGTACCCAGCAAAGAATTCACAGAGAGCAGGAAGTGTGATAATGACTAACCTGTAACCATTATTTATTTGGGGAAGGTGCTATAATTCAGTGTGAAAAGGGGGGTGCTGAAAGAATTTGACAGTAGTTGACGGGAAAATTTTCCATCACAGATTCCACAGAGTCACTGCAGTACAGAAAAGTATAGCAGGTTATTAGATACAAAGTGATGCTCAGTTCTGGCTTAAGATGATCTGGTGACCTCTGGCCACCAAGGGACATCTTGAAAAAACCCTGCCAGTTGCTTCAAGTCTTAGTGCAGCATTTCTTAACCTTAGCCACTTTAAGATGGGTGGACTTCCACTCCCAGAATTCCCCAGCCAGCATGCTGGCTGGGGAATTCTGGGGTTGAGTCCACCCATCTTAAAGTGGCTAAGGTTGAGAAACACTGCCTTAGTGGATTCCCATTATTTAGTGGAAGGGAAAGTTTCATTTTAAGACGAGAGTTCTCTTCAAAAGTGGACCAGCCGTGAAAAAAATAAAGCTGACACCTGCATGCAGTCTCATTCCCTGCCCTAGAAAAGAAGACCTTCCCCCCCCCCGCCCCACCCGTAGCCTGCTCAGAAATAAATAGATGCTTCCAGCTGGTCAATGGTTAATTAAGTATGGTTAATTTCCACTCTACCTGGGCTGGGATATGCAAGGGAAGAGTTCCCAGGAAGGGAAATCAGGATTCCTGATTCCAAAATATATATAAAAAAACAACCACCATCAGGATCAACCTCAGGTGGATTTTATCCTTGAATGAGGATGGGGAGACAGAACAGCTGGTCATCTGGAAGTGCTCATAATTGGAAGAACGTTGCTGACGCCAAATGAGGCAGATTCATAGCTTTCCCGAGCCTGCAGTCATGCTACACAGCAGCACCAAATGATGTCGGGAAATTGAGTCGTGCACTCATAGAAGCAAAATATGGGTTGTTAGATAGCTGATGAAAAGCCAAGGCCTCTATCTTCCTTTTTCAATTGCGAGCCATTCAATGTTCAAGACCAGCTGGTTCAGAATTAAAAAAAAAAAGTAAGCTCCTCTTAAACGATATTGTCAAGTCTGATACAAACAGTAATCACAGGGCAACTTGGTAACCATAAATGGGTGTACCGCAGATAGACTTACTTGGCTACTGATCACATCCCAATTATGCTGGGGAGGAAATGCATAAGGGGAAGTCTCGAAGAGCGTCCTCTTGTTTTGGTAGACTCAGCCATGCAAATCTGCTAGGTAAAAAATGCTAGAATGATATAACTCAGTCTCATGCACCATCTTCCCAAGCACCAATCTTCATCTCCTTCTGCCTCCTATTAGCAGTGGAGTTTCCTTTCTTCCCTCCAGAGCTATCAATGAAAAAAGAGTCATTCTGACCAATGGGGAGGTGAGGAGAGCAGTTAAAATGTGTGTGTATCAAAGAAGGACCTATGAAGAACAGTTGAAGGATCTGGGTATGTGTAGCCTACAGAAAAGACAGCTGGGAGATATGGTGGCAGCCTTTCTATAGCTGAAGAGCTTTCCCATAGAAAAGTGAGTGGAGTTATTCTCTGCTGCCCCAGAGAAAAGAACCAGAACCAGTGGACTGCAAGGTGGTACTTCAGGCTAGATGTCTGGAGTAGCTTCTGTTAGCTGGTGGAACCAGCTGCCAAATGAAGTGATAAATTCTCCTTTGCTCAAAATCTTCAAACAGAATCTGGATAGTCATCTATTAGAAATGCTGTCATGAATCCTGCACTGGACTTTGATTATGTGCCATCATGCTGGTGTCAACTCTTAGTGAACCACATAGTTCATAGTTTTTCTCCATGACTGTCTCTAACCTGGTCCTTCAGGTCCTTCAGGCAGTGCATCCACCACCACTATAACTGAGTCCATCCACCTTGCTGATGTCATCTTCTTCTCTCCTTCCACCTTTTCCAATATTAGAACATTCTCCAGAGGGCTGGGTCTTCACATAATGTGTTTGAAGTATGATAACTTGAGCCTGGTCATTTGTGCCTCAAATGAGAACTCTGGGTTGATTGCTTCAATAATCAATTTGTTTGTTTGTTTTACTCTCCATAGTATTCTCAGGAATCTTCTCCAACTTCAAAAGCATCAATACTCTTTCTATCCTGCTTCTTCAAAATCCAATTTTCATTTCTATAGAGCAGGGTTTCTCAATGTTGGGAACTTTAAGATGTGTGGACTTCGACTCCCAGAATTCCCCAGCTAGCATGGGAATTCTGGGAGTCGAAGTCCACACATCTTAAAGTTCCCAACATTGAGAAACCCTGCTATAAAGTGTCTCAGGGCTTTTACTGGGCTAGATGGCCTTTACAATTCTATGATTCTGTAAAATACGTACTTACATAAATGTGTATGCAAGCATGTAGTTGTGACCTGGCATGAAAGCCACCTGGGTGACTTAGGGCCAGTTCCTTTTGCTCAGCCCAACAAACTTCATAGGCTTGTGGTTGAGGTGAAAACAGAAGGTGGTAGTAGGATACCAACAAACATCAGAATAAGGATTGCTTTGTATTTTTATAGTATTTTTGGTGCCAGGCAAAACCTCTGGTATTCAACCAGTACCTTTCATAATAATGTGTTATGCTTCTGTGTTATATTTTATTGCTGCTTTTAGTCGGAACTGTTTTTTGTTTGTTTTATTGCTTATTTTATTTTGTAAAGTTTATGTGCATCCTGAGTAGGTGTCAGTTGGCTGCATACACGTCCTGGTTGCTGGGATGTGGGCAATGGTAAGCTGGCTTGCAAAGCAGCCTCTAGAGATCCTAGCTTGCATAGAGCAGCATAAGCTTGCATGGAATAAAAGCAAGATTGGTTCTGCTTGTGGCCTGTTGATCGAAATGTGTCAACACTGGTCCTACTCTTAATAGGGAATGTTGCGTGTAGGTTGAAAAAACGTGAAGAAATAGGATCAAGAATGAATGCTGAATAAATAAGGATCGATAGAAAAATGAATGAATGTCATTAACTTTTGTTAGCAGTTTGTTAACAATGATTAGTTGGAAAGGGTGCTACCAGGTGCCTTCTGATTTTTTTTGCTATCATAGACTATCATGCCTTTCCTCCTACAAGGTCCAGTGTGGAAGAAGCGTATTAAGGTAGCTTGGGATACAGAGAAAACAAATGAAGATGCAATTGGAAAAGGAATATGTGAAGGTGTGATGGTCTGTGGGAATGCCCTTGGGAGACAGGAGGGAGAGCTGCAGACTGGACAAACATCATGTAGGAGGTGGGGAGTGCATGGGAAGCATTTCAGAAGGGACCCTCCCATGCCCTCCCTCCTTCTGTGGCCTGAGATATCTTTTGCATGATGATTGTCCAGTCTGCAGCTCTTCTGTCTCCCACTGGCATCCCACAAACTACAGGTAGTCCTTACTTAATAACCATTCATTTAGTGACTGTTTGAAGTTACAACAGTGCTGAACAAAGAGACTTACAATCAGTCCTTACAACAGTTGCAGCACCCCTGTGGTCACATGACCATGATCCGGATACTTGGCAACTTATGACCATTGCAGCATCCTGGGGCCCTGTGATCACCATTTGTGACTGTCCCAAGGGGCTTCTGACAAGCGAAGTCCATGGGAGAAGCCAGATTCGCTTAACAACTCCATGATTTGCTTAACGGCTGTGGTGATTTGCTTAATGACTGTTGCAAAAAAGGTTGTAAAAACAGGCATGACTCACTTAACAACCCCCTTGCTTAACAACAAATTTTCCAGTCCCTATTGTGGTTGTTAAGCAAGGACCACCTGTATGACAGAAGGAAAGGGAATTGGTTGAGAGGATGGGAGAAACTGAGAAAGTTAGGATTGGATGGAGTTGATGAAATCCCCAACAGAAGAAAAGTAAGATGTCTGAGAAAGAGAAGAGAATGATGAAGCAGTGTAAGGATATTGAAAAAGCAAGGATGGTTTTCCATGATAGAAAGAGATAGAGAGCCAATGATGCTGGTATAAGTTAGTTTTAATCATGTTTCCTTTCTTACCTCAGCCTTTTCTACTTTCTTGGATTTGCTATTTCTTGTTCTTTTCGGTGCTCAGCTTAACATTGACCAGGCTGAAAGGAAAGAGTGTGATGGCTAGCCTTGTGTCTATTTTATACAATCTTTTAATGCATGTTTTTATCAATTATGACTTCCGTGGCCTTCAAGAAAGCCGAGAGAAAGAACTGTGGTATCTTTGATGTGCTTGAAGGCTGGAAAGTCCTGCGCATAAACATGAAAAGGGAAGAGAAAAGTACCAAAGCTAAATGACAGACACAAAATAAAATTACACCAATGGCATAAATACAATTTCCAATTTATTTTCCTGCCAATATTCTATATATTCAGTCCCACGGTCGTCCCCTAAGTGCTGAAGAAGAGGACTTGGCTATTTATTCATTTTTTTATTTGGTTCCAGTCAATGCCAACCTTGACCAGTTTATATACCCAATTTCCATTAATCAGGTTTGTTGTTTAGTCGTTAAGTCGTGTCCGACTCTTCGTGACCCCATGAACCATATTGCGCCAGGCCTTTCTGTCCTTCACTGCCTCCCTGAGTTTGCTCAGTTTCATGCTCATTGCTTCAGTGATGCTCTCTAACCATCTCATCCTCTGCCGTCCTCTTCTCCTTTTGCCTTCAATCTTTCCCAGCATCAGGGTCTTCTCCAAAGAGATCTCTCTTCGCATTAGGTGACCAAAGTATCTGAGCTTGAGCTTCATTATCAATCCTTTCAATGAGCAGTCAGGGTTGATTTCCTTTAACATGACTGGTTTGACCTCCTAGCAGTCCAGGGGAGTCTTAAGAGTCTTCTCATATAAATACCAATGGGATAAAAACATTACAATAGATTTACACCAGCAATCAGTAGAATACCTCACTTTTGAACAAAGTGCACATTAGGGTTAGGGTTGTTGTGAAGAGAGGATGCTTCACAACAAATCTGCTGAAAAAAAGACAGGTTTTGGTGGCCTTTCTAAAATCCAATAGGGTAAGGAGGGTCCAACCCTAATGTTCCAAAGAAGAAGGATAGCAATTGAAACGTCTCATCTCCAAGTCCCCTACTGATTGGACTTCCTGGTTGAAGAGACTTGGAGGAGGATTTGTTCGGCGTTCAGTCTTATTGGATGGGCAGAATCAGTTCAGGTATCAAGGTCTGAGACATAAGGTTTGATGACATGAACATCCAACAGTCATCCTTAAATTACCTCTAATAAATATCTAGGTGGAGATATTTCTATCTAACTATATATTAATATCTAACTAAGAGATATATCTTGGCTGATGATATTTGAAAGCAAGATACACCAATGTGGTCGGGGAAGTCACACTTTTAGATTCAGGGGTCACAAAAATTCAGGTTTTAATAGCAGTAACTTTTTCTACTGGGATAGAAATTATGTTTCCTTTCTTTGGAACAATTACTCCAAGTTGAGAAAAAATTGGGGAACTGGGGGAAAAAGGCAACGCCCCCCCCCTTGTCTTTCTTGTTAAAGCTCTAAATAAAAAGGAAAACACACAAAGAATTCACCGCCCACCTAAATATTTTAAGTTTCTTGTGCTTGGTTGAAAATGGTCTAATCTGATTTTTTTTAAAGTCTACATTCACAAAGGCACGTGCTTGGGGTTTTTTTTGCGGGTTGTGTGTGTGTTAAAATAATTATCCTTTTTTAAATTGTTTGCTAAAAAAGAACGCCAGAACAAACAAGTTTATTAGAACAATTTAAAAGCTGGTGATCATTGTTTTCCTAGTACATCGTGGCAAGAATAGCCTTCAAACATCCACTGTAATTAATTGAATTGGAGCTGGCCCAGCTCCTAATGATTTCAGAAGTAAGCATCTGCTTGGTTGATACCACAATCATCATTCAATTATTTAAGGAAAATGAATCTGAAAACTATCTGAGTAAATAAGGTTTTTCTATGGTAAAAATCTTTTAGAAATGTAATCCCTTCCTCCCTCTCTCTGACTACCATGGAGTATGTATTTAGATTACATAAAAAAATGATGCTTTTTACTCAAAAAGATAATTCTACAATCTTCCCGACTAGTGTATAAATGCAATTTAAATCATTGAGTAATGGTGGAAATCTTGATTTAAATCACATCCACCCTGGAATTAAGCAAAGATGAAAAGCAGCTATTCTACATGCCTACTCAAAAATGAATCTTATTAGACCCAGTGCAACTTTTTCTTAGTTAAAAGACTGTAGCCTTCTTCTAGAGAATGAAGCAATAAACTCATCACACAAATAAAATGAAAAAGCAGGTTCTTACAGCCCTTCATCTCTCTCTTTTCCCCCATCAATATGAAACCATTAATAGGAATCAATTTTTCCTTTATAGAGAATAAGATTAGAACCTAATGGGTTGGAAAAAATGTAATTTGCACAGATTGGTCCTGATTCTGAAGTCTTTTCTCTCCCACCCCATCCTGGTCAATGAGGCTTAGGTCATGGCCAGTCTAGTCACTCTGCCCTGGTGATGCGTGTCTCAAATTGCTCTAATGATGCCCTGCTTTTGGTGCCCATATTCTTGCTAAGGAGTGCCCCACTACCAACCTTTTCATTGGAGAGGTTGGTGGTGATTAGAAAGCCATGCCTGGATTTCAGATAATTAACTGGAACTCCTTGGATACAAGGTCGTAAAGTTTCGTGGAACATTAGAAGGGAACTTCCAAATAATGATGATGATGATGATGATGATGATGATGATGATGATGATGTCAATGCTGATGGTCTTCAAGTGGTGCTCCAGATGTTTTGGGATTGCACATAGGTGTCTTAGGTGCAATCCCAAAACATCTGGAGCACCACTTGAAGACCATCGGCATGGACAAAAATCACTGTCAGTCTGTTGCAAAAGGCAGCTTGACTTGGAACAGCTTACATCTTGTGACAATATCTTTAACCCCATCAAACAACAACCTCTGCCTATCCCAGATCCTTGGGAAGGACTCAATAGGTGGATAAAAATGCCAAATCCAGTCTAAACATCTGGCTGACTGTGTGACTAAATGAAACAATAATGAAATAATAAATTATAATAAATAAAATAATAAAATGTGAATATTGAAATAATGTAATAAAAACATGAACAGAATGCTGGCAAGGAAAAGCATTACATGGTTAATTTCTACAGAAGATCGAAGGGAAAGTGGGTAAAGATAAAACCTGGCAATGGCTTACAACTGGAACATTAAAAAAAGAAACTGAAGGCTTGATTTTGGCTGCTCAACAGCAAGCAATTCAAACTAATGCACTCAAGGCCAGAACTGAAAAATCATCAAATGATTCAAAGTGCAGATTGTGCAAAGAAGCAGAAGAAACAGATCACATACTCAGCTCGTGCAAGAAGATCACACAAACTGACTATAAACAACAACATAACACAGTTACCAAATGATTGCCTGGAACATCTGTAAAACTTATAATTTGCCAGTAATGAAAAATTGGTGGGATCATATAGTTGAAAAAGTAGTTGAAAATGAGCAGGTTAAAATATTGTGGGATTTCCAGATACAAACTGATAAAGTCTTGGTGCATAATACACTAGATTTAACTGTGGTTGAAAAGAAGAAAGTATGGATAGTTGATATGGCAATACCAGGGGATAGCAGAATAGAAGACAAAGAACTGGAGAAGATCACAAAGCTTCAAGATCCGAAAATCGAAGATGAAAGATTATGGCATAAACCGGCTGTGGTGGTCCCAGTGGTTATCGGCACACTGGGTGCCATACCAAAAGACCTTGGCAGCACTTAGAAAATCTGTGCATTGA
Organism: Python bivittatus; assembly: GCF_059951505.1. Classification (NCBI taxonomy): domain Eukaryota; kingdom Metazoa; phylum Chordata; class Lepidosauria; order Squamata; family Pythonidae; genus Python; species Python bivittatus. The sequence goes on from NW_028277056.1 coordinate 6,716,904, forward strand.
CAAAATTTCCATCTTTGAATTACAAAATTCGATTCCGTCTGTCAATTACAAAAGGCCACACTGCTTGGATCTGCACATAGACTACACCGATACATTATGCCATCCTAAGGTTCTTAGGAAGAACTCGATGCAAATGAAGGCCAACACCAGCTAAAGAAATGGCAGCTGTGATTTCACATTGTTGTGTCCTCGCTTAACGACCGTTTGTTTAACGATGGTTTGAAGTTATGACAGCCTCGGAAAGGGTGCTTTACGGTGCGTAAAGCACTTCTGACTGTTGTAAAACATTGTCCCTCCCCCCCAGCAGTCATATGGAAGTATTTTGGGTGCTTGGCAACTGGTTCACATTTATGACCAGTTGCCAAGTGCCCCATGACCATGTGATCACCATTTGCTATCTTCTCTGCTGGCTTCCCCAGAAAGTCAATGCGGGAAGGTTGCAAATAAAGGGGACAGAGAGAAATCTCTCAGAGAGACAGGAGGGGAAAGAGGATGGAGCAAAAGAGCTTGTCTGCCGAAGGATTTCAGCTTCATGTGGCAAATCGACCTGGCAAATCGCTTAACAGCCACAACTGGGAGCGTCCAGATTGCAGTTGTTGAGGAAAGCAGTCATGTGGGTGTCTTACTTAATGACCACTTTCCTCAACATTGAGATTCTGGTCCCAATTGTGGTTGTTAGGTGAGAACTACCTGAATAGTAGTAGTAGTAGTAGTAGTAGTAGTAGTAGTAGTAGTAATTTATTAAATTTATAAGCCACCCAATTCCCAGCAACTCTGGGCAGTAATGCAGTGTGAATGTTGATCTGGGAAGACCCATGTTCTAGTTTCCCCTCAGACAAACTCAGGTTTGCTGAGAGATGACATATTAGTGGATTCCTGCCTTGAGTAGGGGTTGGAGTAGATTGTCTCCAAGCTCCCTTCCAGCCCTGACATTTCAGGTATCTGTGAACCTATCAAGCATGGAAGCTGACTGCGTGCATTTGAGCTATTCAGAACCTCAGCCTGAGGATGCTTCACAGTCTTCCCCCCCTCCGCCATTTTTTGAATGTCTGTATCCATAAAAGAGGAGAATGGCTTCCAGCGTCTTGATGAAAAAAATTGGATCCTTATTTATTTGCTTAGTATCGTTTAATTTGCACGTATTTGTATTTTATTTATTTCCATGTGATTGATTGATTTACTTAGTCTGCATTGTATTCTGGGGCATTTCTGAAGCTTCTGAGTGACTGAATGACCACATGTAGGATTAGAAACGAAAAGCAAAATCCATTCACAACAAAGTGCAGCAGTGAAAAAAGTGAAGTAGGGTAATATTAATATGAATAAGGGAGAGGAGGAGGAGGGCCATGTCATTCCAACTGTCTTTAAAGGTGATCTGGGCTACTTACACAGGCTCTGTCCGCACAACACACTTAACAAATTCAGGTCAAGTCCTCGCAGCTGCATTCACACATACCAAAGTGGGTTAGTTTCCTTTCAGCTTGGCTATTTCCCCACCCCACTCCACTCCACCCCCCAGCTTCATGTGTTGTGCAATCCTAGCCCGATTAAGGAATGTTGGGCCAATCCCCCAAGATAAACAGGGTTGTGTGAATGCAGCCCCGGACTGAAGGTCTGGCAATTGGACCCCAGCAGAAACCAATTCCAAGATTGACGGAGACCCACACCTGCTCACACTGGGGCAAAGAGATCTTGGGAACGCTTACCACAGCAGGTGCGTCCTGGAACATCATTTCTAAGCTCGTCTGTCTCTTGTTCAAGTTCCCTGACCTTTTGAATCCCTTTCATGATTGCCTCTTGAGCCTAGAGCACTATAGTCGCTATTTTCCTTTAATGTTCATTACTCTCAAATACTTCAGCCCACCTGCTCAGCCTTCAAGATTGCCAAAATCAAATCAAAACACTTAATTAAATCAGCTTTTAAAAAGCTTGCCACCACCTGGACACATGTGCCAGCTTCCCAGGTGGCAAAGCCAAATTTGCTGGGATTAGAATGCGTTCACTCTTCTGCCTCCCCCTTTCCTCCTCTTATTTCCCTTTGTTTTGACTTGACGATCGTATTTCTTCCGCTTTCCAGCCTCTACGTGATCAGGCTGCAATGCAATCTATGCCGACACAGCTTCCTTGTATGGCTTCGCATAATCCATTGAGTCCATAGCTGTTCCTAACCCCACTGACCCCCAAGGGATGAAATATGCATTTTAATGCATCACAAAATTTAGTCCTTTCTCTTCTGTTTTCAGAGAATTAGCCTGCTGATGGATGGAGAGACAGACATATGTAGAGAATAAGGAAGAGGTCCTTGATGAAGTTATCCCAGCTCCCCAAGAGATGGGAAACATAACTTAAGTCCACAACAGACAGACAGTATTAGGAAGAGGCTCAGACAGACACCCCCCTAATTCACAGGTGTATAAGAAGGGGGAGGAGGTACAGCACATTCAGGCTTGCAAGATTCTGTTATTATAGCCCATTTCAATAAAAATAATTTTAGCCTTCCCATGGAGTTGATTTCCTGGTCTGGTCTAACTAGTGGTGCTGACATCTATACAGGTAGTCCTTGAGTTACAGCCACTCATTCAGCAACCATTCAAAGCTATGACAGTGACTTATGACTGGTCTGCAAAGTTGTGGCCATTGCATTATCCCCGTGGTCACCTGATCATGATTTGGGCGCTTGGCAACTAGCTTGCACTTACAACGGTTGCAACATTCCACGGTTACATGATCACCATTTCTGACCTTCCCTGCCAGCTTCCCACAAGCAAAGTCAATGGGAAAGGGAGCAAGGAAGGGTGCAAGTCGCTCCCATAATTTGCTCCCACTCCCACTGGTTTTTCTCCCAAGGAGCCCCATTATGGAGTACAAGATCCTGGGGGTCTTGTACTCTGTAGCGTGTGCCTGTCTGCAGCACCCCCTCACCTGCACTCTGTTGCCAACTGTCAGGCCTAGCCCAAGGAACTCCCGGAGACCGTGTAGGTTCAATCAGCAAGGTTTATTAGCTAGCGCTTATTTACAGAATCTTTTCAGACTGACCAGTAGTTCCCAGGCACAACTCTCTACTATCTTCTGGAATGTTTAGGGATGCACCAGCTTTCTCCGCTTATCTCCAGAGTGTTGCTCTGGAGACGAGAGGACCATTTTCACCCCCCTTCCTCCATTCCAGTCCATCACACCAACGCCCCCAATCCGACTACAGCCACACTGGGCCGTAGCACCCCCCCCCACCTGGCTATGCTTGCCCCAGGCCACAGCACCCGTCTTCATGCCCATCCACTCTGCAGCGCCCATCCCCCACCTGGCTGCACTCGCACCGTGCCACAACCCCCCCTCCACCCAGCCACATTCCATAGCACTCACCCACCCACCAGTCTGCTTGCGAGCCACCTAAAGAAAGGCTTGTTGAGATGGGGACTTGCAACTTCCTGCTGGCTTCCCCATTGACTTTGCTTGTTGGAAGCTGGCAGAAAATTGCAAGTCATGGTCACGCGAGGTCCTCACTTGACCTGTGATCCTTGCTTAACACTAGCAATGGGGACTGCCAGGATTGCTGCCACTAAGCAATGCAGTCTCATGATGTCATGCTTTGCAACCTCATTGCTTAGTGACGGAAATTCCGGTCCCAATTGCTGTCATAACCCGAGGACTACCTGTAAATAGAGTCCTGAGCTCCTTTACAGAATGCCTTTCCGCCCCCTTAACAGCAGCTCTACTCTGGGTTATGTGACCAGGAAAGAAAATTCAAGATGCTTAGAATGGAGCAGTCATCAACCCTGCGCACCGTTCCCCAACTGCTTCTTTTACCGGAAGGCCCCTTGGATGGATCTAGCCCGTTTTCCAAACTCAATATTTCTTTTGCGATAACACCAAATCTGCTTCTATTGGGTTTTCAGAAAGTCATTCTGCTGACTAACAGGCAGACAGAGAGAATGTCAGGCCCCTTTATAAATGTCTTTCCAACATTACCTTAAACTGAAAGGAAGAAAAAGGTCTGAGTTAAGAAATTTGTGCCTAATTATATCACACTGCCTAAATGCAGCACAGCCAATGTTGATAATCCTTTACAAATTAGAAAAAAGTTCTATAAAATATAAGTCCTTCATTTTCTGGAAAGCATTCAGAGAAAGGAGACCTGCCAGCTCAGTTAGGTTCACTGTCAAAATGCGATTATTGATAAGAAGTCTTTTTCTCTTATTCAGATGGAATCTGCCTTTCCCTAACTTAAATTCATAGGTTTATGAGACACAACAAATCTTGATCCTTTCAGTTATTTGAAGACAAACCTTATATCTCTACCAGCTTTTCTCAGGATCATACAATTCCTTCAATTTCTTTTCATAGGACTTAGTTTCTAGTTCCCCGATCATCCTTATTGTTCTTCTGTATTCCAATTTCTATGAGTTCTTCTTAAAGGTGCTGGCCAGAACTGGACACTCAAAATAAAATGGACTTATTATTTCCTGTAACTTGGAAACTGTATTTCTGTTGATGCAGCAGCAAACCGCATTTGCCTTTTCTGCAGCTACATCACACGGTTGGCTCACATTTAGTAAGCAATCAGTTACTATTCCAGTATTTTCTTCACAAGTATTATTTCCAAGTCAGGTATCCCCCTATCCTATGCCTATGCATTTAATTTCTATTTCCTAAGTGAACAATTTTGCATTTGTCTCTGAAATTGATTTAAAACTGCATTTGTCTCTAAAATTTGATTGAATGTTTCCACCACCACCTCACTTTATGCCTCGGTTTATATCACATGCTTAATCAGATCAGTTAATGACCTACTGGCTGTGTCTGCACAATGTTTAAATCTTGGTTAGTTGCAAACTTTTCTTTGGGTTTGGGGGGGGGGGCGGGGAGGCATGAACCAATCCTTTTGGCCAATTCAGTACATTACAGTGAATCCAGAAAACAGGTTAATTCAATAGCCAAGTTAAATATATTGTGGGAAGGTCTGCAATATATGCCACCAGTTCTGTCTCTATGCAGTTGTACCAAGTCACATCCCGGTAGGTCCTTGTCCCCAGTCTGTGACACTGGTGTCTTTTCTGTACCCTACCTACCTTCACATAAAGGCTGGGTTCACACAATGCCCTAAACCTGAGTTAACAAAAAAAATATGCTCTGCTCAGTCAACTATACCGTGGGCTGGCCTGGTTTGGACTACATGCCGAATAATAATACTTTTTATCATGTTTAAAAACTAAGCATGGAACAGAAATAAAGGAATATGAATTAAATTAGACTTTACAAAAATACAATTAAACCAAAGACACATTAAAATCTAGGCAGCTCTAAGACAAGAGGGAATCGCTAAATACCAACCGCTAACCGTTTTACAATTAAAAGAGGAGCTAAACCGGATCTAATAAATCCTACTAACAATGAATAACTAATTCAATCAAGTAAAATTAATCAATATAACTATAAACGATTTAAGGAGGGGGCTGGGGGGAAGCGATGAAACACGCACTGCGAAATGGTGATGCAAACTCGGTGCTTTGCGTCCTTGCCAGGCAACGTCACGATGCCCGTCGAAAGGGGCAGGGCTTGCATGGTGATGCCATGATTCACGTTTCATAATTCTGGCATTATTAGGGCGAGGCGTGCCCTCAGTCCTATTTTAGCATAACTCTATCCTTTGCGCTACATTTTATTACAAGAGTCATCCATTTTCTTTGGAAAGGAAGTAGGCAGAAAACATTAACCAGCCTCCAGACAGCTGCACTAACATATTCACAGAGAGGAGCCCGTTCAGTTTTATCCTTTATTAAGAAAACTGAACTAGAAGGTTCCCCCAATAAAGAGATTTTGAGACTCACCACCGCAGAAAAGCAAATCTATTCCAAGTTTCTCCCTTGAGAAGAAGACCGGTGTTTAAGTGTACCATTCTGCAAATAATTTCTATGAATAATAATAACAATAAAAATTCTTTGCACGGTCTAAGGCTGAGAGCCAAGTCCATATGTCAAAGGAAGTATAAAGTAATTGTAATTCACAAGAGGCTGTTTCTACCGACTTGTTTAACACATCGGCTACAGCAGATTTTGTAAGAAAGGAGCCAGAAAAAAGGAAGGATCAGTTTCTGTCTGTTTTGTTTTCCCCAGCAATGGTTTGGGACTCTCCAGATTTTGTAGATTATTCTTCATTCAAAACTCACAGCGCCATCATCTGAAGTTGACTCCTACCTGATGAAGTGTGGAATTGGTTCACTCCCCAAACAGGATTACAAGGCCATTGACTCTGTGTGACAATCAATCCTCCCTAGTTTTTACCAGTTATGCCTATAACTTTCTCCCTGTCAGGGCAGAAAAGACTAGAAAGGAGAAGAAGAGAAGTTCTCCTCAAAATCTGAAGTATAGTCCTGCTCCACAGCTTGTATTGTAAAAGACACAGCATGAAAGGAAAAGGGATTAGGAGGGCAGAGGAAGAAAAAACAGAACAGAGCAAATTCAGGTATTAGATTCTCAATGGAAAAGTTCACTTGATGATAATGTAATATTTATGGCTTGCTGAGGATGCTCTGATTGAGGTAATAGAATTTAATTTAATTTAATTTAATTTATTCAATTTAGGCACTACCTGACTCCAACCGATTCTGGGAGGTGTGCAATAAAAGTGACAGCATAAGAGCAGAATGCAATAATTATAAAAGAAAAAAAGAATAAACAAGAACCAATGGCGGATCCAGTCAACCCCATCCCCACGCAATCCAGGTACCCTAACCCAAGACCTGGGAGAACAGCCAGGTCATTAAGGCTTTCCGGAAGGCCAGCAGAGTGGGACCCACATGGATATCAGGAGGAATTTCATTCTGGAGGGCCGGCATTGCGACAGAGAAGACACATTTTGTGGATCCTAATAGATGCTGAGGTTGAGAAACACTGGTGTAGACAATCTGCTTTCCCAGGGTTCTTATCAACTGCAGACTTATCGCCTTCTCAACAACCTTCACCAAGAAGGGAAGGTTGGAGACCGAACAATAGTGATCTAAAAGTGTTGGGTCCAGGGACAGCTCTGGAAGAGGGGGTGCACCACTGACTCCTTCAAGGCAGGAGGAGCCCCCCTGAAAGAGGTGGACACCACAGTGTGCACCCAACTACAGGTCACCTCCTTGACTGCTTTCAGTACCCAGGAGGAGACCGGCTCTAGTAAACAGTTGGTTGAGCTGGAAGCACAGAGAGCCCTGTTCACTGCGTCAGGAGTCACCAGCTAAAACTCATCCCAGTTTGTACCCCAAGACTGGACCCCAGGCATCTTGGCCAGACTTGCTCAACTGGGGTCCAGGTTGGAGCAGATCTCAGCAACGTTATCTTCCAGATAGCCAGAATATTCCTGCCAGTGCCCTGTACATGATCCTGGGGGCCCTCCCTGCCCAGCAGGTAGAGGTAACCCTAAACAAGGCCACCAGACAGCTATTGGCAGACACAATAAGGGAAGAGGAATATTGATATTTTGCTGCCATTATCGCCACATGGTAATCCCTAATACAGTACAGGTAGTCCTTGCTTAACGACCACAATAGGGACCGGAAAATTCATCATTAAGTGGGGAGGTCATTAAGTGAGGCATCACATGACCACACCTGATTTTACAACATTTTTTGTGGTGGTTGTCAAATGAATCACCATGATTGTTAAGCGAATCATGTGGTTCCCTATTGATTTCCCTCGCCAGAAGCCAGCTGGGAAGGTTGCAAATGGTGATCATGTGACCACAGGATTCTGCAACCATCGTACGTATGAGCTGGTTGCCAACCTCCCAGATCGTGATTACATGACCATGGAGGCATTGCAACAGTTGTAATTGCGAGGACCGGTCATAAGTAGCTTTTTTTATCACCGTCGTAACTTTGAATGGTTGCTAAATGAATGTTCGTTAAGCGAGGACTACCTCTATGAGCTCTTATTGTGTTTACTCAGACTTGTTCCAAGTCTCCCTCAGCAGTCCTCCAGATGTCTCTTCTGGAGCTTCATTTCCTGCAACTTCTCAGTAAACCAAGGTGCACCCCAGGATCAGCGCTCAGGGAGAGGCTGCACAAGGCAGATGTAGTTGAAGACCCAGCCACCTGCTCATTTCAGGCAGCGACAAAGGCCTTGGCCTCCCAACCACCCATCAAATCCTCAGAGACCCCAAACTTTCTCTGGAACCCCACTGGGTCCTTCAAATACCCAGGGCGGGCCGTTTGAATGGGCCCTGTCACCCTATGGAGAGGGTTGACACCAGTGAGCTGAAAGGCAATGAGACAATGATCAGTCCATGGCCGTGGACTAAAGTTAATGTCCTCCACAACCAGATCACGTATGAATGCCCTCCCCTACCAGAATTAACAGTATTCTAAATTCATGGCAGAGGGATAAGTGTCTTAGAAAATCTGGGAAGGAGAAGGAAGTCAAGAGAAACTCCACAGCCTCCAAATCCCTTAGAATCTTTCTTTCTACCTTCCAACGTCTCTTAGTAACACTTGCTTCCTACTAGGTTGACTCATGACTAACGGCGTTGCTGTCATATTTCGGCTGCACCATCGATGGGTTTCTTTTGCTCTTTTTCTCCTGACAGAATCCGCTTCTCTGTATTGCCACCTTTCATTCTCTGTATCATTTGAAACCAGTCACTCACTCTTTGCTCTCATTTCCACTTTCCATTATTTATGAAAATATCTCTTTCAACCCCTTCTGCTAGTTGTCATTTCAGCTTACAGTTATGGCAAAATGACTGGTGTAGTTGTGCAAAAGCAACTCAGGGACGTATGCAGCAGAGCAGAGAACCCCTTTGCGGTATCCTCTTGGTTACTGCAGTTCAGCAGGGAGGAAAATCATAAAAGAAAGTCGGGGCAAAAGGAAGGATCAGGGCTGGTCCTAGTGTTGAGCAAGAAAGGGCATTTACATTTTTTTTTCTTCTTTCCTTTTTCTTTAGGAGGATGCTAGTGAAGCTCACTGAAAGAGCATTGTCAGTCTCATAATTAGCAGAAGAATTCTCGCCATTCCTCAAGAGTTTTCTTTCCTTGTGAAAAAGAAAGGCTTCAGTTATTCTCTCGTATTTTCAGGATAGTTAAGAATTTTGGGGGATTTTTCTTTTTGAGGTTCTTGAGCTTATTTGATTGTGAAAGAGGCTGGTGACTTTGACATGTCTTTCTGTCAGCCCTTTGAGGTAGACCAGACTAGGAAACCAAAGTTATGAATGTTAATACTCATTTTATGATAAGGTTACGGTAACAAAATTTTGCAAGTCTGAATGTGCCTCTCCTTTCCCTGCCTTTATGTAGAAGAGAATTAGGGAGGGTTAAGTCTGAGAAGCTTTCTCAAATTACATTTCTGCCCCAGACTCAGATTCCTCTTATCTGACCATTATTTCAGTTGCAGCTCTTCCTCCTGTCCCTCAAGGTTATTCTCACAGTCCATTACACTTTCCATCACCCTGAAGCATCCTTGGCTGCTCGGCTTTTCCAATCTGGACAAATTCTAAAAGGAGGAATTCTTTTCTGAGACCTTCCTTTGAGATTTAATCAAACCATGGGAAGCCAGGAAGCCTCTAGATTCCCATATTTTCCTAATCCTTCTCCAGTTCTCTAGTCCTTGCTGGCTGCCATAGATCAGATTGTACAGGAGAGCTCTCATGTTCATATTGGCTGCATTGACCTGACAAGTTTAACCTGGTTACTGAATCACTTTTCATTTTTCCGGAATGACAAAAAGTACATTGAAACATTAACGAATGGGCTGAGTTTGCACAACGTCATAAATCACATACACAGAGAAATCCATGCAGACACCCAAAGTTACTGTTAAATAAACTTAGAATGTTGCATGCAAGAATCTGCTAACAGGAGTGTCTGCAAATGCGGGTCAAAGTCTGCAAGAAATGAATGTCATGATCAAAGCTCCCCCCCCCCCACTTTGTAGGGACAAGCAAAAGTTTCAGTCATGATGCCCTACCTGCCCTTGTACATGAAGCTTCTTCACACAGCTACAAAAGCTTTGATGGCCATGTCATACATGCCATTGCAACTGAAGTGTGTCTGCACACACCTATGGGATGGGTGGAGCTTTATAAGAACTTTATTAAGCTATCAAAAGCATCAAGGTAAGAGCAAACAAAAACTAATAATCAAGGAGAAAAGTAGAGAACAAGAGAGTTAGAGATAGAGAAAGACTACAAAAGTGATGGAAAGTAAAGAAAAGGAAAAGAAAAAAAATTACAAAAAGAATAACTTCTGACTTCATATACAGCAGATGAAGATAAATCATATAATAACCTCTTACTCTAAAACTACAGTACATCTTAACATACGGATTTGGTATAACCTATTCATTTAACTAATCATCAAATCCTTAGGTCATCATTTCATTTTTTCCTGTCTCCTGCAAAAAGTTGAACAACAAAACGGGTGGAACTTGGATGGTGACATCGCACTTGCTGTCATGCAGATTTGACCTCCTGCCTCTCTTTGCAGATGTTCCTATCTGCTTGGCGTTTACTTAACTTTTTGTTTTGTTTTGGTGCCTTTAAATCAGTTTTTGACTCCTGGCAACTGCCTGGATTTGTCCCTGCAGTTTTCTTGGCAAGGGTTTGGAAGCGGCTCACCATTGCCGCCTTCTTCCTAGGCTGAGAAAGGAGGACTGGCCCAAGGTCACCAGCTGGTTTTAGGGCTAAGGCAGGACTAAAACTCATGGTTTCCCGTTTTCTAGCCTAGGGCCTTCACCACTAGACCACGCTGACTCTCTCACTTAACTTGATAAAGCATGTATGATAAGTATGTGAAGTCCACACATGGAGGGGGAGGAACCCATCTCAGGAAAGGATGGTGTGTGCTATCATGTATTTTCCATTCCTGGTACCCTGTTTTGTTTTGTTTTTTAAATAAATAAAAAAGAAATGAAGCTGTGGGGATGCTCCATCTGAAGTAGGATCACAGCAGTTAACAATGTGTGCGTTCTCTCCTGTTTTCCTCATTGGAAATCTTCCCCTTCCAAATTACTTCCTGTTTTGCAATCTTCTTACTTGGTGTGTCCTCAGCAGATGCCCATTTCACCCCCATTTTAACCCCCCCTCCCTGAATTTTAACCAACCTTCTGCATCATCATGCAAGTGGGAGCCATTGATGGCATCCAGTTTTGGTGGCATAAACAAGAAGACGCTGCCCGGCCATGGGTGAACCAAATCCATAGGTTTGGTTGCAGTTGTTTCCAGCCATTCCAATTTTTAGTCCTCCCCTTCCCTTTAATTAATTTAATACCATTCATTTACTCCCTTAAACTCACACAATCGGGGACGCCATGTCTTCCTCGCCTTCGTTAGCAAAACAATCACCAACATACATTTTTATTTGTTTCAGGGTAAATTATTCAGAACGTATTTTCTATATTATTAAATTTTAATTGTAAGATTGCGTTTTCTCAAATGTAAACAAAAGCGGAGCAGAACAAAATACTGCTTAATTAGGGCAGGTTCAATTGCTCAACTGAAGAGATATTTGGAAAAGAAAGATGTTTGTTCTCCCTCTCCTTTACATTGTTCAGCACTTACCCAGTATGTATTTTTTTACTAATAAATAGCAGAATGCAACCCACTTTTAAAAAGTGGGTGGAGCTTTGATTACACCATTGTGCCCACCATCTTGCCTTTTTCGACCATTCCCCGTTGACACCCCTGATGGCCCCAGTGTCTCTCCAACAGAATTCATGGTCTTGTTTCCCACCATTCTGGGACAACAAACACATGTAAACTGCAGCATAAATCCTTACGTAGGCTTAACTCCATTAACACACACATACTCATGTACACACAAACCCATCTCCTTATCCAGAAAATCCTGGCCCTGCCAATGGGTATGACATCTCCCCATTTGCTTCCTTACACCCCCCCATTTAGAGTTTCACTGCCTCCAGAAAATCCTAAGAATTGTTCCCAAGCCTCCAAAACTTGCTTGTCTTGGAGTTACAGTAGGGTGTGGACAGAGGGAGGTGAAGAACTTCTCTCTAATAGCTAAAGGTGGCATCTGGAGGGCTTCCCAGGAGGAAGAATAACTGGACTCTTTCTACCCCACTTGGGTGACCAGTCACAGTTGTTAAGGAAGGCAGGAATTTGCCTAGAAAATATCCTTATACCAGGTTAGACTGATGATATGCTCAGCCTGGCAGGAGTTCTCCAGATCTTTTGGTGAGAACCAGAAATTGAATCTAAGGTTTCTGCATGTCACGTAGAGAGGATTCCTTTTCTATCCTGTGGGAATTGGCAAACCAAATAAAGCCCTCTCCTGTCCCTGTCAGCTCCTGAGAAGGGGAAAAGATGCTTAACTCTTCCCCACCTCTCATGTTCTTCCCCAAGGTATCCCCCTTCCTGCCCAGTTGTAGCAAAATATATCTGGGGAGCTGAAGAAAAAAAACATCAGATGGGGAAAAGGTTAAGCATTTCTCCCTCTGCTGTTCCTTTAACTCAAAACTGATTCCCAGTCTTTTTCTCCTGAATGCTTGGCCAAAACGCTTGGAGGATTTGAAGCCAGCATCCCATTTACATCATCTATTAAAGAGAGAAGACCAGGTGGCAGTAGTAGCCAGGAGAGCCTTTGCTCAGCTTCATGTTGTATGCCAGTTACACCCCTTCCTGGATCAGGAGGCCCTCTGGTCAGTCATTCATGCCCTAGTCATCTCCCATATAGACTATTGCAGAGTGCTCTACATGGGCCTACCCTTCAAGCGTATCCGTAAGCTTCAGAATGTGGCCGCGCGGACGATTTTGGGTGCCCCAAGGATGGCACATGTAACATCTTTGCTGCGGGAGCTGCATTGGGTGCCAGTTTGCTTCCAGGTCCAATTCAAGCTGTTGGTTATCACCTTTAAAGCCCTACATGGCATGGGGCCAGGTTACCTGAGGGACTGTCTCATCCCCATTGCGTCAACCTGTCCCACCCGGTCAGGCAGAGAGGGCATGTTGGGGATCCTGTCCATGAAAGAATGTCGACTGGCGGGGCCCAGGAGAAGAGCCTTCTCTGCCGTTGCCCCCATCCTCTGGAATATTCTCCTCCCAGAGGTGAGGTGGGCCTCCACCCTCCCAGCTTTCTGGAAAGAACTGGAGACCTGGCTCTGCCAGCTGGCATGGTCAGTTAGAGTTTTAACTAACCTGGGGGTGGCTGGTGCCCTAATGATGCTCCCCGAGCCTAATAATTTTTAGTTCATCATGAATACCTTGGAAGATATTTATTATTTGTAGGAATGTTGTTATATTGTATTTTAATTAATATTTATTATTTTACTGTAAACCGCCCAGAGTCGCTTCCAGTGAGATGAGCTGTGAGAAATGTGAACTATAAATATTAATAAATACTTTTATGTTTAACGAATTAGGAACTGGAGTCCTTAACGCAGCACCCAAGAACACTCACGTGCCTCACACTCGCCTATTTTGCTCACTAGGTTGCCTGCCCTATCTGACTTTTAATATATTTTTTAAAAAAGATTTAATTAAGAAACTGGGAAGCAATCTTGCTGTATATTAAAATGCCAGCCTCTAATATCAGCTTTATTTCTAAAGATACCTCTGGGTCTTAAAAGGTCGCCATAGCTGATGTAGGTGGCTGTGGACCAATGTTTTGCTCAGAAGGCAAAACACTGGTCTGCATTTTTTTTGGTGTTCAAAAAAAGACAAAAAGAAGCTATGATAGTGTAAGGATCTTACTGAAATGGGGGCTCAATGGGACAAGCAAACTGTGATGGAATGGAATTATGAAGGCCAAGCTCAGGGAGATAAGCATTTTCTTGGGAAGACTGATGTCAAGCCTAGCCCAAGAAACTCCAAGAGACCATGCAAATTCAGTCCAGCTATGTTTATTAGCTACAACCTCCAGCAAGAATCTTCCCAGACTAAAACCCCAATTCCCAAAGTTCTCCAGCCACAACAGTGTGAATTCCTCAGGGAGGTGCCAGTCTCATCTTTTTGTTCCTCCCACACGGTTCTGGCGAGCTAAGAAAATGTTTATCTCCCTGAGCCTGGCCTTCACAATTCCATTCCATCACACAAACATTCTAGGTTGGCGCTTTGCAACTCTTACATTCCCAACAACAGCTAGTGCTGCCTCCACCAGCGGCCATTTTGTGAGAGTGCCCACAACCCACTTGCAGAATTCCAAATGTCCTCATCACCCCCAAACGTTGGGGACACTTCCAAAAGTTGGGGATGCCTGGGTTAGATTATCCTTGCTGTACACTCAATCTTTTGGTTAAATTGTTTTTAATTCAGTTTCTTATCTTCTGTTTCTTCTGGCTGGCCATCTTGGATCTGCAAAGAATAAACTGGGTAGGATTTTAAAAAAAAAATCCTACCCAGTTTATTAGACTATTCCGCCTCTGCTGGGTACTGTGTTTGCCCTTCTGCTCTGCAACTTCTCCAGAGTAAGGGAAAAATGGATGTTGGGAAGGTCAGCGATTTCCAAAAGCCTCCGAGGATTATTAGCTGATCTTCTCTAGACCACAGTAATTAGATAGAAGGCATGTCGAGACCCAGGAAACTGTATATCTTTGTTGTGAGAGAAAAACCATCCTGGGGCTAAACTGATTATAAAAGAATTAGAGCAATATACAGGGTGTGGAAAATGTTTACCACTTTGCTTTGATCATATCACTCCACTAATTTATTTAGCTTCTTGAGTCTTGGCTTAGCGTGCCCCTTTATTACATCTGAAAAATCATGTGCACACACACATGCACGCCTATCCAAAATGCCATCTGCCAACCTCTACTATAATTCTGCGATTTGGCAATGAAGGAGTCATTTGTCATATGAACATTTCTCTTCACAGAAGTGTGTGCTTGGATGGATTCCTGTGAGGGAATGAGGGCTGCTAACTGGGTTTTGACAAGGATTCTTGGCTTTTATCAGCTGCCTGTCAGAGAAAACTAACCAGAGGGTCCCAGTCAGGCACATTAGCTAAAGAAGGAAATAAAGTTAGCAGTTGCAAGCGATAAGGTTGGGGAACAAGGGTCATTTTGGGAAGGGATGCTCCATCTTGAGATAAAGGGTTGATGTCAATGTGCCACTGGAAGACCAGGTTAGGGACAGATCATCATGGAGAAAATCTATCCATGTGGCCACTATGAGTCGACACTGATTTGATGGTATATAATCAATTGACATGCTCCAACTCTGATCAGGAATTTGATGAGAGGAAACATAACGTTACTCATTGGCCAGGAACCTCTCATGCTTCAGAACATGCAAAAATCTATCAACATCTTCAGTTAACTCTTTCTCTTGCATGAGGGAACTTCTTTATGGCTGATCAGACCAAAGATCTAATTAACTCAGCATCCTGCTTTCTGCAGGGCACAAATGTAAGAGGTTTCTCCCAAGGCTGTGCTTACCAACTCATACTGAGAAGCATTCTCCATCCTTGGCAGCAAGGGTTCTTAGATTCAACAAGAGCAGGACATAGCAACAGGATGCCCAAAGCATATCAGGCAATGTTCTTCAGCCTCTTAACCTCTCTTGGGACTGCATTTTCCAGAATTCTCAGCTAACCTGGCTAAAAGTTGTGTGAATTAGAAGGTCAACTTTGGTAGATTAGGGAAGGTTGATGGGACAGGTCACTCAGCCCTTCAGAAGAGCTGAGAGAGGGAAAGACTTGTTATCTGGAAGACCCCTTTGTCTAATCAGGTGAATTACCGCAGGTAGCATCTCACAGGTATTTTGTGGAGAGAGCCTTTTGCTGTTCTCTGCCGGTCCTTTACCTGAAGATCTCATGGACAAACTCGGCCTGTTTAGGATAAAATCCAGTTCTCTGCCACATCTCTGTCTGGAACAGCTCCTCCTGTCGTGGGGGACCTTTGCTTTTCACTCCATCTGCATCTGTCTGGAATTCTCTATTGTTCACATCCAATGTTTGCTAATGTTTATGGCCAGTTCTGTATAGCCTTGGGGGCTTTTGTGTCCTGCTGAGCCGGTGTGTGTTCCACAATGGTAATTTTAGTTGGAGGGAGGATGAACTGATATCCCCTCTTCACCACTGAGATGCAGTGCATTCCTGACCTAGAAAATTAGACCTGAATTTCAATGAAGAACGGAAGCCCAGCTCTTGGCAAATAAAGCAGAATAAATCAACTGAACTGCCGGTAGCTGTTTACTGAAAATGTCAGGGCATTTTTACAAGTTGCACTCAAACTGCCTTTTTAGTCTCTCTCGCACTAATGGTGTGCATGTGTGAATAATTGCTACGGAGTTCAGAGGAATCAAGGCTTTCAACTGACAGAAGGCTGTGCGGGAATTACATCTACCTTTCCATGATGGGGTTTGTTATTATTAATGGCAAGGCTGGAATATATGGTGCTGAAGCCACAAGTCCCACCAGAATAGAACCAGAAGTTTGATATGTTGCTTAAGCTGCACCTTCTCCAACATGGTGCCCTCCTGGTTGTGCCACGTGGAAAACTTCTGAAGTTTTCCAATCCTGCTTGATGGGAGTGTAAAGTTATAGCCTAATACCAAGAGAAATTACAAGAAGGATCTGCTGTCCCTTTCTCTTTTTGCATCTTATATATTTCTCCCCTGCAAAAACAGCATTTTTATTCATTCAGATGGTCAGCCAGCTAACCATCTCTCTGCAGTTATCAGCCTTGCAAGGTAGTCCAGATAAGAAGCAAACCCAGAAGTACTAGCTCTGCTTTATTGTAAGGTTACATTAACAGACTCTTGCAAGTCTGAAAGGACATTTGTCCCTCCTTCGCTTTACAGCCCAAGAAACTAGGGAAAATCCCTTCTGAGGCATTTGCCACATCCACATTCCTGCTGCAGGCTAAGCTGCCTCTTATCTGACTGTTGCCCTGTCTGTAACTATTCCCCCTGTCTCCCAAGGTCATTCCCACATACCATTACATCCATAGAATGCTTGCCTCAGTGTAGCCTGATACTAGGCCTCCTCGTAAGGCATTGCTGTGAGGTTATAGGTAGGCAGGATGGCTGGTTGGGGCAAGAAGCTGTTCTATAGCACTGCATGATTCAAAGGCAATGAAGCAATTGCTCCACGTGGTGAATGAGCAGGGCAGGAATGGAGATTCTGCTCCAATTCAGTGTCTATCTGGTCCAGAACCTCAAGTGGCTGGATTGTTGGGCTTAATGGGGCATCGGGTTGAGGAAACAGCTAGAGCAGATCTTGCTGGGTGCCTTCTTTCTTACAGGGAAGGAAGTGGCAGAGAGTTCAGCCCATAATTTGCCATTCCTTGGCATTTCAAAGACTATTGGGAAAGTCTCCCATTCTAAGCCTAGAAAGCAACTGATGAACTGACAGGAGAACACCAAGAAAGGAAAAGTTGGAGAAACCCTGGCAGGGACTAAGCACTGCTGAGAGGAAGAATAATGGCATTTTCTTATTACTTTGCATAAGGTAAATTGAACTGATACATTATACATGTCGGAACTGCAAAGGGACAGGGGATCAAATCACTGGCATTTGTTCTATGCGCATTGTTATTGCCAGGTTACGACCTCTCAGCTGCAATTTAGAAGTTGCCAGTTGCTGTGGTTGGAGCTCAGCTCCTCCCCAGAAGCAGCTTTGAAGGGCTCCAGCATCTTGCTGAAAGAGACAAACATTTGGACAGGCTGTCTTTGAAGCTGCACGTAGCAAAAGCTTATTTCTCTTTGGAGAAAGAGGGGGTCATGATGTAGACCTCTGTCTGTGAAAGTGGCTGGTTCTAGCTCTGCTATTCTATAACCTTCACTGGGGTGATTCAGAGGCCATAAAGAGAGATATGGGTGGGATACCCATCCGTCACAAGCTCCCACCTTGGACTAAATGATCTTTGCTCCATTCAAATCTTTGCCAAACTGATTCCAGTTGCATTTTATAAGATGTACTTCAGTACAGCTTACACAGTTAGATGAAATAATTATTGGAGAAGGTTTTCTTAAGCCTGTGTACTTTTGGGAAGTGCAGGTAGTCTTCACTTAATGACGGTAATTGGGACCAGAATTTCCATCGCTAAGCGATGTGGTCATGAAGTGCGACTTCATGTGACCATGCTGCTTAGTGACGGCAGTTCTGGCAATCCCCGGTTACCATCATTAGGTGAATCCCCATGGGTCATTAAGTCAGGACCTCCCGTGGCCATGACTTCCAACTTCCTGCCAGCTTCCCATTGACTTTGCTTGTGGGAAGCCAGCAGAGAAGGTCGCAAATTGTCGGACACTGCTACAGTTGGAAATCTGGGCTGATTGCCAAGTGCCCACAGCATGATCACATGACCGTGGAGATGCTGCAATGGCCAGAACTTTGAGGACTGGTCATAAGTCCCCCTTGTTCAGTGCCATTGTAAGTTCAAACGGTCGCTGAATGAGTGGTCATTAACTGTAGCAGAATTAGATGGCTGGGAACTGAAGAAGAAAGCATGTACTGAGATTAAACTATAAGTGCTAAAGATAAGTGAGATTGTGGCATTGAATCAGGCCAAGGATATTTCATAGGCACCTTGACTTATACACCCAAAGACCTACATGCCACCTTCACCCCCATTTTTTAGAAGAGTTTGCAATACATGCCACTCTTCAGAATGCAATCATCCATACATAGTCTATAAACACTCATTTATAAGTTACAAGTAACATCAGATCTTCAATCCCCTGTGTAACTGAGCCCATAAATTAATATTTCCTTCAAAGGAAGACTAGACGTTTAACAATGAGAAGGGCATGGAGTAACCATTTCTATTGTCCAGTCATGTAATGGGTATGTAATTCTGAAGAACATGGACTTCTAAAACAGAGAACCTTGAAGTCCATGCATCTTAATGTTGCCAAGTTTGAAAAACACTGATTTAGACCAACCAAGGTTGGGGATGATTTGTGTGGTGTAGAACTGATTTTAGAGACTACTTATCTTCTATTACTGTTTTTATTTGAAAGCAAGACTAGGTCCTTCCCCACTCCTCAATAAATTAACTGCACAAGGGGAGGATACCTTAGTTATATGGAGATCTATTAAGGAGTCCCCTCCCTCTTCCCCCATCTAATATTTCTCTTACAGTGTGAAGAATCATCTGGAAGAATCATCTGGAAAATCCACCTTTGCAGACATCCTCAATCTTTGACATGCTCCCTAAAACCTGGTTTCCAACTAGTAGATAGATAAGTTCCCCTTTTGACCCTCAGCCTTCATCCTCCAACAAGTTACTAGCTCTTTCTGTAGTTTTGTCAGAGGACAAAAACTAATTTTAAAAAATCCCACCTATTATCACCTCCCAGTTAAATAGACTTTATTTTATCCCTTCACCTTGGACATCAAACTATACTAAAAGGCTATTCTGTAAATCATCCATCCTTATATAGGTGCTTAAAAAAAAATCTTGCAGCAGACAGGATGAATTCAAGAGCAAAGAGTCAACTGAGGTCATAACAAACTTGGCCTAATTCTTCTGCCCTGTTCTTTGCAGCTCAGGACAACTCCATCAAATGTGACTCCAAGCTCTTATGTCATCAGTGTCAATTTTGAATGCCATTATCTCTGTGCATCTGCCGAGTGACATGTACCTCTGGGCAAAGCAGCTGAAAGCATGAATAGTAAAAATAAATAAATTTTTTAAAAACCCCAAAGAAAGTAAAATAAAATAATTCTCATATAGAGAAACACTTATCTGGAAAAATTAAGTATCAAGCATCTGCTCTGTGTGTGTGTGCATGTGTGTGTGTGTGTGCACACATGCTTTTAAAGGAAAGAACCAGAACCACTTAAATTTCAATATCATATTGACAAGCTGGATAGATTCACCTTGAAGTGTGAAATGAAACACACATTTTTCTTGGCCTGGAAAACTGTCATGTCTCCCCAGCTAGGTCCCCACATTCCACTTCTAGGTACATTTTAATTTTAAATGCTACTGTGGACGTGCCTGCATAGTGGCAGGAAAATCTGATTGTTGAATAGGCAATGTGGCTCACATCCTTTATGAAGGGAGAAGCATTCAGCAACCTGGAGGCCCAATGTGGCCCAGGGGTACTTCCCATCTGGACGACCTTCATGGTTTCCTTCCTCTCCTTGGTGAAGATATATTCATAATGTTCCCTCCGCCATTTTCATAGTGTCTGGTCCTTGAAGGTATTCCAACTTTCAGCTTCTTTTTCATGTGTACAAGGGTGGGGTGATGGTGATGGTGATGGTGCTGCTCCTGAACTTGATGATACACAGTGGTTTGCAAAGTATAAAAGAATAACTCTTAATCCTGAGGTGCTTACAGTCTAAAATCTGCAATTGCAACCAGGCCAAGGAAGATGTTAATAGAACCATTGGGAAAATGAAGGGGGGGGGGGGGAATGAAGTACTGAGACTTGTTTACTCAGGGCATGAGAATATTTGATCTGAAAAATTTATTAGAAGACCCATTTTCCTCATTCTGAAGTGACAATCCCAACTGGGACTTGATCCTTTTTAAATTAGTTTGGTTTTCTAAATCAGATTGACCATTCTGATCAGATCTAAGTCACATGGGTTTACTGCTTATACCAGAATCTGAAACTAACTTGAGGAATTATTTGAATGATAGTTTTGCCAATACTGGAAAGAAAGTGATGGGCAGAATTCAAATTTTTTCTCCTCTGACAGCTTTCTGTTATGACCTGGACTGGATTTTAAGCTCCTATAAAGTTTTCCAGAAGTAGCTTTGCTGACTCGTGACCAGAATCCACCTATATATGACCTGTTTCAATGTTGCAGGTTTTATGCATTATTTCATTTTTTAAATATTTTTTGTGAGTTTTAAAAAAAGCCTCTGAGAGGTTTAATGCAGTGTTTGTCAAACCTGGCAACTTTAAGATGTTTGACTGTTGAAGTCCACATATCTTAAAGTTGCCACGTTTGAAAAACACTGATTTAATGTGTAGTTTTGAATGGACCCTTAAAAGTAACTGTCTTTATGGGCAATGCCACCATGACCATAGTATTGCAATTCTTCCTTGACCTATATTTTCCAAAAAGCACTGTTTGATCAGTGTCACTAGACAACAAATTTTAGATACTCCTATTTATGATACTGCTCCTCACATAGACACCAGTTGCAATGATAGGATCATTAGAACATGGATGGTGGGTGCCAATTCTGATATGTATTCCCCACATGAGGTACTTTCCCAGTGGCTAGGATGACTAAAGATCTGTGGAACCTTCTAAACCTTGTTTATTCTGGTATCACAAATTTTCACATATTATTCCATTCCACCACCTTTTAAATCTTTTTTAACTGCAGGAAATCCACATTTGTTATTTTACACAATGTCCCAGAATGCATCTCTATGTGTTTACTACCTAGATTTCTCTAAAAAAGATTTCCTTCCTTTTTTTGACACAACCACCACCCCTAGATTTCTTTTTTAACACATTAACCCCAATATACGTTTTTTTTTTGGATGCAAGTTCCACCAATATATGCTTTTTGTACAAATTAAGAAGAACAACAGATGCTAACAGACTGCCTTTAACTGCTACCATCTGTACGTTGACTATTTTGTTCTCACTGAAATTCATGGCACGTGATTATCTTTTTTTTTTCCTAACATCCCTAAGGATCATCTGCCTGATTGGTCCAGAAATTGTTGATTTGCTGTTGTTAGCGCTAAGTAATATCCTCATGCTGAGTATGTGATTCTTTGATTGGCTGGGAGCAAGTAGGAGAAGATAATTCAATCAGCTATTGTATAGTTGGAAAGGAAGGAAAGAAGGAAGGAAGGAAGGAAGGAAGGAAGGAAGGAAGGAAGGAAGGAAGAAAGAAAGAAAGAAAGAAAGAAAGAAAGAAAGAAAGAAAGAAAGAAAGAAAGAAAGAAAGAGGGGGGGGGAAGGAAGGAAGGAAGGAAGGAAGGAAGGAAGGAAGGAAGGAAGGAAGGAAGGAAGGAAGGAAGGAAGGAAGGAAGGAAGAGAGAAATACAAATGAATGACATCATTTTGCCTTCCTGAACCCCTCCTTTTTGCCCTGCAAACATCTGCATGAGTTAGATGGGCTTCCCCCAAGATTGGCAACCATCTCTTCGAAGGAACTTAACAATGAAGTTTCATTCTCCCTGGAACAATTTCACTCATTCTAACAAAAATGTTTTGTTGGTTCATTAGCTTTTAAAAACATTCCTTTGATCAGCAATGGGAAATTCTTCCAGTGTTGCTCAACTATAATTCCTTGTAGCTTTAGTCAACATGACCAATGTTGATACATGGCAGGAATAATTCAGTAATATATTCAGGCCAGAGATTTTTCCTCACTTTAGATTCTTTGACTAGACAGTATTATCTATTCTCTCTCTCTCTCTCTCTCTCTCTCTCTCTCTCCCCTCCCCCTCCCCCTCCCCCTCCCCCTCCCTCTCCCTCTCCCTCTCCCCCCCTCCCTCTCCCTCTCCCTCTCCCTCTCTCTCTCTCTCTTCCTCAATACAAAATTTAGAAGCAATTCTATTCCATTAGGAAAGTCAGTATTAGGGGCCTCTTCAGGCCCATGTCAAGATGGCAGCCACAACAGTGCATTTGAAGGCGTAGCTACACCTTTCATACATGTACATGCAACACACAGAAAAAAGGATCATCTGATGTCACAGCCATCATCTAGACCAGTGTTAATTAAAGTCTGGTTCAAGGATGCTGGGGGTCCCCCAAGACCCTCTCAGGGGTCCGTGCAATCAAAATGATTTGCCAGATATTGAAGATATTTGCAAAAATGTAAAACGTCACTCTTCTCATTATTATTTTTATTTGTTAAAAATCTGTAGGGTTTTTTCATGAAAAATATTTTATGTTACTGATATTAATAGTCAATGGGTTTCATAGTGTTACTTTTGCATGATTCATAAATAAATATTCTACAAAGGTGTCAATTTTAATTTTTCATATGGTAAACGTTGATAGCTGTACAGACAAAAGCTCTTTTGGGGTCCCCCATCATTTTTACAAGTGGGAAGGGGTTCTGAGAGCAAAACGTTTAAGAAACCCTGATCTAGACTTTTTGGATTCCTCTTATGGATGCCCCTGACCAGCATTATATTATCCTTTGTGTCATTCTGATGTTTCAAGGCTTCCCATGTTTTGCTTAACCTCCGAATTTATCTCCACAACGTAGCAGCTGTCCACTAGCAGCCCCAAAGTTTTCTCTTTGAGGGACTCAAATGTTCCCTCTCCCTCATCTGCACCTGAAGCTTGAACATTTCCCCAGGAGTTGTGTCTGTGTGCAGGCTGGAATGCATTCACCAACAGCGACACAATGAACATGTGGCAGCAAATTGACAACTACCACCAAATGGGAATGTGAACCTCATGGCAGCCGAATGAAAAGCGAAGCATCTGCAGAACGTGTGAGGGAAATTATAAATACAATCTCAGCTATTATGATTATAGTATTATATATGCACTTGCGTGTAATTACAATTTGTCATTTTGGGGGGCGGGGGGAGAGTTGGGAATGGATAGAAAACAGACAACTAATGTTATTTCAGAAAGCAAACAATCGGCAATGTGAATTGTGTCTTTTATTTTAGTACAATGGACCGCCGTTCTCCCCCAGTATGGCAGAAACCCAGCATTAATTCACCAGTTTTGACGGCAGAAGGAATGTGAGGGAGGGGTGGGAGGGAGAGAGAAAAATTAGCCAGTTTATCACCACATCCAAGAACGTGAAGAGGATTATTAAGAGCAATTATGAAGACTTTTAGAAAGTGCTGCTCTAAAATTATACTGAAAAGGGATGCTTTACTAATAGTAATCTTACTGGAGCAAAAGACAATGGTTATCTTCTTTTTCTTGCAGTTTACTTTTAAACTTTTATGGTTGGGACTCCTGTGAGCTTTTGTTCAGGATTTGTGGACAGATCAAATGGCTGATTTACTGTGATTGGGGGAGGTAAGTTGTGCATGCACATTCTTTGCTGTTTGTGGCCAAAATCCAAATGCACACAACGGTTGATCCACAGTAACAGGACTGATTTCTTCAGCCTTTTTGGAAGTCTGAAAAGATCAGTCAGGACAGAAACAGTGGCCTCTCTGGGCCTATTGCAGCATTAAACAAATCAACACAGTAAAGGCCATGAAACTTGCAAGGGACAACATAGAAGGAGCATACCTAAAGGGCAGAAAACTTGCTTTTGCCTAGAGAGTCCACAGAATTCACAGAATTGTGGAGTTGGAAGGGATCTTAGAGATCCGCTAAAGCTGTTTCTCAACCTTGGCAACTTTAAGATGTGTGGACTTCAACTCCCAGAATCCCCTAGCCAGCCATGCTGGCTGGGGAATTCTGGGAGTTGAAGTCCACACATCTTAAAGTTGTCAAGGTTGAGAAACACTGCACTAGAGCATTTCAAAGAGATAACCATCTAGTCCCTGTTTGAAGATCTCCATCAAAGGAGAACTCAGTGCTTCACATGGAAGCCTGTTGGCTCTTGATGGCTCTTACCATCAGGAGATTCCTCCTAATGACTAACAAGCAACTTCCAAGACATAAGGAGTTAAACTCCCAGAATTCTCAACAATAGCTAAATTCATACATCTGGAAGTTACCAAGTCTGGGAAATTGGGCAATCAGCAATCTAGGAGTCCCAGATTTAGTTGGCCACCAAACCCCCTAGCCATTGCCACTTCCATTTGCCTTATTCCAAGCTCTCAGTCTTGTAAGACTCATTTTTATATGCATTTATAAGGGATATCATATAAGTGGAGCAGGTAGTGATGTTTTTGGCTCCCGTACGTCTTCAACATTGAATGAGTGTATTTTAGATTTTCACTCCTGAAGCATTAAATAAGAATGTGGTTATGTCATTGGATTTAATTTTCTTCCCCAATGTTCCAACAATCTTCTATTGTTAAACTCCTTCTAGAAGGCTCTGCCTATGTCCTGCAACAAGCTCAAGGTTGTCCACTCCATTCCTCCATTCTTGACTTTTTTGACCACACATAAAAACAGTTATAACAGTTATAAAACAGAAAGAAAAGAAACAGGGCAAAGAATGCAAACCAGCCATTTTGGAGACATCACTGTATTATTGAATGAAAGCCTGCAGCCCTCCAGATATTCAGGAAGCTGAGAGGCTCCCTCCTTTCTAATTTTGCCCACTTTGCAGGACCTTGTCAGCCTGGCAAAGGACCAGCTCTTTGCAGTATATACACCCTAATAAGATTTGGGGAAAAAAGGTAGTTACTGGGGTATTGGTAGTTGAAACTAAAGGATTTTTGCTTCCTACTTGCCTGTGTTTTATCACACAATTTTAAAAATTCCTTCCTTCCTTCCTTCCTTCCTTCCTTCCTTCCTTCCTTCCTTCCTTCCTTCCTTCCTTCCTTCCTTCCTTCCTTTTCAGGATACATGATTCATGCATGTGTAGTATCATCAAAACCTTTTGTTCAAAAGTTATCATTGAAACACCTGCTCCAGTGACCCAATGCCTGACCACGAGGATTCACACTGTGTTGCACTAAAAGGTGAGGAAAGATCCATTCACATGAGATTTTCACCCCACCCACCCTGTTGGATCTGTTCAAACTCTTTTTAAAAAGGCAGCAGAGGAACTGAAATTTGTTTTAGCTTCATCTGCTAGTTCCTGAAGATAAATCCAGCCAATATTCTCTCCTTGCTACATACAGGCACAGATGGGGGGAACAAAAAAACAAAACTCCAATCAAACACAGCCTGGAATGCTTCTTTTGAACCTGTATAATCAGATTATGCTAATTTTCTTAAACTCCATTTCCAAAAGCTAACATTTATCATTAGCTTATGTACTTCCTAATTGTCTTACAGTCTATCGTGCAGGGGGTATGCACATATAAATGAACATAAACCAGAATATGGTATCAAGACTCTTCTGTGTGGATTTCATTTAAAGAAAGAATAATTGGAAATGCCAAGCATGGCATTTCACAAGAGAATGCCCTGTTTTTGAAGAGTCTGGAATTATTCCATCACAGTTTGTAGGGGATGCAGGATTTGAGACATGCTTGCAGAAACAACTGTTCAGATTTTAAATATGGAGGACTGAGGGATTCTGCATTTTTTCTCTACCAGTTGTCTTCCCATTTGATGAGAGAGAATTTGCTTTAGAGATCCTTTCAAAGGAGAAGCAACTTTTGAAGACATTCTCAGGGGTGAAGAGTGTTGTTGTTGCACTTAGACAGGAGAGGGCAAAGGACGCATTCTAATGTCCTGTTCTTCCTTTGCATAATCAACTGCCAATAACCCAACAATCAAAGTTAGGTTCACCAGAAGAAAGTCATGTGGCTCCTTTTCTTTGTTCCTCAAATGGCTCTGAGAACCCGACAGTCAGAAGCATCATCCTAGAAGGGAGGGGAAAGTTGTATTACTCTCCTTTCCTTTTAGTAAAAGGACAGCTGTCCCACCAGAAGAAAGCAGGAAGCCTAGGAGATCTGGTTGAGACACCAGAATCCCAGCACCTGCTCAAGGAATCTAGGTGCTGATATAATTTGCCATTATCCTTGACATCATATTCGGATGCTCTCAGAATGTTTGGCAGCTTCTCCAAAAAAAAGAGAGATTCATTTCCAAGCATGATTCTCAGAGACTCTTTGGGAAGATTTCTTGAGAAGAATGGGAAGAAAAAGCCTTGCTGAAGGGAAATCAGTATGGATTCTGTGAAGCTAATTCCTGCTTTACCAAACTATTTTTTTAAAAGTGTTAGGTGGCTTATAAACAGAGTTGACCTTGTCGGTATTGTATATTGAATTTTCAAAAACCCTTTAACCAAGTTCCTTATGAAAGGCTCTTGAATAAATTAAGCATCCATTGAATAACAGATCCTATCCTTTAATGGATTGCAAACTGGTTAAAACAAAGAGTAGGTCTAAATAGGAATTTTTTGTCAATGGAGAGAAGTGGAGTCTGTTGGAATGTGTCCTTTAACATTCTTAATGATCTTCACTTAGGGGCAAACATCAACTTTTCCATTTTTTTTTTTTCAGACTACAGAACCTGCTTAAAAAAACAAAACTAGAACAGCAAAACTCTAGCAATAGAAAATGAACCTTTTTTTCCCTTTAGTCTCTCATGAAACCTCAACAGGTTCTCATAGAATCCTAGGGTTCTGCAGAACACAGTTTGAAAAATTTTCAGGTAAACAATGAACTGCCCAAGTCTACTGATATTACTGAACTATTCAGGGTGGTAAAATATGAAGTGACTGTGAAAAGCTCCACAAAGTTCTTAGATGATTGCTTAATCAAATGGCAGATGCAATTCAATTCAAGTAACTATAAAGTGATACAGGTAATCTTTGCTTAGTGACTGCCTCATATGGCAACTGTTCGCAGTTATGACAGTAATGAAAAAGTAACTTTGTGACCAATCCTCGCATTTATGACCTTTGCAGGTCTGTCAAGCAAAGAAAAGCTGAAGTAAGTTCATAAGCACAGCCGCAGTTTCACTTAGTGACCACTTTGCTTAATGACCGAGTTGCCGGTCCTAATTGTGGTTGCTAAATGCGGACTACCTGTACAGGTTAGGACAACACCACCACTATCACCGCCACCCATTTCTCATACAAATTGCTGGTGCCAGACTTGTCTATAATTAAAAAGATCCTGAGGTCACAGAGGATAGCTCAATGAAGGTGTTGGCTCAGTGAAAAAGAAAATTTCATGCTAGAGATCATTAGAAAGGAATTGGAAATAAAAATGACAACACTATAATGGCCTAATGCAAATCTATGGTTCATCCTCATCTGGACAATTATGTATAGTTCAGATTATCCTATTTGAGAAAGGAATTAATGTTGCTGGAAGAAGTGCCAGAGAGGGCAACCCAAATTATCGGGGCGCCTGAATGCCTTCCTTAATGAGTTAGAATGGTTGGGGCTCTTTAACTTGGAAAGAACATGACTAAGGAGGGGACATGATCAAGGTATATAAAGTTACAAATGAAGCTGGTGTGGTGATTCCTTGTCATAGTATTTCTTCTTGTCCGCTTTCTCCGTAGTGTGCAAGATGTTGCATACCTTGACCATATATTCCCTCAGACAAAATGAAGGATTTCTTCAAACAACAAATAGTGTCATGAACTCATGGAGTTCGGTTCTGTAAGATGTGGTGATGGCCGCTTGGATGGGTCTGAAAGGGGTCTGGATAAAGGCATGGAGGACAGACAGGCCTACAAAAGGTTACAGGCCTTGAGGACAAAGTGGGACTTCTGGGTGGGGCAGGGGCTTCCAAATACTGGTTACAGGGGAACAAAGGCAAGTGAGAAGTAGGTCTCCATCTTCTGCTTATGAATACTCCAAAGGCACCTGATTGGCCGCTGTAAGAAACAAAGCACTGGGCTAGGATGGGCTTTGTCCTCATCCAGCAGACCGTTCTTATGTTCTCTATGAACAGAGCTGGGCAGCACTGAACCAGAACTGATTATGTGACATCACGTCAGTGTTGACTGTTTGTGGCCACATAGTTAGACCTTTTCCAGGGTGATCTGTCTTCAGCGTGGCCTTTTAGATTTCTTCAATGACTCAGAAACCCAAGGAGAAACTCATTATCAAAAGCTGCTGATGCAAATTTCACAAAGATGGGGTTGCTGTAAAGTGGCTTGCCTCAGTCAGAAAGGACAATTAAAGAGGCTTGTCTTCGTTAAAAAAGGAATTAGAAAAAACAAAACAAAAGGAAGAAAGCAAGGTGCTAATCATCCTCCCTTCCTTATTTTTAGGGGTCATAACCCCTTTTCTCTTCTTTGCTCTTTCTCAGTGTCCTTGATTGCACAGGCCTTCTACTTGGTAATCTGCCTATACAAGAAGTTGGTATTTTCTGCATTTGGGAGAAATCATCTCCCACCCAATGCTTTTCTTCCCCCTCCCTCAATCTGAAGCCAGTGAGATTATGTTAATTAGGAATCAGATATCAACCCGGTCCATCTGTTTTAATGGGCTGGCTCTGTGGGCAGACCATATGGCACTGCAGTAAAAGACAATGATTCGCAATGCCAGCTTTTCAAATATTGATTAGGCTTTGGATTTGCTCTTTCTCTGGCAGCTTCCCAATCTGGCCCACAGGTTTGGAATTTCCAGGGTGTTCGGTGCAACAGGAAACAGGGAAGAAAAAGGATGCAGGTAGCACATGGAGGTGGCCACCTGCTTAAATCACTTTCAAAGGACATATTCATGAGGATGAGGAGGCACACCTGTATAGAAGCCACCCTGGTGAGATGACATCTTGGCTGTTGATGCCAGCGACGAGAGAGAGATTGGGCTGTGGGGAAGCAATAGGGCTTGGCCTCCTGTGCTCGAGACCTTGGATCGATGCTGCCAGTCAGAGTAGACCAGATGCTTCAGCACTGATCCTCATGTGTTTATGGATTCTGCTAGTCCCCTTATGCTCAGTAGCTTTTTAGACAACTTTCTCAGCATGGGAATGCTGGTCTGTGCAAAGGATAGGGCACTTTTCCAGCCCGTTTCTCATTCCCTGGAATGCCCCTGGGGTTCACAGCAGCACCGTGGGCATCTTTTGCCTGAAATGGCTCTCTCCTCTACGATGGCAGCAGGCCTGGGATGTGTGCTTCCTCTGTAGCGGCAATGCTGTGGATAGCTTGTAGGAGGTGCACAAACAATGCAAATGATGTAATACAAGCCAACTCCCCCACTCTGCCTACTTCTCCTTTAGTTAGAACATTATGCATCGCTAAGGGAGACTTCAGATTACATTAGAAACATGGGCCAAGGCTCATCATTCATTAATACAGCACTCATCAAGCAGTAGTTGCCTTTTTGGGGCTAAATAAACCTGACATTGAAACCCCATGGGGGAAAACGGTAATTCAGTAGGATTTTGCCCATGTTGTTCAAAGAAGTGCTACAGCAAAGGACACCTGCCTGTTACTAATTTGCTTACTTATTTGGCTTATATACTGCTCCAGTTGTAACCGAGCACCTTAGATGCTTAAATACAGCAGTAGAGTTAAAAGATAACTCAAGCAACGCCATCACCCACCCTTCAAGTGCCAAGGAGCAATCCCAACTAATTTTAAACGCTACCTGCAACCTGATGGCGTTGGGGTAAGGTCTTTTTGTCCCCTTGCGTGCAGCTCACCAGAGCAACACCACATTCAGCCACTGATGGATGCTGATCAGAGGAAGAGAAAGCAGTGAGAATCAATATTGTGCAGATGCTCTGGGCAAACTGCTACCCAGGTTGAGTAGTCTGTCTCAGCTGTGGAGATACAGTTAAACACCTTCAGCTATTCTCACTTTCTCAGAATGTCTGCTCTCTAATTGGAGACCTGCTGGTGAAAACATATAAAGACAGCCTCAAGCAAAACTCAACTAACTCCTCATGATTTTATGGACATGTCTGTGTAGTTGGCAACAAGACAGAATTAGGCTGCCGTTGCCTTCTTCTATAGCGCTGGTATTACAAGTTAGTCCCACATACAAGTACTAACCAGGTCTGATCTTCTTTAGGTTTTTGTTTGTTTGTTTAGATTATCTAGGTGCTGCTGGGATCCAAATCTCCTTTGAATTGATTTTGACTCCTGGAAACTTCATAGACATCATCTCTGTGAAGTTTTCTTGGAAACAACATGGAAGTGGTTTTCCACTGCCTGCTTCTAAGACTTATTTTTTTTCCCATTTCCAGTCTCACCTCCAACCTTGGTGATCTCCCATCCAAGATCTACCCAGGTCCAGCTCTACTTAGGCCTTTCAAGCTCCTCTATGAACAAATTTCTTCTCAAAACCTTTGTTCTACTTGTGGAAATGGTTTCATCATATTTCTCTAAGGGGACAAGGACTTACCCAGCAATTTCACAGCATGGAAGCAAAGCTAATGGAATAAACTTCTCCCCAGTTGAGATGTTGGCTTTGCTGCTATCTTGTTAACAGCCTGGGACAATATTTTCCATCCTCGACAGTGTCTCAGATTTAATGTTATTCCTGAGCATAGGAAAGAGGAAATAACAGTTGCTGCTAAAAAAATGATGGCCTGCTTGCCGAGAAAAGTCTGCAGTGTAACTATTGTTTCCAAGAGAAGTGAACAAAGGAAAAATGCCCAAAATGTTCTTAGAGAGATAACATTTCTAAAAAAAAGATCACCTGAGTTTTGGGACCTTCCCTGTATGCACATTAAAAAAAAAAGAGTCTGAAAACCATATACAAACTATACATACATGCAAGAACAAGATGGGAGACCTTTCCTATTATGAATCTTACATTAAGAGTCTTAGTGGATCAGACCAAAGGTTTTTCTCAGCTTTCTATCTTTGACACCATAACACAGAAGTCCACAACCAGTTCTCTGTGGCCTCCAAGTGCTAGATAGGAAAGACCATCTGGCTGAATGTTAGAACAATAAGAGCAGTTTGAGAATGGAACCAATGACCCAGAAAGATGGTGTTCTTCTCATCATTGGATGTATTCAAGCAATATTGGTCACTGCATGCCAAGGAATACCGATTGAATTCAAATTAAATAAACAGGCTTCTTCTCCTGGTATGGATTTCAGAAATGATGTGATTTGCTGTGTCAAGGGATTTTTTTTTTTTGCCAGGGAGATTATACTATTCACCTCCATGACCCAAATGCTATTTATGCTTTGCCTTGTTGAAGGGTTTCACATTACTTTGGAGACCTCCTATAGCTCTTCTAGGCAGCAGAAGAGGTTTCTGTATATGTACTGTAGAGAAGGCCACCAAAATAACCCATAATCATATTAAGTGGCCTCTTCCCTTTGCTGCTTAGAAACAAGATGTGAAGTCTCCTCTGTGTCACCTTTGACTCCTGGTGGCTTCATGGACAGACCCAAGCGGTTTTCTCAGCAACAGTACTTTCTTCTGAGATGTTAAATGTGCCTGAGAGAAATAAATGCTTACAATGGAGTTACAGATACGTACCCTCTAACCTATCTCTGATCTGTGTTGGAATTGTCTGCTATCTTCTGGGTTGTTTTTCAACTTCCAAGATTAGCTTATACCTCTGATATTTCTTGGTGGACTTCCATCCAAATACTAACAACAACTGACCTTGCTTAGCTTCTGAGCCCAGACAAGTTCAGCCAGATGCCTTTATCTGCCAAGGCTCTTTAGAAACAGGGGGATTCTAAAGTGAAGCTCCATTTGTTGAAGTGAAACACCTCTTTAAACCTTTGCACGCTCCTATTTTATAACTCATCCTTTTCTCATATGAAACATAACAATTTGGCAGTACTTTTTGGAGGACTCTGTAGAATTCAGCCAGACTTGTGAGATCTTTGGGATCTGCATATGGCTACATGGTCTTGGTCTGCACACCTCTGTTTCTACAGGAAGATGCAACACAACTGGTGCTTAGCAACTGGTATTCCACATCACCTGGTATCCAGAATCTATCATTTCTAGATCTAGAGTTTCCATACAGTCTTTGTGACTTGTAGTCTTAACATTCTACAGATGGATCAAATTTATTTTTCAAGCTTATGTAATATGGACAATCCCTCAACATACATCTTGTTTAGATCAAGAGTGTCACATAATTAATTGAAATGGATCCAGACAATGAAGATGGTGATATCTCTCTTACAGTTCTCTCTTATCTCAAACCCATAAAAATGGTACAAACATCTTGAGAAGGTCTACTGAGAATTCTCCACCTCCATGAGACGTATGTGGGGTGTGGGCTAGATGGGCCTTTTCAGTAGTGGATCCCATATTTGGAACTTGCTTCCCACATATGTTCATGCAGGCATCCTCTTTCTTGATGTTGTGTAAAGCAATTAAAGCCACTTTATTGCACTGAGTTTTTAATGCTATTAAATTATTTAATGGGGGGGGGACTTTTAATAACACTGATTTTATGTTTGCTTTGTGGTATGCTGTTCAGAGTCTTTGGATTGTGGAGAATATTGGAAACAAGCAAATGAACAAGTGTAACTTTATGCTAGAAATAGTGCTAAATCCTCTGTGTATTAAAAGTTGGGGCCCTCTCTGGGTTAAATCTGGTACACCCCACAAGCAAGTTAGCATCTTCATTGCTCTATTGAGAGCCATCTATCTCATTTCCAGTTCCTCTTAATGAAAATGAAGGCTTAAATTCCCATTGCTTCAAGTGGATCCAATTCTTTGCTCTAGCAAAAATAAGCTTTCCTTTTAAATTTTTGTTTAAAAAGGTTCCTGGTTTTTGCTGAACCAAAAAAGTTTCCCAATTGCAATTTTAAGGCCTGACCACCTTCCTGGAATTTTGTCAATATTTTGACAATTCAAAATATACATTGATTGTATTCTCCAAGCATAAACAAAGGAGGCCAGTTGTATATGCATAGAAATTTTACATGTAAAAGTAAGAAAAGGTAAGAGTAAATACTATCATTGACCATTCATGGCACAGAATGCTTTCAGAGATTCCAGGTTTCCTAAGGTAGTCAGAATAGGTATTTCTTAAGCTTTCAGTGCCACGAATGGTCAATGATGCTAGTTTCTCTAATCATTTCTTACTTTCCTGTACATATTAACTCTCACCTTGAAAACTAGTGCCTCTGTTGTGTCAAATGATGAACACCCTAAATGTCCTATAGCCAAGTCCCATAGAATGGACCAGCAGCTCATCAGAAAGTTCTAGGGTGAAAGGAAGACCTGTTGCTCCTTGATCCACTCTTCCCACTCAGTCCTTCCCTGGAAATAGCAGTGACAGCTCTGATCTTCTGTCAGTCTTCTGGAAGACTGCTGAACTTTTGTCCAAAAGAAATTTGGTCAGTGTGGTGGTGGTGGTGGTGGTGGTGGTGGTGGAGGTGAGGGAGACTGCATGATGCTTTGAGAGTCTTCCCTCCTGCTTCATCTTTTCTTCTACTTACCTCTCAGCTGAGCTATTTTGGACAGAAGTTTAGTTGTCTTTCAAAAGATTGGTAAGCTGATAGACAATGTACTATTTTCAAGAGAAGAGAATATACGTAGCTCAGGACTGAATTATGGAGTCCTTGGTGCTCTCTGAGCTTGGCTGTTTGCTTGCAGACATTTTATTACCCAACTAGGTAACATCATTAGTGTGAATGAGTGTAGGATTTTCTCCCTGTTTATATACAGTAGCTTGCCTTGCCAGTGTTGGTGGGGTGTGGCTTTCTCCTTGGTAGTTCCTTGATTAGGATATTGTTTTCTGTTTGATTGTTTGTCTGGAATTAATTCCTGCTTATCTGACTGTAGGCTGCTGGAGAGGATGTGTTCTGATCTTTTTGTTTCCTTCTTAGCTTTTTGTTGTCTCTTTTGAATGGTGTGTAAATATGGTTTATTTCTATGTGTATACTGATGGCTGATTTTACCATTTTCCCTGTTGCTTAGGTTAGAAAGTCATCTAAAGTGTAATGGTCTACTAGTTCAATTCTCAGTAAAGAGTTTGAACTGTCTAGAATAAGATCTGTCTTCTTAAATCTGATGATTCCCAGTAAAGATGAAACCAGTCAAATACTGCCTCCTGGAGGTCAATATGACTGAAAACCTTAGCTTTGAAATATCCCAAATTGATAAATTCTGTAAGGGGATGGCAGTGTTGGCAGGAAGTGGCTACAGTTGGTAGCATCTGGAATCCCTTAAAATGGCAATCTCCTTGTCAAAATAATAATAATAATAATAATAATAATAATAATAATAATAATAATAATAATAATTTAAAAAAAAAACAACTATGGTCATGCAAAAGCCTGATCAGCATGTGCT